>NW_011494915.1:2591158-2636299 GCF_000754665.1 Bison bison bison | reverse complement strand
CTTTCCTTCCAAGGAGTAAGTGTCTTTTAATTTCATGGCTGCAGTCACCATCTGCAGTGATTTTGGAGCCCAGAAAAATAAAGTCTGACACTGTTTCCACTGTTTTCCCATCTATTTCCCATGAAGTGATGGGACCAGATGCCATGATCTTCGTTTTCTGCATGTTGAGCTTTAAGCCAACTTTTTCACTCTCCACTTTCACTTTCATCAAGAGGCTTTTGAGTTCCTCTTCACTTTCTGCCATAAGGGTGGTGTCATCTGCATATCTGAGGTTATTGATATTTCTCCCGGCAATCTTGATTCCAGCTTGTCTTTCTTCCAGTCCAGCATTTCTCATGATGTACTCTGCATATAAGTTAAATAAGCAGGGCCTATTTGGAACCAGTCTGTTGTTCCATGTCCAGTTCTAACTGTTGCTTCCTGACCTGCATACAGATTTCTCAAGAGGCAGGTCAGGTGGTCTGGTATTCCCATCTCTTTCAGAATTTCCCACAGTTTATTGTGATCCACACAGTCAAAGGCTTTGCCATAGTCAATAAAGCAGAAACAGATGTTTTTCTGGAACTCTCTTGCTTTTTCGATGATCCAGCAGACGGCAATTTGATCTCTGGTTCCTCTGCCTTTTCTAAAACCAGCTTGAACATCAGGAAGTTCACGGTTCACATATTGCTGAAACCTGGCTTGGAGAATTTTGAGCATTACTTTACTAGTGTGTGAGATGAGTGCAATTGTGCGGTAGTTTGAGCGTTCTTTGGCATTGCCTTTCTTTGGGATCGGAATGAAAACTGACCTTTTCCAGTCCTGTGGCGAAAAGTTTATTTGTCCCAAATTTCCTTTTCTAAAGATTTAAAAGAAAAGAACCTATGAAAGCACCTAGCACAGCACCCAGCGCATAACGGGCTCCTGTCACTGTCTGTTTACGGTTCACACGTTCCCAGTCACCGACGGTGCGTTCACGGCTTCTCTACCGTGTGTGGTCAGGGCTGAACGGGATGTCTGGACTCTCTTTTTCTGGCAAGATTCAGGGCCTCACTCTGCACCAGCTGTTCTCAGTGACACCTGTCAGGAAGGAGCCCAGAGACTGCATGACATCCCCTTACCCAGTCCTCTGCCTCCTACATGGTAGAGGTTTCGAGGCTGTAAACAGATTATTCCCACCTCTTTGCCGAGTCATAGATTGTCAGAGCCGCCAAGGGCCCTTAGAGACCATCTAGGTCATCAGCTTTCTGCGAGTGTAAGGTTTTCCATTTGCAAACTAGTGGAGGCAAACTAGATTTTAGAGAATCTGATAAATACAGAAAGATGAAAATAGAAGCAATCAAGGTCCAGCATCCTGGGAAAAAAGTCACTGTTCAAAATATTGGTGTATTCTAGCCTATAGATAGATGCAAATGCTTCCAAAAAATAAATTTACAAACACACTGGATAACTTTAAATAAGTTCTGCTTGTTTTAACTAGAAACGTTTCCCCTTTTATGTAATATTTTACAAAATGATGTTGCATGTGTATAACTGTTCATCATGCAGATATGCCATAAAGTGTTTATTTTCTTATCAGGAGAAATTTAAACTAATTTCAAGATTTTGTCACTATTTGCTAATTCTCCAAAGATGATCTTTGAACTTTAATCTTTGCTTATTTCTCTGATTCTTCTGAAAGATTTCTAAAAGCAGGGATCAGGGTCAAAGAATACTAGGCTTTTAAAATTCTCTCTTTTTCTGGAAGTGTAGGATCCAATAAAATTCGAACTTCCCTTCTATTGCTAAGATATATGGACTCAGAGAGGTGAAGTGACTCACCCAAAGCCACACAACTTTGATGGAGCAGAAATTGGAACTTTCTCTACAGCCTCTGGTAAATATCAAAACCTAGACTGGAGTTCAGGTCTCCTCACTCCCAAGCCGTGAGCTCACCTTACTCCTCTACCATACATTATTTCTCTACCCATAAAGAGCACTAACATATGTCAGACACTGAGCTGAGTACCTGAAATCTAGTATCTCGTTTGATCCTGACCCTACAAAGTAAATATTGTCATTACCCTCCTTTTATAGATGGGGACACTGAGGCAGAGACGGTGTCTGAAACAAGCGGAGACCTACATGTCAGAGGTCACAGTGCTGGTAATCGACAGAACCTCCTGGCTGAGCAGCATGACCCAATAGAACTTTCTGTGATGGCGAAAATGTTCTATAAATTGCAGTCATCCAATGCAGTTGAGTTGTGGAACTAAGTTTTTAAAATTTTATTTCATTGTAAAGAATTTAAATTTAAATAGCTACATCTGACGGATGCTACCTTACTGGACAGACATTTCCAGAGCCGTAAGCTTCTGGCCTCCCCGCTCAGTCTGCATTATTTTTTTTGCTGCCTCACACTGATCCTACGAGAGGTCTCCTGGACTGCTCTGGACCTCGGCCTGGAGAGGGATTCAGAGTGGCCTTCCAGAAGGCCCAGTGACCACACCCCTTCTGCCTGAGGCTGGTTTTCCGGCTGCCCCAGGCAGATGGTCCCAGGAGCTGCTTCCACAGGCATTTCAAAAGAGACACTGCAGAGAAAGGTTTTTCATTTTTTGGTTCCACGTTAATGAAAATGCCTGCTCCCAGATCTGCATTTACTCTCAGTACAAATACTGTTATGAGCGAGAAACTTCTCCTAGCATTAACAATACAGATGTGAACTCTGCCTGCTCTCAGGGGACACAAGCTTCCAGAAGACCCTGTCTCTGAGGAGGGGACTGTGGAGGTGTTACGGGCTGATTCTCTTCTTGTCACCATTTTCCGGGTGCTTCTTCATGCTGGGCCCTGTGCTAAGCCCTGGGCATACCTCACCACATTCGTTTCCTCGGGTTGTTATAACACATGACCACAAACTGGGTGGGTGGCTTAAAGCTGCAGAAATTTATTCTCTCATAGTTCTGGAGGCTAGAAATCCAAAATCAAAGGGTCAGGAGGGCCCTATTCCCTAGGAACAAGGGAGGAAAGGGACAGGCCGAGCTGACTCCCTCTTGAAAAAGAAGGAAACTCCATCTCGCACTTTCAGTGAGCTTTGGACTGCGTGCCTGGTAGCCGTGGCGATAACATACCTACGGCCGAACTGGCCTCCCGAACTGATAAACACCAGATTCCATACCAAGATTTCCCGTCACCAGGAAGAATGTGATAATCCCCTATGTACTCAGTCACCTTTGTAATCTGTATGGCACCCACTGGTGTAGGCTACAGTGTATAACCAGCTGACCCTTCTGATTATGAATCATGGCTGTAACCTGATTGTATCTCCCTTTAGCACTTTCCAGGCTAGGTTTAAGGAACCTGGGGATGTGGGCTTGAGTAGTACACTTAAGGTATATAAGGTTTTCACAAAAGTCGGTCGGGGGCCCTGGCTGAGGAGGAAACTGCCTCGGACCCGCCGGTGTCATAAACTGCACTCCACTCTCCACGCTGTCCTTCTGAGTGAGTCTGTTTCCTGGAGCGTTTGGCCAAAACAGGAAGGCACCGTGGAGGAATCTGTTCTTTGCCTCTTCCAGCTGCTCCAGGCTTTCCTTGGTTTGTGGCTATCTCGTTCCAATCTCTGCCTCTTATCTTCACATGACCATCTCCTCTTCTGTCTGTGGCTTACAAAACTCTCCTGTTTTATAAAGACGGTCATCAGGACTTGGTGGCCCAGTGGTTAAGAATTCGCCTTGCAATGTAGAGGACTTGGGCTGGAGAACTAAGATCTCACATGCCGCGGGGTAGCTAAGCCCCTGCGCCACAATGGGGCTTAAGATCCAATGCAGTCAAATAAATAAGAAATAAATATTATTAAAAAATAAAGACAGTCATCAATGGATTTAGGGCCCACACATGTAACAGGTAACCCAGGATGACCTCAAGATCCTTAAGAACAACTACAGAGACCCTTTTACCTCATAAACCCACATTCCCAGTATCCTAGGGCTTGGACATAGATATATCACTGCAGGGCAGGAGTAATATTCAAGCCGTTACATTCATTTTATTTAATTTATTGAACAACCCTGAGACAGAGGTGAAGTAGCCAGGATAAATTAACTGCTGCAACAACCTCAAGATTTTAATGGCTTTTACCAATAACAGTACATTTTTTATCTTTGGAAAGTCCAACATGTGTGCTTCTGATTGTACGGCTCTTCTCTAGGTGTGTTGAAAAACAATGTAGCAGGCTGCAAATAAGAAAAGAGTTTATTTGAAGTCTTAAGAATTTCAATTCAGGAGACACAGATTCTGGTGAAACCGAGAGAATGTTCCAGAGAAGAGAAAGAGCCAGAGGTTTATAAAGACAAAAAGACACAAGGTCTCTGAAAATTTCCTGGTGAGACTGATTGACTTTGAGGCAAGCCAGAAAATGTCTTTAAGGAATCGGGAGTTAGTTTAGGATATGAATCTGATAAGCTAATAACTTGGCTTTCACAAGTTATTTTGGGGTAAGTGTTGGAAAAGTATCTTGAGTTTCCGGCAGATATTTTGGATGACTTCATTAGGATAATGAGTGGTCAAAGGTCAAATTCCATCTAGGCTAAGATGTATATAATCACATTTCCTGAATGGCCTTCTAGCTCCATTTAAAGAGCTCTCTTAGCAATACTGACTCCATTTTGATTTTTCTTTCACAGATGGTTGCTAGGGGAATCAGGTGCCTTACGTCTCATTGCTCCACTGTCTTAAGGCCTCGAGGTCACCTATCTAGTTGATAGACTGCAGGGAGAGAGGGTACAGAGAGAATGTAAATAACTGAATACCTAATACTTAACCACCTTGACCTGGAAGTGACACATAAGACTTACCCTCACGTTCTATTGGTGGAGACCAGTCACATGCTCCCCACTGCAAGGGAGCCTGGGAAATGTAGTCTTGGATGAGCATCAGCTTCTCAGCATAGATATCACATTCTGATTGGTGGGAGGTGGGAAAAAGGAATCAAACTTTGTTGGTCAGTGGACTGTGACTGCTGTAATATCATTCATTCCTCATTCATATCATTCATTCATTCATTGACTTTTCAGAAGAAGAATTTGAAGCTCAGAAGAATTATGTGATTTGACTAAAGTCACAGAGATTTAAGTCATAACTAAAATGTTTACTGAGGGTCAGCTGGCTTAGGTGCCCCTCCTTCACAGGGGCCTGTTCTATCATTGAATCTATCACACTGGATGCTATTTATCTGTGTACATGCCAGAAATAAGATTGATACCCTTTATCTATGTGAGCCTCCCCACTCTTTCCTCAACCCCCAAATAGTTCTGTGTCCTTGACTCTCAGATTCTCTTCTCTTCGTCCCACTGTTCCTCTGGAGAATGGGGCGAGACAGCTGGCTTCAGAGACGCAGGAGGCAGAGAGGTAACAAGAGCTAAGAGCTAGAAAGGGAAGAGGTGGCAGAATTAGAGAAAATCACGTGGGCCAGGTGTCCTAGAAAATTCTCCTGTTTGACATGTCAAGGGTTTTGGAGCAACTTCAGTTAGGAAACACTTAGGAAAAGCAAAAGTGTAGCTGTGAATGATGAATAGCATCCACATTTACATATGTAAAGGAAAGCAGTGATTTTCTTTTTAGTTTATTTAAATTCCTTTAGTTTGTTGGACTGCACCTCTTCACTGCAACTCATATGGAGAGGCTAGGCTATGGGTGGTGTTAGTTGCTCAGTTGTGTCCGACTCTCTGTGACACCATGAACTGTAGCCCAGGCTCCTCTGTCCACGGAATTCTCCAGGCAAGAACACTGGAGTGTGGGCAGCATGACCATAGGTCTCTGTTAGCTCCAGACAGCCCTGGTTTACTCTAGTTAGGCGCTTTCACTCCCCCAGATGTCCCAGTTTGAACAATAAATTATGTGATCACCCTGATTTTGGCTTTTGAGTGTGTAGGTCTCACCCTCAAGGCTAAGCACTCCCCTAGGCCACTGACTGTGGCTAGTTCATCTCTGACTGTCCAGCCTAACTTCAGCCCTGGAAGATAGTGGTGCCAAGAAATGAACGCAGGATCTGGGAAGTGCAAAGCTGGGGTGTGGGGCCAGGCCCTTACACTCCAAATAGCAGGCTTATCCTGATGTGCCAGCTCAATTTCTGGAGCTCTCCAAACACAGGGAAACAATCCAAAGCAAGGGGCAAGGCTGGGACTGCCTGCATTGTATGGACTGTGAATGTCTCAAGGGATTCAGAGAGAGGAGCTATGTATGGCTGTTGAAAACAGAGACGGCAGTTTCCAAGTTTCTCACTTCAAAGCCCAGGAGGGAGAGGCTGAGGGGAGCTTGGGTGCAGCCCTCCAGAGCCCACCATCCTGGCCTTACAGTGGGGGACACAACCCAAGTCTCCTCCACATCTGCTGAAAGCTGATGATGAGGTCCCAGTTCTAAATAGGAACTAGCCAGAGAGGTTTGAATTAGAATGCTCCAGAGAGGAAAATTCAGCTCCTATTTTCAGTTTTTAAAAAGTGCATTTGTTTTCAACCATAAATAGCTTAAGCATAGTCTTGAAAATCTGAAGCAAATGATTTTTTTTTAATCACCTGTAATCCCACTGTTGAATAAATCCACGACTCTTGCGTTTTGTAATCTTCCCCTCCAGGACTGTTTTTCCTTTGTAAATGGTTTTCTGTACACAGACTGGTGTATCAGATATACATTGCAGTGTAACAAGCCACCTCCAAATTTAGAAGGAGCAGTGCTGTATGACTTGCTTGGAGGTTCTTCTGGTCTAGTCTGGGCGTGGCTGATTCTGATGTCCGTGGCCCCCCTGGAAGGCCTCTCTATAGCCCACTTAGTTGGCTCTCCCCATAGTTGGCTGGCTATCAGCTGCGGTGACAGGTGGTGACTGTGCCCTGTGTTTCTTAGTGGAGTCGATGAGCCTTTTCTCATGGTGCTGGTTCCAAGAGCAATGGGCAAAGCAGACGCTGCAAATATTCTCAAGGCCCAGGGGGAGTGCTTGTGCTGTTTCATTTATTCCATATTCTATTAGTCCAAGCTCATCAAAGACCAGCCCAGACTCAAGGAGGAATTCCACAGACAGAGGAGCCTAGTGGGCAGCAGTCCATGGGCTTGCAGAGTCAGACACAATTGAGCAGCCATGTCTCCACTGCCTGCTGGCGCTGTGAGAGCCACATGTCTTCTCATGGCCTTTAGGGTCCTACATGATCTGGCCCTAGTTCAGTTTTTCCCATGTTGCTCCCCAATCCCCACCAGGCCCCCACTCCCATGAAACTGAAGTCTTCTCAACTCCTCCAGTGCCCTGCTCATGAACCCAGCATCTAGGCTACTATTGCTAGTCATGCTTACCTCCTCCCATCCCTTCAAGCACCAACTTAACAACCACTTCCTCCAGGAAGACTTCTCCTACCACTCCCCAGAAAGGAGGGGAACCCTCCTCTGGGCTCTCACAGAGCCCACATTTCCTCTTCCACAGCACCCTGGCCTGGGCTGAAACTGCTGGCTGCGTTGTCTCCATTACAGACTGTGATATGTGGAGTCTTGCTTCCTGAACTGTCGGATGCTGTAGGGAAAGCCTGTTCTAAGAACATCCGATTCTCCCCCTGTTATGATGGGGTGCCAGGTGGGACCCAGTCCTGGGGGTGGGACACAGCCCTTTAATGAGCTCCAGGACCCACTCCTTTCTGCCTCTGTCTTCCACTCAGCCTCTCCTGCCCAGATTGTGAGACCCACTTCCAGGCTGCCTCCTTCCAGGTCTCTTTGGCTTCCCTCAAACTAAAGCAGCTTTCTCCTCCAACCAATGATTCACAGAGACTTTTCTGAAGAGCAACAGTCCTGCATAAAATGGTTCCTTGGTCGGAAGTTTTGGGAAATGCTGTCTAATAACCTACTTCTTTGATTTCCACCTACTGATGCTTTGGAAATGAGCTCCTGCCTTACAAATGTGAAAATTTTTCACATATCATATGTGAAAATTTTTATTCTCTGGGAAAGTTACTATGGAATAAATGGGGCATCTTACAACTGATGACATCTCGTAATGAAGGAAACGTGGTGTAGAGAGTGTCATGCAGGTTAGGAGAGTAAAGTTCCTGGTAAGTCCTGCAGCCAAGAAAAAAATTCGCATCACTGGGTCCCATGCTTCACAAATGGAAACTGACTTTTGAATATTTTTTAAAAGACATAGTAACACTCTAACAAACTACACTTCTATAAAATGCATTTTGGAAAGAATTCCCCCAAATATTTTTCATTTATGGAAATTTCAGGATTTATCTTGTTTCTCTGATCATTTCACATTTGCTAATCTTGCCTTCTTGCCTAGATCCCGTGCATTTTTCGGACAGGGCAAGCTTCATAGAAATCACTCATAAGAATAGTGGTGACCCAAAATCACACTGTTGCTCAGCATACTGCTTCATCCTCAGCCAGGTAGTGAAGATCGACTATCAGCAGGAGGGAGGTAGCCCTTCAAAGGCAAGGGCTTTGTTGTTCGGTTGCATAACTTAAGGCAAGTCCCTTAATCATTCTGATCCTCGGTTTTCCCATCTGTAAACTGGAAGAAGAACAGTTTCTAGCTTCTAGGGTAGATTAGGGGAGAAAATACAGGGAAAGCTCTTGCAACCACTCAAGAGATAAGAGCTCAGATGCTCGCTGCTGCCGTCATTTTGTTGTTATCGTCATCTTGAAACCCCCCAGTAGCCAGCAGTGGATGGTATTAATTGGAGGAGGAAATTGTTAGATGAAAGATGGTTACTGGATGACGGAAGGAGATTAGAATTATTAGCCGGCAGACAGCAGCTGGCTGGTGGGGCTTCCGTGGAGTAGGCGGCCACTGCGGAGGGGCATGAGTCACTTGCTGGACACTCACTCGTTTTTTCTCCAGGCATCTGCAGGGCTCAGCCAGACCCTCATCTGTAACCTGCTCTCGCCCAAAGCTGAAGGAATGAGCTCTTTGTCATGTAACACAAATAGGATCAAGGATGCGAGCAGAATTATTTTGTGCCCAAACTCCAAGAGTGCAGGAGGCCCTGGCAAAACCACATTTGCCCCCAAGTGATGACCCCAGGCCTGCCATGGGGACCAGTCAAGGAAAAAGCAGTAATATTCTGAATGTTTTGGTTTGGTTTGCTGATTATTATTGGGCAAAGGGAAATTTGCATTTTCTCTCTCTTTTTAGTTGGAGTGTAATTGCTTCCCAGTGCTGTGAGAGTTCCTGCTGTACCACAATACGGATTAGCTTTTGTGTATGTACGATCCCTCCCTCTCGAGCCTCCCACTCACGGCCCCATCCCGCCCCCTAGGTCATCACAGAGCGCTGAGCTGAGCTCCCGGTGCTGTACAGCAGCTTCCGCTAGCTCGGTGCTCTACACACGGTGGTGTGTATG
The DNA here is from genome assembly GCF_000754665.1 of Bison bison bison. Lineage (NCBI taxonomy): Eukaryota > Metazoa > Chordata > Mammalia > Artiodactyla > Bovidae > Bison > Bison bison. The sequence goes on along the minus strand of NW_011494915.1, from coordinate 2,626,970 downwards.
TATACCCGTGCTGCACTCTGCATTCGTCCCAGCCTCTCCTCCCCTCACTCTGTCCACAAGTCTTTTCCCTACCTCTGCGCCTCTACTTCTGCCCTGCAAGCAGGTCCATCCGTACTGGAAACATTGTACTGTCACTGCCCCCGGCTTCTTGAAGAATGCATTCACCACTCTCACCACAGCTCTTGTCAAAAAGGCTCCATTGAAAAAGAGGAGCAGACCAAAGCTTTGCTCAGCCTGTGGGGCTTTGTGTGAGAATTTTAAATAAAGATGAAGGTGATATGGGGAGAGGCTGGCTGCTCTGAAACGTTTCACTCCCGGAACATCTGGGCTCTGGAAGGCGAGTGAGCCTGGTCTCTAACAGTGCACCCCGCCCCGGGTGCAGAGGTAAGGGTTGGCAGAGGGGGCCCCAAGGGGTAGCTGGTGAGGCAAGTAGGTTTTGAGGCATAAGCTACCCTCACAGCCAAAGAAGTAGAGTGGCAGAGTGGGGAGAGCCTGTGTTCTAGGCAGCCAGCAATCACGGCTCCGCTCATCTTTAGACTCAGCGTTGTTGCTAACACAGCCGGGTTGCCCAGATCAGGTGAGAGGCAGGTCATACACCCTAGTCCATCTGCTACTCAAGATCATGCCATTCCTTCTCCACCATGTCATCTCCTGGAGCTGACATCTCCAACCGGATGGCATCATTCAGTGGCCCCCTTGATAGGGGACAGGTTCCCAGCCCATACAAATCCTTATGGAGACTCTCTGAGGACCTGCCTTCAGAGTCTTGAGACCCCAATGGGTCGTCCTTAGGATTTAGAACCTGGGTCCTCAAGGCATACGTCAATTTCCCTGCCCCACTGTTCTTAGCAAACCTTCAAGACTAAGCCAGTCTCCATCCCCTTAAATTCCTACCCACTTTGCTCTCAGCTCCAGTGACTCGGGGATAAAAGAGCCCCGGGACTGAGCTGGGCAGAGCAGAGACATGCAGCTGTTATGCACACAGACGCCAGACCCACCTCTGCCACCAGAGCCACCAGGGGGCAGGGGTGGGTGAGTTATGCCCTGAGCAAGGCATAACCCAACCTGGGAGGGCATGGGGGCTGGCACTCAGTGCTCCTGACACCAACCTGTGGTCACGGGGCCCCTACCCAGAGAACAGTAGGTCTTACATCATTTCTAGAAAAGACCCACATGTGCCAGCCATGGCTGGCTGCTGCCAGGAACTAGGTTATTTGGCTGAGCTTCATTCCCTCATTGTGCCTCAATATCTTCATCTGAAACATGGAAAAAATAACATACTTCTCAGAGGTAAGCAGGTTGTTGTGACCGTTTGAGCGGTGGATACCTGCAGAGCATTTGGAATAGTGTCTAACGCATAGGAAATGTTCAAAGACGTGCGGGAAGTATCAAAGGATTAGCCAGAGTACCTGACCAGCATTTTTGAAAGACAGTTTTGTTGAACGCCAAGACTCCGTGGCATTATCCAATTCTACAATTTTTTGTTCTAAGTTCCAGTGTACCCACCAGAAATCCAGAAAGACCGCAAGCAGGTCCAAGAGCCCTGCCTGCCAGCCGCCCCAAGCAGGTCCCCTGAGTCCTGCACATAGGGAACTGCGTGTTCTTCCCACACCCTGAGATGGAAAAGGAAATCCGGCTTTTTTTTTTTTTAGCTCATCTTCTGTTTTGGACCAATGAAAAGAAAGGCACTTTAATAGCCCTGAGGAAAGGGAACTGCCGTTGTTTCCCCAGGCTGCTCTCTCAGCCCAGAGGTCAGACGGGATTAATAAGGATGCTATAAATGCAAACTGTAGCCCATATCTCTGTGGGCAAAGTGTTCTGATTTGAGAGGAAGGGAGAAAAATTAAAATGGAAAAATATATGTTGTTCAAATGAAAATAGAAAGGAAGAACCTAATGGAATCTAAATGAGTCTGAGAAATTCCGCTGGCAGGATATTGAGGTTGGCTCAACACAGCTCCACTAAGGTGCCTGGTGGCTGGTGAACTGGGGCCCTGAATGCAATCACGTTCAGCTTCCCAGTTGGCCTCATTCCTCTTCCAAAGTCCTGTCCATGGGCTTTAGTGCTGCTGTTTGGGGATGACAGATAATTGTATTTATCAGGCTTTCTCTCAAGGCAAATGTATATGGTCACCCAACCAAAAAATGTGTATATATTGGCCACATCACTCGGCATGCAGCTCTTAGTTCCCAGACCAGGGATCGTGGACCCTGCATTTGGAGTCTTAACCACTGGACTGCCAGGGAAGTCTCCAACAAGTATTAATGAAGTATCTTCTCTGTCCCCGACCCCAACAGGCGCCGGTGATTCAGGGGAGCAAAGCCGGCTCTGGGCCACCCTCGGGGAGCACACAGACCCACCGTGTGGCCAGTGAAAGGATGAGGCTTATTTCCTGTGCTCCGCATGGGTGCTGGTGCTGGAGCTCTTGGCAGCATTTGCTCACTTCTTCTAGCATCGCCCTCCACCCCTGCCAGGAGGCATGTGATTACAATGCCTATTTTACAGATGAGGAAGCTGAGGTGCAAAGAGGTGCAGGAACCACCACACAGCCAGTATGTGGTAGGGCCAGGGTTAGAACCCAGGGGTGTTGTGACTCTGAAGACTAAGTTCTCACCCATCTTGCAGACAGCTGTTCTGATGGAAGAGGGCAAAGGAGCAATGTGTGTGCGTCTGTCTGTCTCTGTGTCTGTGTATCTATGTACACATGTACTTGTGTGTGTGGCAATGGCTCTGAGTCTACCTTAAATAAGCACTCCTGGAAGACTTCCTGGAGGAGGTGATGTCTAGTGTAGTCCTAAAGGAAAGGGCTTGAGAGCCAGGCTGGGGGATTTTATCAAGTGTTTTTTGAGCAGAGGTGACGCATGATCATATCCTCAACAAACAGATATTTAACTAGCAAACATGTGCCAGATAATCTATAAGCCAGAGAGAATTGCAAAGATCTAATATAAGATGTAGTCCCTACCTTCTAGCTTCACTCTAGCTCGAAAGATGAGACACGGAAATATTTTAAAAAGAATTAGTGATAGTGTTAATAAATTTATGCCAAGTATCAAGCAGAGACCAGGTGCTGTGGGAGGTAAGACGGGGCAGTGAACTACACTCTGGGCTGATTAAGGAGACTCCACGTGAAGGTGGATGGGAAGGACACCTGGGACCCAGACGAAGCTGGGACCCAGTTTTTCCATTTGGGGATCTCCCGTGTTTAGCAGACAGTCTGCTTCTAGCAAGTGCTGATGTGTGCTTGTTGAATGAATCAAGGCTGTGTCCAGTGAAAGTAAAGGAGATGCGGCTAAGACGTAAGATGTAACTCAGTGTCTAGAGTCTCTTAGGGATGGTGGCCACTGAGCTTCTAGCCACCCATGACGTGCAGTTCAGTTAACCTGTGACCCCACCCATCAGTTTTCAGCTTTTTAGATTTTCCAGAGCCAGACACTGGAGAAGGCGATGTCACCCTACTCCAGTACTCTTGCTGGAAAATCCCATGGACGGAGGAGACTGGTGGGCTGCAGTCCATGGGGTTGCAGAGTCAGACACGACTGAGCGACTTCCCTTTCACTTTTCACTTTCATGCATTGGAGAAGGAAATGGCAACCCACTCCAGTGTTCTTGCCCGGAGAATCCCAGAGACGGAGGAGCCTGGTGGGCTGCCGTCTATGGGGTCACACAGAGTCGGACATGACTGAAGTGACTTAGCAGCAGCAGCAGAGCCAGGCACACATGCTGTGTGCTGACAAGTGAGTAGGCTCTGTGCTGGGGCACAGCAGGAGAAAAGGTGGGGTTTGATAGAGGAAGTCTGTGGGGTCGGAGGGAGGAAGCCGGGGCTTTCCTGTGCGCAAGCAGGAACCACCAAGGTCTCCGAGCATTCAAGTAGTGGAAGGTAAAAAGAAAATCGGGGAAGATTCATCTGGCTCTAAGCAAAACACGCTGAGTGGGAGAAAGGAAAGAGGAAAATGCTGTGAGAGAGGGCTTCAGGAAGTGACTCCTACCATTTAATATGTGCAGATCCTTTGATCCAGAAATTTTATTTCCGGACGTTTGGACATTTTTCCCAAAACACTTTCCGGAGGACCTTGCTGTGGAGGATAGACCACACTGGCAAGCTCTAGGGGTGCAGTGGGCAAGCCAGCCCCCACAAAGGATCCTTGCCTTTTCTCTTCCCCTCTAGCCTCTGGGCCGCACACCAGCTGTTCACTCTGCCCGAGATACTTTCCCTCACCCAGGGACGTAACCCCCGCCTTCCCATCTCTGCCCAAATGCCCCCTTCTCAGTGACGCGTCCCTGACTACCCACTCTATCTTCCTAGCCTGCCGCTTTATTTTCCTCCCATCACATATAACCATTCGACATACTCTGTATTTTGCTTATTTCTCTGTTCGTACCACCCCCTACTCATGTGCCCACTAGCATGTAAAATAGACAAGTGGAATTGTCCTTTTGCCCACTCTCCGCTCCCCCCCCCGCCCCCAGTGCAGAGCAGTACCTGGCACAGAGTAGCGTGCAGAGTTAGTCGTTCGGTCATGCACACAGGGTAAATGTTCAATAAAGATTTATGAATGAGGGAATGAATGAGTGATGGGTGAGTGGATCTGTGAGTATGCAGCTCGCATAGGAGTTCAACTTGGGCACCAGGGAGTGGCCAGGGCAGCACCTGGCCACTTGCCAGACTGCAGGGTCATAGCATGGGGAGGCTGGCCTGGGTACCTCAAGGGCCTGCTGGATGGGGGTCAGGAGGCAGAGCTGCAGTTGTTGTCGTTCAGTCACTAAGTCATGTCCGACTCTTTCGCAATCCCATGAACTGTAGCCCTCCAGGCTCCGCTGTCCATGGGATTTTCCAGGCAAGAATACTGGAGTCAATTGCCATTCCCTTCTCCAGGGGATCTTCCCCGCCCAGGGATCAAACTCACCCCTGCAACGGCAGGCATATTCTTTACCACTGAGCTACCAGGGAAGCCCTAGAGCTGCCATGGACACTTTCAGTTAATCATGCCTGACTTGGGCACTCAGTGGGGTCATTTCCTGTCATAATGAACCTTTCTAAACATGGGAAATAGATGAGGAAACAGTGGAAACAGCATCAGACTCTATTTTTTGGGGCTCCAAAATCACTGCAGTTGGTGATTGCAGCCATGAAATTAAAAGACACTTACTCTTTGGAAGGAAAGTTATGACCAACCTAGATAGCATATTAAAAAGCAGAGACATTACTTTGCCAACAAAGGTCCGTCTAGTCAAGGCTATGATTTTTCCAGTGGTCATGTATGGATGTGAGAGTTGGACTGTGAAGAAAGCTGAGAGCCGAAGAATTGATGCTTTTGAACTGTGGTGTTGGAGAAGACTCTTGAGAGTCCCTTGGACTGCCAGGAGGTCCAACCAGTCTATCCTAAAGGGATCAGTCCTGGGTGTTCGTTGGAAGGACTGATGCTAAAGCTGAAACTCCAATACTTTGGCCACCTCATGCAAAGAGTTGACTCATTGGAAAAGACTCTGATGCTGGGAGGGATTGGGGGCAGGAGGAGAAGGGGACGACAGAGGATGAGATGGCTGGATGGCATCACTGACTCGATGGACATGAGTCTGAGTGAACTTCAGGAGTTGGTGATGGACAGGGAGGCTTGGCGTGCTGGGATTCATGGATCACAAAGAGTCGGACACGACTGTGCGACTGAACTGAACTGAACTGAACTGGAAACATAGCCACATGTAATTAAGATGTCACAGTGCTTATATTGCAGCTGTGTTGTGTGAGAACAATTGTAGCTCTGCCTCCTGACCCCCAGCCAGTGGGGCCTTGAGGTACCCAGGCCAGCCTCCCCATGCTGTGACCCTGCAGTCAGCAAGTGGCCAGAACACAGAAGGAGGCTTCCAGACCTTAAGTCAGAAGATATCCCAAATATCTGCCCATGTACCTCTTGGGCAAAGCCCTTCACTTCTCTGAGCCTCAGTCTTCTCATCTGTGAAAGGGGAATAATACTGAGAGGGTAACAGGCAGGAAGCCCAGGGGTCTCCAAACAGAGGAAATAGGCTGCAAGTGTCAGACATTTTTTATCTCTCTCTTAAGCAGCAGGAGGAGACAAACTAGTATTACATTTTTCCCCTTCTCGATACACATTTAAAAGGAGGTTTCTCTTAAAATTCTGTGTTGCCTTAGTGACACCTGGTTCCACTTGAACCTAACTTTTCTCAAACCTTGAGCTAGCCAGTGCATTTTTCTTATGGAAATGTTTGTCTTAAGCTATGTTAACGTGCCATGTATTTACCCTAGTCTGTCTTCAACTCGGTTCGGCCTAAAGGATCAGAACCCACTTGACAAACCAGTATGTTATACTCATATTGTTCTCCTAATCTATGTTAATGAAACAGTATATTTGTATGGAAATCTGTCTTTCTTCAAGATTCCTATCAATCGTTTTATGGTTTTATGACCCCAGGAAGACTCACCTGGTGCCAAGGTTATCTCAAAATGCATCTTGTGGGTGAGGGGCCTGGTGCCATTCTCTGAGTTTTGAGACATTTCCTTTCTTTAATTAGCAGACTGGTAGTAGCTATATAACATACAGCTAAAGACTAGCGGGGGTATTCTTTCTGCCCCCTTCTGATGTCTATGTCAGAAGCTTTCTCTATAATCAAACTTTTATTAATAAAACTCTATAATAAAGCTTTCTCTTTAATAAAACTGATTACACAAAAGTTCTGAGCTATCAAGCCTCGTCTCTGGCCCCAGATTGAATTCTTCTCCTCTGGAGGCCAAGAATCCTGGCGTCTTTGGTGGTTCAGCAACAACCTTTCAATACTAGGAGTTGTGTTGCAGGGTGCTATGAAGATCAAGGAATAAACGGAAATGAGATAGATTTGAGAATGTCACACAAATATAACCAAACAGTATGTGATTATTATATGAAAGAGGCCAGGTTGTACCATAATTAGTTTATGAGTGAGGGCGTGTCTGATACCAGTGAGGATGAGGGGAGAGTGGTATGTGGAACAGACAGAGGGGACGCTTCCTGGACTTAAACTTTGAATCTCAGTCCACAGTGACCAATGCGAGTGGTCTTTCTGTAACTATTTTCTTCCTCTTCAGGTTCTGACTGCAAACGCTGATCAGAACTGTTTCAGAATTTCCTGGTGGACTAAAACTTTCTCAATGTTTTGTTTTCACTTATTTTGTTTTGGGCTTATATTTGGGAAACCCTGAGAAGGAGAAGGAAGGAGATGGGCCCAGGTGTTACCCACCAGAGTTCTTGATCTCCTTAAAGTCAACAGAAATTGACTAGAGGCTAGACAAGAAATTCAACAGGTTTCTTTGCTTACTCACTCCCTGAGGCAGGGTGAGCTTGTTTTTTATATGGTGTGAGGGTAGGGGGCTGTCCAGAGGTCTGGCAAGAGAGGTGGCTTAGGTGCTTTGCCCACCCCTTAGGTGGTATTGAGTACACTGCTTTTTCTCCAGCTCTTTGGAAGTGGCAGTTGGGCTTTTTTGGTCTCTTTGTGTCTTTTGTCCAGAATTTGCCTTAACTGTGCATGCATGCAGTTATTTTTGGTCCCATATAGTTCTTTGTATTTTGTTGCTCAAGGAGAGGGATGTCCAGATGCAAGCACTGTGGCAAAGGGTCCCAGGCCTGTCTCACAGGGACTGAGCCCCTTCGAAGAAAGTGACTTATTTAAAGCACAAAGACGGTGACAGTCTGAGGTGGGCAAAGGATGGGGAAGGGGCAGGGCAGTGGTCAGCAGAAGGGAGTGTCCAGCCCTCCTTTGGTGCCTTTGGGCCATGAGAACCATACTGTGCAGGAGCCTGGAACTGGTCCTGAAAAGGGTGGGGAGACTGGGCGTGGGGAGTCCCCACGCTCTTCAGTGTCTAATGTCGCATGCTCAGTTGTCTGACTCGACAGCCCCTTGGACTGCTGCCTGCCAGGCTCCTCTGTCCATGGAATCCTCCAGGCAATTATACGAGAGAGGGTTGCCATTTCCCACTCCAGGGCATCTCCCTGGCCCAGGGACTGAACCTGAGTCTCTTGCAACTCCTGCCTTGGCAGGCAGATTCTTTACCATTAGTGCCATCTGAGAAGCACTCAGTGTTACTCCTAGAGCCCAACTCACTCCTCATGTCTGGTCTGCCTTCAGCTCCAGGGCTCCTTGTCCTGCCCAGTTTTACCTTGCCCAGCCCTTTGAATGTGACTTGTAAATAAAAATATGTAAAAACGGTCTGGCTGTGCCCCAGGGACCTGTCCTCACCCAAAGGAGTCAAAAGCGACCAACTGACTCAGAGCCAATTGCCTCTCTCTCCTGTGGGAAAATCAATAGACCGTAGCCATTTATGCGTCCAGAACGTACTCCTAATCTTATCTAACATAGCCTCAACTATTCCTGAACTGAGGTTTTATAAAAACAGTTGTACAAGTTGAAAATGGGGAATAAACGGTCTAATGCAAAAGAGAGCCAGAAAACAAAAAAGTTTCATCCTCATGGTAACTAAGATCTGCTGACTCCAAGTGCTTAGAGCTCTGCATTGGGAAGAACTGTGAGGCTGGGTCCAGAATTCTGTACATCCAATCAAGATTTCTGGTATCGATTAGCAATGCCTGCCCCAGGCAAGGGTTGGGGAACTGAGGTATATATGTCACATATAACAGATGCTTCTTATATCTCCCAATCTATTGTGAGACGGGCAGTCAACCTAACGACAGTTTTTCCTCCATAACCCCATATTAAATATTAAACATAAATGTTGATTATTGGATAGATCCAGGTTTAAACTTACAAATATAAAATGCGGGACTTCCCATGATTGTGGTCCCATGGTGGTCCCGTGGTTAAGAATCCGCCTGCTCATGCAGGGGACACAGGTTTGATCTCTGGTCTGGGAAGAGTCCACATGCCTTGGAGCAGCTAAGCCGGTGTGCCGCCAGCAGCTACTGAACCCGCATACCCTAGAACCTGTGCTCGGCACAAGAGCAACCACCGCGATGAGCAGCGTGTGCACCACAGCAGAGACCCCGCACAGCAATAGACAAAAGGCAAACTTAAAATAAAAGCAATAAAATGTAAATAAAACGTGTGTGTGTTTTTGAAAGAAAAAATACTATTATTCACTATTCTTTCTGTACTAAAATTGGCTCAAGCATTTCAACCAGAAATTCGATGAATATTCTTTGGAATATATTCTTTTGAATATTTTAATCCACCCAGGCTTTCTCACTCTGGCTGCTTCTTGCTTCTGTGCACAGCAAAAAAAGAGAAGCGATGGAAGTGGGGAGGAGTTCTCCCATGTGTAACGCCTGACACGTAGTAGGTGCTCAACAAATACTTGTAAAATCAATTTTGAATGACGAATTCAGTCTCGGTGTGTTTTTCCATGATTCCTAAGAGTTGTCACTTTAGCACAATTTTGGTGTAATGTGTTATCTACTGTCATAATTTTTTTTTCTCTGTAAGTAGACATGTTAGCTGTTAATTGGTTTTCTGAGTGAGGGGATGGGCTGGATGGAGGGAATTATTCCAGCTCTGCATTTGCTTGGTCATTCATTACCTGTGTCTCCCTCATATTTCCCCTCAGATGCTCCTCATCCTTGGATCCCTAATCTTATAGCCCAGGATTCTCGACCTCAGCTCTGTGATATTTGGGCTGAGATCATTCTTTCTCGTGGGGGCCTGACCTGTGCCTTGTGTGACCCTCAGCTCTGTGATATTTGGGTTGAGATCATTCTTTCTCGTGGGGCCTATCCTATGCCTTGTGCATACCTACTAGGTAGCCTCTCATGCATACCTACTAGGTAGCTACCCGCAGTAACAATACCAAATCGTGACAACCAAAAATATTCCCAGACATTGCCAAGTGATCCCGTTTTTGTTCAGTCACTAAGTCGTGTCTGACTCTTTGCAACCTTATGGACTACAGCATGCCAGGCTTTCCTGTCCTTCACTATCTCCTGGGTTTGTTCAAATGCATGTCCATTGAGTCTGTGATGCCATCCAACCATCTCATCCTCTGTGGCCCCCTTCTCCTCCTGCCCTAAATCTTTCCCAGCATCTGGGGGACAAAATTTCCCAGATCAGAGACTACTGCTTTTGTCTCCTCAGGAACATGACTGGTTTCTTTTGAGCAATCTCAGCGTTAATGTCACCTTCTCGGGGGCCTCTGACCACATGGTCCAACCCCAGCATCAGGGCTCACTTCTCACCACCAGGCCCCATCTCTCTGCAGAACCCTTGTCTCTCTGTAATTTCCCGGCACAGATGTCTGTTTGCTGTCTGCCTGTCCCCACTGGAATGTGAGCTCCATCAGGGGCCTGTTCTATTGCCTTGCTCTCCATCCCAGGGCCCAGGAGTGCCTGACACTTAGTGAGCTCTTGATAAATTGTAGTGAATGGATGAAGGCAAGGAGGAAGTGATCAGGGAAGACTGTCTTTGGAGGTGATATCTCTATGACATGAGGTTGCCAGGCATGGGAAGTTAGAGGAGGAGAATTCCAGGCAGAGGGAATAGACATTACCAAGCTGGTAGGCAGGAATGGGTTTGGCATGGGGAAGGTTGATAGAAAGGAAAGGAAGAAGCGGGTAAGAGGAGAGGGGCCAAGAGCCAAACGTATCCTGATTAAGAGGCCCTGGAGACCAGGATGAGAAGTGAAGACTTCATTTTTAAAGGGACAGCAAACCCTCGGAGACCCCCTGAGTGCCCCCAAAGTCTGTCCCTGGCCTTGTAGCAACTTCTCCCCTCTCCTTGTCCTCCAGCCTCACTATGAGCAGGTTGGGGAGGATTCTTAAATCTACTCTGAACTCTTGAGGCTGAAGCAAAAGCCGACGTGGTTCCTGAGTCACCTCTCACAGTGGGAGAGTCCTGTCTGGGTGGCAAAAATGCTTGGGTCACTCTGCTCTCAGTCAAAGCTGGCCTTGAACTTGCTTGGACCTGCCCTTCCTTAGTCATCTACGTGTGTGTGTGTGTGTGTGTGAGAGAGAGAGAGAGAGATGTGTGTGTGTGCATGCTCTGTCAGTTGGGCCCGCCCATTTGCAGTCCCACGCCCCATGGACTGTAGCCCGCCAGGTTCCTCTGTCCACAGGATTTCCCAGGCAAGAATACTGAAGCAGATTTTCCTCCTCCAGGGAACCTTCCCCACCCAGGGATTCGAATCCACATCTCCTGCATCTCCTACATTGCAGGCCAACTTTTTTTTTTTTTTTATCGCTAAGCTACCTGGGAAGCCCCTAGAGCTCTTGGGTTATGTCAGTTCTATCTTGTCAGAGCTGCCTGCCTGACTTTGTACCACAACACTATGGCTGGTCTAGTATTGAAAGTCTTTAAGGAAAAAGAACTGCATTTAGAACTTCCCTGGTGGTCCAAAGGCTGAGACTCCGTGCTTGCAATGCAGGGGGTCTGGTGTTCAATTCTTGGTCAAGGAACTAGATCCCAGATGCTGCAACTAAGAGTTCTCAAGCCACAGACAAGATCAATTGCAGCCACATAAATAAATTAATAGAAATAAATATTAAAAAATAAAACAGCTACATTTATGCATTTAATGAACCACTTAATAGCTCCTAAAAATAATAACAATTAACTTTGTTTGGAGTACTTACCAGGCCCTAGGCTCTGTTCTAAACACGTCACTCTGAATAACTCACTGAATCCTCACAGCAAACACATAAGGATCACACTAATATCATCATCCCCACTTTACAGATGAGGAAACTGAGGCCCAAAGAGGTTAAGTCATTTGCCTAGATTCATTAAGGATGCTAAGCCAGGTTTGGCCAAAAACATCCACATTCTAACCCTTATATTGTATTCTCTTTTTAAAATTTAATGCCAAAATATGTCACAACATCTTTTCAAATGAATATACTTTTTGCCTCAGCAGTTCTGCTTCTAGGAACTGAGCTGAAAGAGGTATAAATATTTAGCTACAGAAATGCAGTATTATTTAGAATGTAGAACACAACCCATATCTCCATTAAGAGGGATTATTTAAGTAAATTGTGGTGTCTCCATGTAAAAGAAACTGCTCAAAATGACACCTATTCATATGCACCAACCTAGAAAGACCTCTATACTCTATATTTTAACAGAAAAATCCAGAAAAAAGTGCACTTTTGTTAGCAGCTTTTGTCTGTGCAGCAGACTCCTAATGATTTTTAATTTCTTCTTTTTGCTGGTCTATAGTTTCTAATTTTCCAACAGTGAACATGTGCTACATTTGTAATAAGAAAGAAACCCAATAAAAGTTATTGAATAAAAGAATAAACAGACAGAAGTCATGCTCTCCTGTGGAATTAGTGAACCTCATCCCCAACAAGAAGGGCTGTAGTTGCTTTGCTAGAACCTCCATTTGTCTCCCAGGGTCCACTCTCAGCCAATGGGAAGACGACTCAGGTGGTCAGAGTGGGGGAGAGCATGAGGTCACCCAGACAGGAGGTCACTTTCAGGGTGTCTGGCTCCACACACCCTCTGTGTTCTGGGTTCTGGTGACCTCCCTGTCACAGTGCAGGCAGCAAAGCCCTGAAGCCTCACTTGTGTTAAAACACACCCCACTGACGCCTTTGTTGTTAGTCCTTTCGTGAATAAACCCTCCTCAAATTACTCAAATTTAGTGAAGCATCTGTTTCCTGTTGAGAATCTGGCTGACATTCTTACCTTATTTCACTCTTTCTCCCTGTCATCCATCCTGTGCTTGCGTGCTTGCTAAGTCGCTTCAGTTGCGACCAACTCTTTGGGACCCTATGGACCATAGCCCACCATGGGACTCTCCCGGCAAGAATACTAGAGTGGGTTGCTGTGCCTTCCTCCAGGGGGTCTTCCTGGCCCAGGGATCAAGCCCGCGTGTCTTGCGTCTCCTGCACTGGCAGGGAGATTCTTTACCACCAGTGCCGCCCTTCCTTCATCCCGATTCCCCGCAATAAATGGCTCCCGATATCTGTCCAGCATGACCTTGCCTCCTGAGATCTGGTCTTGCCCATCAGACATCTTCATCTGGACAACCAGGGAACTCAGAAAATTCATCCTGCCACCCAACTTCTTAATCTATTCTTAAACTAAGTTCTCTCTCCCTTTCCGTGGGCAGCATCCCTTTACTCTTGACCCACTGCAAACCTCAAAAGTATCTGTTTGCCTTTCTAACTTTTCTGTTTGACATCCTGAAGTCCAAAGCTTAGGAAATCAACTTCAGCCACTGTCTTTCCCAAACAGCCCCCTCACACCAGTCCCCCAGCCCCCTCGCCCCTCCAGGCCTCCTTCTGGGCCGCCGCGCCTGCTGCCTCTCTCGCCTCCCATCTGTCTTTGACCTGTGTTACGTGAGACTTCCGGCAAAGGGTACTTGAACTACAGCTCAAATCCCATATACTCCCCTACTCAGCCCAGTGAGACCAAAACCAAACACCTCAGCCTTCCACCCAGAGCTGGATTTCTCTCACACACATGCACACACCCTCATTAACAGTCTTCCCTCCCATCAAACTGAACCACTGAGTCTTTTTTTTTTTTTAATTTTATGCAATATTTATTTTATATTCTACAGTAAAATTTACTTTTTGGCATTCAGTTCTATGAATTCTAGCACACGTATTAATTTGTGTAACTACGCCCTGTCAGGATTCAAAAGGATTCCATAACCCTAGTAAAGTTCCTCATGTAATTGCTTCACAGACACACCCTCTCCTCATACCAAACCTCTAGCAACTACTGAACTGTTCTCCATTACTATAGTTTCATCTGTTCAATAATGTCATATAAAGGAAATTATATAGAATGTTTTGAAACTGGCTCTTTCACTCAGCATAAAGCCTTTGAGATTTACCCAAGTTGTTGCATGTATAAACTGCATTCCTTTTTTTATTTTGGACTGATATTCCATTGTATGGATGGACTACTCTTTGCTGAATCACTGAGTCTACATAAGAAGGCAGGGCTTTGCTCACACTGGATGCTCCGCTGGATCACTGCCCTCCACCTTCCCAGGTGTCCCTCAAACACGGTCCCCAGCCCTGGTGTTCTTCCCTACAAAGAACCAGTTCCTCCTTCCTCATCCCATAGTCCCGTGTATGTGTGTCTCTCTTGGAAGAGATCATCTTTCAGCAGTCATTAGGATGAATGTCTTGATTGAGACTGCTCTCCTTGAGACCGGTGGCCATTTTCACTTGTCTTTGTATCCCATGAGCTCAGCCAAAGGTCTTGGTCAGAGCCCGTTCAAAATCTGTGTGGTTGCCGAATAAACGGACCTTCCCATTCTACAGTGTAAAAGGAAGGAAGGGAGATGTCATCAGGACAGGACAGCAGAGGCAGCCCCCAGCGCCAACCTCTGCAAAGGTAAATCACGGCCAGTCCTCAGGAGAGTGGACACAGAGGTCTTGGAGAGATGTGGAGGTTCCACATCAGATGAGGAGCTACGGACCGAGGCAGGGCCATGATACTGCCGGCTATTTAAGCAGTGACCAGACAGGTAAAGGAACAAAGTTGGCTGGAGAAAGCAATTAAATGACCAGCACCCCACTCTCCCCCACCAGCCCATTGCCGTCATCTGCATGACCTCCCCAACTTACATGTTACCCTTGGGACAAGGAAGTAGATGGATTTGAACATAATTCTGAAATGACTGAATTTACCTGAAAGTTATTAACCTGAATTTTTTTTCTTCAAGCAAAAATTTGGCTCAGAGTCAGAAATTGCATGAAATTATGGTGGCTTAGCTGGCAAAGAATCTGCCTGCCATGTGGGAGACCTGGGCTCGATCCCTGGGTTGGGAAGATGCCCTGGAGAAGGGAACCCCAATAAAGTCCCTCATGTAATTGCTTCACAGACAAACACTCTACTCTAGCAACTACTCACTCTAGCAACTACTGATCTGGTCTCCATCACTATAATTTGCTCCAGTTTTCTGGCCTGGAGAATTCCACGGACTATGGTCCATGGGGTCGCAAAGAGCCAGACACGTCTGAGCAACTTTCACATCATGTCACTTAGAAAAGAAAGCAGTCATCTTGCATATGTGAGTTACTTGATTCTTTTATATATAAAATTATGCACTTATACCATGTGAGGGAGCAATTACACATGACCTCTTTTAATTAGAGAGACCATATAATTTACTGCTGTAATTGGGACAATTCTGAAATGGAAGGGATGCTATTAATAACTGCATTGGGATGCAGGCCCGAGCAAACCATGACTTCCGATTATACTTCAGCAAACCCTCTCAGCATCCACATGAGTAGGTAACATTCTTATGTCCATCTGCAAAGCTTAAATGCACCCAAATTTACTAAGGGAGCACCAGTTCAAGCCAAGTGGTCATTTTCCAGAGTCCTTAGTTTGCCGAGGACCTTGTGCTGGTTCTACCCAATTAGCCCATTGCCACCCTCCCCTCTACTTTTTTCTCTCTTCTCTGGCAACAGAAATTTAATGAGACTATATATATCATCTTAAAGTTTCTAGTAGCCACATTAGAAAGTAAACAGCAAGAAGTGAAATGGTTTAACAGTATATTTATTTAACCAAATATATCCCTAATTGTCTCATTCAACAGCAGTCAATAGAAAACAGTTACTCATAAGATATATTATTTGCTGCCATTAGGACCTTGAAATCAAAGGCATTAGCCTTTCAGCATGTCTCAACCGCAAGTGTCTGGTAGCTGCCACTTGGACAGAGCCTCTGGGTCTGAGGGATAGGGCAGGTGAGAGCAGGGCGCAGACACACTGCCATCTAGTGGACACTCGGGTCTCTCCCGGAAACCGCCCAGAACAAAACAGGGCATCCAGGGGAGCCGCACGATTTGCCTTGGGGTTCAGTTCAGTTCAGTCGCTCAGTCGTGTCCGACTCTTTGCGATCCCGTGAATCGCAGCACGCCAGGCCTCCCTGTCCATCCCAGAGTTCACTCCCCAGAAAGGAAAACTTCCTGAGGTGGAGACTGTTGCCATGTTGGTCCCAGGAAGATGCACAGCCACAGAGGAAACTCAAGTCTCCATGCTATCAGTGATCTTGGCCATGGTTTGTTCTTGTTTTCTAGTCACATAGGATTTAATAGAAAATGGTAGTTTTTCAGAATGACTGTTTAAAATAACCCTTCACAAAGTCAGATTTCCTTCTTTCACATCCAGTTTCACTGTATGGTAATTATGTGCCAGGCTTCCCCCTAGTTTCTCTTTTAATCTTTGGTGAAAACTTGGTTTCTTCCGAATGTTACCTTTCTCACTCAAATTGGGTGTGGTTATTTGAGGATTCCAGTTAACCAAGATTTTTTTATCCAATGTGAATAATTGATCAAGAATCTGTGATGTGGGTTGACATGCTTCTAGACTCCTGCCTTACCCCACAATTGAAGGGGAATTTTAAACACAGCTTTATGTGAACAGAATGATGTGACTATATCACGCAGGAGAGGAGTGTCTGGAGATGGGGCTACTTGGCAAGGAGAGTAAGAACCCGGTGGCGCTTTCTCTGACTCGGCAGTGACAGAGTTTTCAGCACTGTGCTGTCCTCAGGATACCGCTGGATTTTGTGCAGAGATGTTGCTTCCACCTTTAAGAAGATACAATCTTCACAGGAGAGATGCGCAAACCATTCTAGATAAACAATAGCAAGAAAAAGAAACAGCATCTTGATAATATACAAGAACATATGTGCTTAAATTGCAGCATGGGACAGAATGTATTAATAAATTGGATATAAAGCAAAGAAGAGTAAGAACAATGAGGAGAGAAGTCGATTCGAATCTCATCCTTCACCAGCTCTGTGGTTGTGTGACCTTATCTCAGTCACACAACCTCTCTGATCCTCAGGTTTATTATCTCACACTAACCAATGAACAGTTCGGATAATTTAAACTTCTGGGGTGGGGAGTCAAAGAGAAAAGAAAGACAGACATCTAAGAATTACAATGATTGACTCAGGAAGAGTTTCCCAAAAATGGGAGGGTATGAACCCAGGACTTCCCCGGTGGCTCAGACCGTAAAGCGTCTGCCTACAATGCGGGAGACCTGGGTTCAGTCCCTGGGTCGGGAAGATCTTCTGGAGAAGGAAATGGCAACCCACTCCAGTATTCTTGCCTGGAAAATCCCATGGATGGAAGAGCCTGGTAGGCCACAGTCCACGGGGTCGCAAAGAGTCGGACACGACTGAGCGACTTCACTCACTCATGAGCCCGGGTACAGAAAAGGGGAACTTGGAGCAGGAAGGAAGGATGCTACCTGGAAAACCTAGAGGAAAACGGTGGGCTGGGATGTCTTGTTTGTCTCAGGGATGGCTAGAGATTGTCCTGTTCAGAGACAAAAAATTGGCCTAAATTTTTTACTTAAAAAATCTAAAATTAAAAGGAATCTTTGAGATAATTCAGAGTAACCAGCCCCAAAGATTTTTTTACAGAATGCTAGTACCTTGTGATATTAATAGATATTTAACAAAGCAGATTTCCTTGCCATAGGACTTTT
This sequence comes from Bison bison bison, assembly GCF_000754665.1. Classification (NCBI taxonomy): domain Eukaryota; kingdom Metazoa; phylum Chordata; class Mammalia; order Artiodactyla; family Bovidae; genus Bison; species Bison bison. The sequence goes on along the minus strand of NW_011494915.1, from coordinate 2,609,562 downwards.
CAGAACCTTTAACGTTCTATGATTTTCCCAGAGGACAGAGAGCATTTCCCAGACTTATTTAACTATGGAACCCTTTATTTTGAAGAGACATTATTGGGAAGTTTTCCAGGGAAAATGATTTCAGAAACACGACTCTAGTCCAATTTTACTTTTATGTAGATAGGGAAAATTGGGGTCCAGAAAAAGCGGGAGGCAAGTTTAAGATTCACGAAGGTAATGGCAGAGCCAGCATGGGGATTCTGGTCTTTTGACTCTAATATCCAGTGACTTTCTTTTCCTTTTTCCATTTGTATTATGCACTATTTAAGACATACAAAAAGATCTACAGACTTATATAAAATATTCATGATATTCACCACCCTAAGAAATAAAATATTGTCAATGCAGTGAAAAACAACAACAACAACAAAAAACCCTTTTATACCATTCCCTAAGCTCTCCCCTGGAGAAGGCAATGACACCCCACTCCAGTACTCTTGCCTGGAAAATCCCATGGATGGAGGAGCCTGGTAGGCTCCAGTCCATGGGGTTGCCAAGAGTCGGGCATGACTGAGCGACTTCACTTTCACTTTTCACTTTCATGCATTGGAGAAGGAAATGGCAACCCACTCCAGTGTTCTTGCCTGGAGAATCCCAGGGACAGAGGAGCCTAGTGGGATGCCAGCTATGGGGTCACACAGAGTCGGACACGACTGAAGCAACTTAGCAGCAGCAGCAGCAGCAAGCTCTCCCCAGGAGAACCCCTATCTTAAATTTGGTTACATCATTCAAAAAATTGTGGTAGAATTTCAAGTAAATCATATCATATTCACAGGGTCCTCTTACATCTTTCATGGTTTGTGAGTTGTGATGATCTTAGAATTAAAAGCAAAAATAAAACATTCCCCTCACCCTGGAATAGCAGAAATTAAAAATCCACCTTGAGAATCCTCAGATCACTTGCCTACAGCTCCCAGCACTTCAGACAAATGTTAGGAATCGGAGCACATTTTTATTCTCCAAAGGGCTCTTCAAACGGTTTATTAATTCTGTTAGATGTGGGGATGCTCCTTGCTTCACTCTGTGTGAGACTTCCGTGGCGTGAATTCACTGCACCTCCCCTCCTGTCTGCGGGCCAGATGGGGAGCCGGGTGCTGTATAAATGTTTGATCGTGGCACAGGAAAAATATTTGCCTTCAATAGCTGGAAGCTACCGCATGGAGGTAGGGCTGTCTACTAGAGTCGCCAGCCTTCATTCTAATGAGAACAGAAATAAAAGCTGATTAAATCAAATTCCCCATAGTGTAGAACCACTTAAATAAATGTTTCATATTGTTTGCATGATGCTTTTAAAATGTAACAGCTGCCTATGTAACCATTACGCTGGACATAAATCATTCATCGCCGTCACCACCATCAGAGCGGCACCGGCTCCTTTTCTTCTGTGGTTGACATTTTTATTACAGCGGTACTTTTCAGAAAGGCTCTTTGGGTTCCCTCCTTCCTACTCATGTACGGGGGTAGCAGGAACATGAATGGGAGAATAGGGAATGAGAGGCAGGCATTAACAGAGGGCTTGCGTTGCAAGTGTAGTGTTGGGCTGGCATTTTCAAGAGATGCCATTACTATTCCCATTTTACAGATGTGAATACTGAGGCCAATGGAAATAACCTCCAAGCTTCCATAGTCAGTAACAGAGCCTGTCTTTGAGCCCAGATCTATCTGAACCTTGGCTCATCACACCAGGCTGTCTGAAAACACAGGACACATCACTTCCCCTCCTCGTCTCCACACAACTCATGGTTTTTGGCAATGATGAGACCCACAAAGGCCAGAACAGGACTCAGAGAAGTGGGGAAGTCTTTGGGCTGAGGCTGGGGGATGGGAGAAGAAAGAGCCTGATCTGAGCTCCACATCCTGGGCCAGTACCCTACACCACATCTCCATCCCCTTCCCCCTGTTCACTCTTCCAGCCTCCTCCGGGCCTCCCTGCCTTCATTCTTGCCCACCTCAATCCATCATTCACCCAGTAGCCTGAGGCATCTTTTAAAAGTGTAAATCAGGGACTTTCCCAGTGATCCAGTGGCTAAGACTCCACGCTGCCAATGCAGGGCACCTGGGTTTGGTCCCCCAGCGGGGAACTAGACCCCACACGGTGCAACTAGAGATCCGTCATGCCACAACGAAGACCGGAGACCCTGCTTGCTGCACTAAGGGCTGCACAGCCAAGTAAATGAGTAGCTTAAAAAGAAAAATAAAATTGCAAGTCAAGTCCTGCTACTCTCCCATTTAAAAGCCTCCCTGGTGGTTCAGGCAGTAAAGAATCTGCCTGCTATGAGGGAGACCCAGGTTTGATCCCCGGGTTGGGAAGATCCCCTGGAGAAGAAAATGGCAACCCACTCCAGTAGTCTTGCCCGGAGCATCCCATGGACAGAGGAGCCTGGTTGGCTATACAGTCCATGGGGTCGCAAAGAGTCAGACACGACTGAAGCAACTGAGCACACACACACGTGCATTCTGAGGGAGGAGAGACAACCAGTGTCCCCTAAATCCATGTCTCTCCAGTCTGTTCAGTTCAGTTCAGTTCAGTCGCTCAGTCGTGTCCGACTCTTTGCGACCTCATGGACTGCAGCACGCCAGGCCTCCCTGTCCATCACCAACTCCCGGACTTCATCCAAACTCATGTCCATTGAGTCAGTGATGCCATCCAGCCATCTCATCCTCTGTCGGCGCCTTCTCCTCCTGCCCCCAATCCCTCCCAGCATCAGAGTCTTTTCCAATGAGTCAACTCTTCATGTGAGATGGCCAAAGTATTGGAGTTTCAGCTTTAGCATCATTCCTTCCAATGAACACCCAGGGCTGATCTCCTTCAGAAAGGACTGGTTGGATCTCCTTGCAGTCCAAGGGACTCTCAAGAGTCTTCTCCAGCACCACAGTTCAAAAACATCAGTTCTTTGGTGCTCAGCCTTCTTTATGGTCCAACTCTCACATATGTACATGCCTACTGGAAAAATCACAGCTTTCACTAGATGGACCTTTGTCAGCAAAGTAATGTCTCAGCTTTTTAACATGCTGTTTAGGTTTGTCACAGCTTTTCTTCCAAGGAGCAAGTGTCTTTTAATTTCATGGCTGTAGTCACCATCTGCAGTGATTTTGGAGCCCAAAAAGATAAAGTCTGACACTGTTTCTACTGTTTCCCCATCTATTTGCCATGGAGTGATGGGACCAGATGCCATGATCTTAGTTTTTTGAATGTTGAACTTTAAGCCAGCTTTTTCACTCTCCTCTTTCAGTTTCATCAAGAGGCTCATCAATTCCTCTTTGCTTCCTGCCATAAGGGTGGTATCATCTACATGTCTGAGGTTATTGATGTTTCTTCTGGCAATCTTGATTACAGCTTGTGGTTCATTCAGTCCGGCATTTCTCATGATGTATTCTGCATATAAGCTAAACAAGCAGGCTGACAATATACAGCCTTGATGTACTCCTTTCCCTATTTGGAACCAGTCTGTTGTTCCATGTCCAGTTCTAATTGTTGCTTCTTGACCTGCATACAGATTTCTCAAGAGGCAGATCAGGTGGTCTGGAATGCCCATCTCTTTCAGAATTTTCCACGGTTTGTTGTGATCCACACAGTCAAAGGCTTTGGCATAGTCAATAAAGCTGATGTTTTTCTGGAACTCTCTTGCTTTCTTGATGATCCAATAGATGTTGGCAATTTGATCTCTGGTTGTCTGCCTTTTCTAAATTCAGCTTGAACATCTGGAAGTTCACGGTTCATGTACTGTTGAAGCCTGGCTTGGAGAATTTTGAGCATTACTTTACTAGCGTGTGAGATGAGTGCAATTGTGCGGTAGTTTGAACATTCTTTGGCATTGCCTTTCTTAGGGATTGGAATGAAAACTGACCTTTTCCAGTCCTGTGACCACTGCTGAGTTTTCCAACTTTGCTGGCATATTGAGCGCAGCACTTTCACAGCATCATCTTCTAGGATTTGAAATAGCTCAACTGGAATTCCATCACCTCCACTAGCTTTGTTCCTAGTGATGCTTCCTAAGGCCCACTTGACTTCACATTCCAGGATGTCTGGCTCTAGGTGAATGATCACACGATCGTGATTATCTGGGTCATGAATATCTTTTTTGTACAGTTCTTCTGTGTATTCTTGCCACCTCTTCTTAATATCTTCTGCTTCTGTTAGGTCTATACCATTTCTGTCCTTTATTGAGCCCATCTTTGCATGAAATATTCCCTTTGTATCTCTAATTTTCTTTAAGACATCTCTAGTCTTTCCCATTCTATTGTTTTCCTCTATTTTTCTGAGGAAGGCTTTCTTATCTCTCCTTGCTATTGTTTGGAACTCTGCATTCAAATGGGTATATCTTTCCTTTTCTCCTTTGATTTTCACTTCTCTTCTTTTCTCAGCTATTTGTAAGGCCTCCTCAGACAACCATTTTGCCTTTTTGCATTTTTTTTTCTTGTCTGTAGGCTGAGTCTGAAGAGAAAATAGAACAGGAGGCCTTGCTGGTGCTGGTAAGGCTTCCGACACCCCATTCTGGCTGGAGAAAAACTCGGCCATGGCCCCCAAGTTGGTTTAAACTCTGTCCTTCCTCCTGCACGTGTCCTGTCCTCTACAGGGGAGGCTGCTGCTGGCAGTGGCTGTCCCAGCATGGCCCCTGGCTGCTCAGTTGTGCAGTGTTCTGGAGGTCAACCCCGGAGGTCACTTCTCCAGCCCCTCTAGTAATTTCAAGTGTGTGTTAGTCGCTCAGTTGTGTCTGACTCTTTGCGACCCCTTGGACTGTGTAGCTCGCCAGGCTCCTCCATCCATGGAATTCACCAGGCAAGAATACTGGAGTGGGTAGCCAGTCCCTTCTCCAGGGGATTTCCCAACCCAGGGATCGAATTCAGGTAACTTCACAGCACCTTGTTTCCTTTCAGTAAGTCCTTTCCTCCACGAAACATCCAGGGGGCTGCTCTTTCTTGCACTGACTGACGCAGAACTCTCCCAGGGTCAGGACTGTTCCGTTCGTTTCTGGTCTCCTCATCCTCAGGGCCTAGCATGCTTGACAAGGGGTTTGTTAACACCTTGTGAATGAAAAGCTACTGTCACCACCACCCACCCCAACACACACACCAGCCAGTGAGGTGGCTGTGCAGCCCCTGAAAAACTCTGTTAATAACACGTGTCCTATTTGTTTGATTTTCCAGATCAATTAGAGAGTCTCATCTTCTTTTCTTTTGCCTACTGCAGGGAGTTGATGCAGGAACACAGTGAAGTCAATTACCCCACTGAGGCTCAGTTTACTAATCTGTAAAACGGAGCTATGAATTGCATCTAGCCCTGGAGGCGTCCTGTGCACGGAGGAAAACGTACACATACGGTTTTTGACACACCATCTGCACACACATACCCTCAGTAAATGGCAGTTCAGATTAGCACCGCCTGACTTACCCAAACAAACACTTCACACACGGTCTGGATTTCTGCTGCAGGAGCCAAGAGAGAACTTGTGGGAGGCATCTTCTCTCGGGCTTCCAGGAAGGTCGGAAGAGGATTGAGCTGAGAGCTGGTCTCTCTAGCAGCCAGCCTTGTATAAAAGAAAGCAATGATTTGACCCTGGCAGGAGGACCTGGAAAGAAGCCATCCCGTCTGCAGCCTTGTAGGGATGGTGAGGCCACCTCCACAGGGAGGGGAGGAAGGTGACAGCCGACTGCGGTCAGCGGTCCTGAGCCTCCTGCTGCAGAGGTGGGTGGGGGCAGGCAGTGGCTCCCCACAGTTTCCCTGGGTTTACCTGCAAAGAAGAAGCAAAACGCCTTTCCCCCCAAGGCTATGTACTTACTGAGGGGCTGAGAGTCACTCTAGGACACCTACTTCTGGGTCATTAGGACTGTAAGCCAGGACTCCTGCACTCTGAACCCCTTCTGCAGCCTCCCAAGGCTGGGAGAGCCCCCAGGCCGGGTGCTAGGGGCTCACGGCCACCCTCTTCCTGAGCCTGGACCTGAGGACCATTAGCAGCAACCTCCTCAGTGAATCCTCTCCACTGCCTCACGAGGTTGGTGGGCGTTATTTCCCCAGTTTCGAGAAAGGCGCCGAGGGGCAGGGACTTCTCAGGCTCACACACCCTGTACCTGGTGAGGCCTGGCCCCAAACCAGCACGGCCTACCCCGTGGCATCTGGAAGGGAAGGCCTGCCCGGTTCGGGACCGTGGACCCAAGCCCCCTGAGTTCCCGGCCGGGGCAGACAGGGATGCAAGAGACTCCCTCTGTGCCAGCCCCCCAGGTCTCTACCTCGCCACCCTCAACTTCGCCCCCTAAATATGGGGAGGAAAAGATCGGGTTGGCCAAAAAGTTCATTTGGGTTTTTTCATACTATCTTATGGACAAACTCGAACCAACTTTTTGGCCAACCCAATATTTCCTCTTTTTAGTTTCCCCTTCATCAGACTTTGGTCCTGTGCCCCTGCTAAGGGTGTGGGAAAGTGATTTGGGGGAAGGGGTTTGCTGGCACTACCGTTGGAGCTAGACTGTGCCAGCAAGGGGGCAGGGACTGGCCCGAGGGGCTCAGGCGACAAGGCAGGAGCAGTGGGGAAGGATGCGTGAGGGATCCTCTCTGCTGTATCTGAGCCACAGAGGTCCTTACATCAACCGCTTGGTTATGGCATCTCAGGTTGAGAAGGCAATGAAAGAGGACTGCCCTCTGCCTGGGGCCTCCGCTGAGGAGGAGCTTGGTGTTCTGGACGCCACCCTTTCCCGTCCTGTGCAGCTTGCAGCGTTACAAAGTGCCTTCCGTTGATCCCAAGGTGGTTTCCTGGCAACTTCCCTCCTTGTTCGGGTCCTGCCTCATGCATCTTTCTTCAGCAGCCCATACTCCACACCAGCCACCAGAAGGAACATTTTAAAACACAGAGCTGGACTACATATGTCACTCTCCTGGCTAAAACCTGGCTCACCCTTCAGTGAGCCCCTAGGGTCTCTAGGATAAAATCCAACTTCAGGGCATAGCATCAGAGGTTGGTCACAGTCCAACTCCAGACTAATCTCTCTTCCTTTTTCTTCTCCCTCCAATACATATGTTCTTATAGCATTGGTAAGAGCACATGGAAGTGATTATTATTCCCCCAATGCGTCTATGATTTTTGTTCAAGTTGTTCTATTTGCCCAACATCCCTTTCCCTCTCCTTCCAGTTGGCAAACTCTTACACATCCCTGGAAGCCCAGTTCATTTGACCTCTCTTTGGCTCTATTCCTCCTGAAGATTATTACATTGTTGCATTCTTGGCATCTATTGTATCCCTTGCAGCTCACACAAGGCAGCATCATTAGGTGCTTCAGGGCTTTCCAAACACTTTCCTCCGAGGACTATAAAGTCCTGTGAGGGAAGCCCCTTTGTAGTCCTGTGCCTGAGTCAAGTGCTCAGCCAAGAGCAAGGGCTCACCTGGGCAGCATCACCCTCCTGTCGGGAACCAGTGCATGATGGAGCTTGAACAGAGTTGTTGTGGGGAATTTGTGACATGAAGTGCACTTTCCTGGTTAATGAAAAGTGACCCAGAAATAGGAGCTGTAGCTGTTAATGGTGCAGTTGCTGCTGTTGTGTTATTATTGGATCACAGCCCTTCCTTTAACTGACCCCTTCACTAGTCCCCACGGGAAGGGGGCCAGCTGCCTCCTGGTTCCCAGGATTGCTCACTGACCATCTTCCTCCTGTAGCTGAGAACATCCAGACAGGATCCTGATGCCCTGGTGGAGGGGAGGAAAAGGAGCCCGCAACCCCGCTCCTACAGCACAGCTTCACTGTCGTCTGCTCCCTCAGCAGATGCTGACCAAGCGCATTCAGCCTCTGCCTCTGAGTCAGAGAAACTGATTCCAATTAAGGGAGCCGCTGGAAGCGACCTCGTTTCACAGACCATTGGGTTGTGTATCGAAGCGAGCATTAAAGTTTACAAGCTCGACAGAGACCAGCCGGCCTTGCTGCTCGCTGCTGCCTCTCCATTTACTCCTTGACTGTTTGCTGAGCGAGTGAGGAGCGTACGCGAATCGAGTCTGGTCCTCACAATCCACAGTGGGAGAAAGGACAGCCCGTCTGCTTGTCATCCATTCCTGCATTTGTTTGTTGTTTGTTCTTGAAAGTCTCAGCTTCTGGGCAGGTGCGGAACCTCCTCTCTCATTATTTGCACTCCCCTTTCTCTGGCAAGAATCTGGGAGAGTTTAGATGGGGCTGGAAAAGCAAAAAAAAAGGACTCCACTCCAAATCCCCACGGGCCCTGAAAGTCTGAGTATTTGGGGTCCATGAGACACCAAGTCTCTGTTGAAACTGGGCTCCCTGAACCTGGTCCGTAGGGAGCCAGGCCCTCCCACTATGTTGGTCAGGATTCTCCAGAGATAAAGAACCAATAGGATATATAGAGAAAGACACAAGAGGAAATTTATCCTAGAAATTGGCTCACATGATTATGGAGGCCAAGAAGGCCCATGATCTGCCATCCTTGAGCTGGAGAACCAGGGAAGCTGGTGGTGTGGTTTAACCCGAGTCCTAAGGTCCTAGAATCAAGGGGTCAGTGGGGTTAGTTTCAGTCTGACTCTGAAAGCCCAAGAACCAAGAGTACTAATGTCCAAAGGCAGGAAAAGATAGATACTCCAGCTTAAGCAGAGCGAGCAAAGGATTTCCCTGGTGGTCCAGTGATTAAGGCACCGTGACTCCACGGCAGTGATTAAGGCACCGTGATTCCATGGCAGTGGAGCACAGGTTCGATCCCTGGTTGGGGAACTAAGACACACGTGCACGGAGGTGTGGCTGGGGGGAAGGGAAAGCAGAGAGAGCAAGCTCACCTGCTTCCACCTTTTTGTTCTATTCAGGTGCTTAAGGGATGGGATAATACGCAGGCACACTGGTGAAATACCCAGTCCAACCTCCTCTGGGGACACCCTCACGGACATACCCAAAGATGATGCTTTCCCTGGTTTCTGGGCATCACTCATCTCAGTCAAGGCCACACTTGCAAGTAACCATCACATCCACCAAGGCCCGGCAGGACACACAGACCCCATACCTTTCTGGACGTGAGGACGGAGTCTCATGTTTTCTCTCCCCTTCCCCAAAGCTTCCTCCCACTCCGGCACCTGGCTGCAGTCCAGAACATCCCACACTCCCCTGAGGGCTCCAGGCTGCTCCAGGCCAGATCACATCTCATAGCTGAGTTTTGTTTCATCTCAAGTGTTTTGTTTTATTTTTTTCAAATTGAGCCATTTTCTAAACGCTGAGATCTTCATAGAAAAAATGCAGTCTGCTATCAATACTTTCTTTTTAAAAGTAGGACAATCTGGCAGTTCTGGACTTGTGTAGAAACGATTAGGTGGAACTGAAGAGCAGGGCCTTCAATAAGGCCTGAGCTTCCAGCAGCCAAAGGACCATCTCCCCTACCCCTTTCCCTCTAATCCCCCCCAAAAATCCCTCCCTGTATTCATTTATATCAACACCTGCCCCCACAGACATTTATTTTAGGTTTTAACCAGCAACAGGAGGACTGGCTTTATTTAACTAGCAAAACTGCTTATATGAGATATGTGTAAAGCGTTTGGAATGGTGCCTGCCACCTAACTGGGCCTTATTTAAATATTTGTTGAGCAAATCATCTGATAATTAAAAAGACACACCAACTGGGAACATAAAATAAGAACACTAGCTCAGAACTGGAGGGCTCAGTCCGTTGTGGAATTTCACAGCGTAGCAGCTCTGATTATGAGGATGTATCACCAGGGAAGTTCAGACGACATGAGGCCCACTGTGGGGCCAAACCCAGAGAGACTGTGCCAGGCCCATGCTTTGAAGCTGGCAAGTGTTCATTTTAAGACATTTGAAGATGACAATGTGTTGCCCCCAAGGGACTCCTGGGATTCACAGGGACTACCTGAAAGACACCAAGCTCTTTACCTGCTTCTTTGCAAGAATCCTGTGAGGCAGACATTAATCTCTCCATTTTACAGATGGGAAATCTACCTAGGAAAGGAGATAGATGTTGAAATGGCCACACTAATAAGTACAAATGAGGTAAATTCTCTCTGAAGGAAAGGAATAGGGATTTACAATGGTATAGAACCAAAAAAAAAAAAAAAAAAATGGGCCTGGTGTTGGTGGTCAGGGGATAGTTCTTTAAAGAGGTGATATCCAAGCTGTGAAATGCCAGGTTGGATGAAGCACAAGCTGGAATCAAGATTGCCAGGAGAAATATGCAGAAACCTCAGATATGCAGATGACACTGCCCTTATGGCAGAAAGCAAAGAGGTACTGAAGAGCCTCTTGATGAAAGTGAAAGAGGAGAGTGAAAAAGCTTGCTTAAAACTCAACATTCAAAAAACTAAGATCATGGCATCTGGTCCCATCACTTCATGGCAAATAGACGAGGAAACAGTGGAAACCGTGACAGACGTTTCCGTTTGGGGCTCCAAAATCACTGCAGATGGTGACTACAGCCATGAAAGTAAAAGACACTTGCTCCTTGGAAGGAAAGCTGTGACGAACCTAAACAGCATGTTAAAAAGCTGAGATATTACTTTGCTGACAAAGGTCCATCTAGTGAAAGCTGTGTTTTTTCCAGTAGGCATGTACATATGTGAGAGTTGGACCATAAAGAAGGCTGAGCACCAAGAACTGGTGTTTTTGAACTGTGGTGCTGGAAAAGACGCTTGAGAGTCCCTTGGACAGTAAGGAGATCAAAACAGTCAATCGTAAAGGAAATCAACCCTGAATATTCCCTGGAAGGACAGATGCCGAAGCTGAAACTCAAATACTTTGGCCACCTAATGCGAAGAGCCAACTGACTGGAAAAGACCCTGAAGCTGACAAAGATTGAGGGCAGGAAGAGAAGGGGGCAGCAGAGTATGAGATGGTTGAATGACATCATTGACCCAATGGAGATAAATTTGAGCAAATTCCAGGAGATAGGGAAGCCTGGCATGGTGCAGTCCATGGGGTCGCAAAGAATCAAACTGTACTGAACAATGACAACAACAATCCTATCTGAGATCTGAACACTGTTAAATGGGAGAGCAGGCAGGAGGGAAGTATTCTCCAGCTCTCAAAACTGGATGCACAATTTGAACCCCTTGGGAGACACACTTGATCCTGAGCCAGTCCAATTACATCAGTAGGACCTGGGTACCAGTGTCTTTAGAAGCTTCACGTGTGTACTATTGAGACGCAGCCAAAACTTTACACTCACTGACTGTAGCCATTCATAGCTATTGGGTAAGCATGGTAGATACTCAGCAATTGTGAGCAGACGTGACCTACAGAATCCCCATCATAACTATCACCTCTGCCTCCTCCAGAGATCTGGGTAGCCTAAGTCCAGTTTCAAAGGCTGGAGAGAAACCTGCCTCTGCTGAAGGCTTACTGTGCATCATGTACTAAACGCTTCCCATTATTCCATTTAGCATTTTCCAAAATCCTCTGAGAAAGAAATGCTATTATTATCTTACAGATAAGGAACTCGAGGCCCAAAGCAGGGTGCCAGTTTGACCAGGGACTCAGTTCATCAAGGGCAGTGCTGAGACTGTGGACTTCTGGCTGTAGAGACTACACTCTTGCCTGTGGTCTCTGTATCTCCAGTCATCTAGAGGTGTGTCCTGCTTGTCTCGACAATCATTGCCCAGCCTCTCTCAATAGATGATAGACAGATATAGAAAGATATAGGGAAATACATAGATATTGTTATATTTAGAAAAGTGTCTAGAATACAGCCAGTGCTCAGTTAATGTCAGGTGCTTTTAATATCATCCAAGGGCTGGAACGAGAGGGCTCCTGGGGTTTTTGCTCCCTACCCCATAGCCAAATCAGAGGGCATCCTGGGTAGGGTGCTATCAAGCCCCTGCCCAGGAAACCAGGATGGATAAATTTAGGAGGGCATAGGAAGTCTGGCTCAGGAAGGCTGTGCACCATAGAGGCTCCTTTGCCAGATCCTGCGGAGAGGAGCTGCAGCAGCCAGGGACCTAGGATTCAGGACTTTGAACACCGCTGCTGGGGGCCTGAATTGAGGCAGACCTGGCCATGGTCAGGTCTCAGACAATCTCCCCTGGTGCCCAGGCTCGAGGCAGTCAGCCTGGGAAACCGGCCCTGGCCAGCTGTGGTTAGTACCGCTGATGTCCACCAGAGGGCAGCACAGGCCACAGGCTGGCAGCTCCTGCCCACCAGCCTGGCTTTTTCCCAGCAAGGTTTAACTATGAAGTCCAACGTCTCTCTGATTTTCCCTGCAGGCTAGAGAAGTCCTGAACACTCCTCACAAGCCAGGCACATCTTGCTTCCCTCGTCCCAAAGCCTCAGAATCTCTCTTGACTCTGTTAGCCTGCTTAGAAATTTCATGGCAAATTTATACGCTGGGAAACGAGTCTTTGAATTCTTCTTCCAGGGCAGGGCGTCCCGGAGCCTGTATGTCAGACAACTCATCCCTCAGAGTTTCAGCTGTTTCAGTCTGTACAGGGGGCTGATTTTTTATTTTTTGCAGGCTCACTGACGTACATCCTTGACATTCTCAGGAGGAGGAAGTGTGAGAGGACGCTGAAGGCACAGGCTGGGCACAGGACAGTTCAGTTCAGTTCAGTTGCTCAGTCGTGTCCGACTCTTTGCGACCCCATGAACCGCAGCACGCCAGGCCTCCCTGTCCATCACCAACTCCCGGAGTTCACCCAAACTCATGTCCATCAAGTTGATGATGCCATCCAGCCATCTCATCCTCTGTCGCTCCCTTCTCCTCCCGCCTCCAATCTTTCCCAGCATCAGGGTCTTTTCAAATGAGTCAGTTCTTTGCATCAGGTGGCCAAAGTATTGGAGTTTCAGCTTTAGCATCAGTCCTTCCAATGAACACTCAGAACTGATTTCCTTTAGGATGGACTGGTTGGATCTCCTTGCAGTCCAAGGGACTCTCAAGAGTCTTCTCTAACATCACAGTTCAAAATCATCAATGCTTCGGTGCTCAGCTTTCTTTATAGACCAACTCTCACATCCATACCTGACCACTGGAAAAACCATAGTAGCCTTGACTAGATGGGCCTTTGTTGGCAAAGTAATGTCTCTGCTTTTCAATATGCTATCTAGGTTGGTAATAACTTTCCTTTCAAGGAGTGAACATCTTTTAATTTCATGGCTGCAGTCACCATCTACAGTGATTTTGGAGCCCCCAAAAATAAAGTCAGCCACTGTTTCCCCATCTATTTGCCATGGAGTGATGGAACCAGATGCCATGATCTTCGTTTTCTGAATGCTGAGTTTTAAGCCAACTTTTTCACTCTCCTCTTCACTTTCATCAAGAGGCTCTTTAGTTCAGGGTGGTGTCAACTGCATATCTGAGGTTATTGATATTTCTCCCAGCAATCTTGATTCTAGCTTGTGCTTCTTCCAGCCCAGAGTTTATCATGATGTGCTCTGCAAACAAGTTAAATAAGCAGGGTGACAATATACAGCCTTGACGTACTCCTTTTCCTATTTGGAACCAGTCTGTTGTTCCATGTCCAGTTTTAACTATTGCTTCCTGACCTGCATATAGATTTCTCAAGAGGCAGGTCAGGTGGTCTGGTATGCCCATCTCTTTCAGAATTTTCCACAGTTTATTGTGATCCACACAGTCAAAGGCTTTGTTGTAGTCAATAAAGCAGAAATAGATGTTTTTCTGGAACTCTCTTGCTTTTTCAATGATCCAGTGGATGTTGGCAATTTGATCTCTGGTTCCTCTGCCTTTTCTAAAACCAGCTTGAACATCTGGAAGTTCATGGTTCACATATTGCTGAAGCCTGGCTTGGAGAATTTTGAGTATTACTTTACTAGCGTGTAAGATGAGTGCAATTGTGTGGTAGTTTGAGCATTCTTTGACATTGCCTTTCTTAGAGATTGGAATGAAAACTGACCTTCTCCAGTCCTGTGGCCACTGCTGAATTTTCCAAATTTGCTGGCATATTGAGTGCAGCACTTTCACAGCATCATCCTCTTGGATTTGAAATAGTTCAACTGGTATTCCATCACCTCCACTAGCTTTGTTCCTAGTGATGCTTCCTAAGGCCCACTTGACTTCACATTCCAGGATGTCTGGCTCTAGGTGAGTGATCACACCATAGGGATTATCTGGGTCATGAAGATCTTTTTTGTACAGTTCTTCTGTATATTCTTGCCACCTCTTCTTAATATCTTCTGCTTCTGTTAGATCCATACCATTTCTATCCTTTATTTTTCCCATCTTTGCATGAAATGTTCCCTTGGTATCTCTAATTTTCTTGAAGTGATCTCTAGTCTTTCCCATTCTATTGTTTTCCTCTATTTCTTTGCACTGATCACTGAAGAAGGCTTTCTTATCTCTTCTTGCTATTCTTTGGAACTCTGCATTCAAATGGGTATATCTTTCCTTTTCTCCTTTGTTTTTCACTTCTCTTCTTTTCACAGCTATTTGTAAGCCCTCCTCAGAGAGCCATTCTTCTTTTTTGCATTTTTTTTCCCTTGGGGATGGTCTTGATCCCTGTCTCCTGTACAATGTCATGAACCTCTGTTCATTAGGCACTCTGTGTATCAGATCTAGTCCCTTAAATCTATTTCTCACTTTCACTGTATAATCGTAAGGGATTTGATTTAGGTCATACCTGAATGGTCTAGTGGTTTTCCCTACTTTCTTCAATTTATGTCTGAATTTGGCAATAAGGAGTTCATGATCTGAGCCACAGTCAGCTCCTGCTCTTGATTTTGCTGACTGTATAGAGCTTCTCCTTCTTTGGCTGCAAAGAATATAATCAATCCGATTTCATTGTCGACCATCTGGTGATGTCCATGTGTAGAGTCTTCTCTTGTGTTGTTGGAAAAGGGTGTTTGCTATGACCAGGGCACAGGACAGGGCTTTGCTTAATCCTGATGAGTCATGTGGGGCTTCCCTGGTGGCTCAGTCAGTAAAGAGTCTGCCTGCAATGCAGGAGACCTGGGTTCAATCTCTGGGTCGAGAAGGTCCCCTGGAGAGGAAACAGTGCTCCACTCTAGTAGTCTTGCCTTGGAAATCCCATGGACAGAGAAACCTGGTGGACAAGTCCATGGGGTTGCAAAGAGTCAGATATGACTGAGTGACTCACACTGAGATGAGTGATGTGATACTGAGGAGCCACAGTGTTTGTGAAATGGGACATAAAATCCCCACCCCGCCCTACCCTGCAGGCTACAGGAGAATTAGATGATCCTCCCAGTGCTTAGGAAACAACACTGCTATTCTTCAGGCAACATCCTGCAGAGACCATCCCAGGACGCTCCTTCAGGGACCAGTTCCGTGATTTCCCTCTTCCATTTCCACCTCCATGCTCCCCTTCATCTAATTAGACACACCCCCGGCCACCCTCCCACACAGCCCCCACCCCCGCACACCAAGACCTTGGACTTGTCTCAATTGTATGTAAAGTGCATCAGTCCAGTTACACTACAGGATTATGGACCTAGGAGGGGGTGTGGTGGGCATCTGCATGTTCACAAGCTGCCCCAGTGATTCTGACTGAGACCTGCAGTGAAGAACCAAAGCTCTAAGCAAACAGATTGGGGAAATGGTATTCCAAAATAATTAATTCAGGCTAGTGAAAGGGACAGGCGAGCCATTATGCAAATATGTGGCCATTCAAGGCTATTCATTTCTAGAAGAGAATGTGGAGTCAGGTAAAGAATACCAGCAATACAGGCAGAGTGGGAAGGCTGCTCCCAGAGGGCTGATTCCTGCTCCGCCTGATGATCAAAAGCGTCTGTGCAGCCCCTTCAGAGGGTGACTGGCCTCAGGCAGGGTGAAAAGGACAGCCGCTAGGTCTGGGAAGGGCTCTGTCCTCCTCAGCGGTTCCCAGTCATGAGGAAGCCCCCAGGGGAAGCCCACTGGACCCCAGACGGCAGGGTCCACCCCACGGCTTCTGATTCAGGAGGTCGGGGTGGGGCCCAAGAGTGTGCATTTCGGACAAGTTCCCGTGTGTGTGTGTGTGTGTGTGTGTTCCTGCTTCCTAAAGTCTCAGCTCAGACTTCCCGAGGGGGAACCTGCCCATCAGCCTCATTCCCACCCTCAGAGGCCAAGACTAGACCAAAAAGAATATCAGCTGGAGACCCAGCTCCTTAGAATCCTCTAAGGCTGCCTTCTGACAACAAGCCCCTAGGCTGGTTAAAAAATGTGCATGTTCAGTCCTGTCTGACTCTTAGCGACCCCATGGACTGTAGCCCACCAGGCTCTCTGTCCAGGCAAGAATACTGGAGTGGGTTGCCATTTCCTCCTCCAGGGGATCTTCCTGACTCAGGATCAAACCCATGTCTCCTGTGTCTCCTGCATTGGCAGGTGGATTATTTTATCACTGTGCTACCTGCCTATTCCAGGCAGAGGTAACTGCAAAGTCACAGACTTCAGGGTAGGAAGGAGCTTGGCTACGTGTTTTCTGTCTGCAAGCCACTGTCCTCAAAACCCGTCTGTAAACCTACGCTGGCCTCTAACTGAGCGATCAGAGATGAGGTAACTGCCCGAGGAAGCACAGCGAGCCTGGACCTGGCACTCTGGGCCCTGGGAGCCCAGCACAGGCCAGGCGTCCTCAGCAAGTGCAGCGTGGAGGTGTGGGGGGATGTGCAGAACAAACCTGCCCGCCTAGCTGAGCTCTGTCTTAGCCTCTCAGCCACTTTGGAGGTATCCCCGGCGAGCAGGCAGGGACATGGCCCCTCCAGCTGGAGTCACATGCAGAGCTAAAAACATCTGGATTTTCCCTCATTGCTGGCCTTTGCACAAGGTCTTTGGAACCCCCCTGCTCAGTTAGTGAGCAGGCCAACCTCTTGCCAGAGAAAGAAGCCCCTTCTGAGGTCCAGCTTCACACCACTGGCACTCCTGGCCTCAGTGCCTCCACGAAGCCTCTGCTTTCCTTCCCGTCACCAGCCTCTGTATTTCCAGGCTTTTCCTTCCAGCCTCTTTGGTCACAGGAGATGAGATTCGTGTGTCCAAATTCTGGATCTGCTTTTTGGCAACAGACCAAGGCTGCCGCCCCACCCCAGCATTCGTGAGTCCATCAAGCCCAGTGCTGTCACAGCCTCCCGAGACGTGTCCCCAGGCTGATGGAGCTGCTTTCTCACTCGCCTGGAACCTGAAGTGCAGCCTGGAGTCTGTGTCCCGCTGCTGCCAAACTCTTGCCTCTCTGTGCCCCAGTGTGAAAAAGAAATACAGAGACGGAGTTGTGGAGGAGAAGCAGAGAGTGACTTTATTACTTTGCCAGGCAGAGAGGTAACGAGCACCTCAAGAACTGTGCCTGTCTCCCTGGTGAGGAGGGAAAGGTTATGTAGTTAGGCAGGATATGTTGCAAAGATGGAGGCAGTAACAGTCTTATATTCTTCCTTCTGCAAAGTTCAAAAGGTTGGGGTTCCTGACAAGATGAGGGTGTGTGCAGGGTCTCAGGTAGTCCCTCTCCTAATCTTGAAGAGCCTCTCTGGTCCTTTGATCTTGCCTTACTTTGGCCGCTTGATGTGTGTGAAGAGCCGACTCATTGGAAAAGACCCTGATGCTGGGAAAGATTGAAGGTGGAAGGAGAAGGGGACAACAGAGGATGAGATGGTTGGATGGCATCACTGACTCAGCGCCCATGAGCTTGAGCAAGCTTGGGGAGGCCTGGTGTGCTGCAGTCCATGGGGTTGCAAAGAGTCGGACAGAACTGAGCGACTGAACAACAACAAGAGGTATTTTCATTGCTGTTCCTCCTTTGATCAGCAACTGTTCTGCCCTTTGAAACTGAGAGAAGGTCATAGAGGCCGGAGTCTCGGCTATAACAACAGGGGACAAAAAGGCCTTGGTGCTCAGGAGTCCCACAGGGCCCTGCTCGGCATCGCCGCTCTCTCCCATCTTTCCCAGCACCCAGCCCGGTGGTGGGATGAGAAGCCCGCCCCTCCCCACCCAACCTGGGCATCTGTGGTCCCCTCTGTCCTGGCAGGATTGAGTCTCAGACAGCAGCCTCGCTCAGCATCTCGCCCTCCTCTCCCCTTGTTTGCTGGTTTCTCCTGGAAGCGCTTACTTGATAAATCTCCAGTACAGAGGGTCTTGCTTCTAGAAACTTGGTCTCAGATAAAGGAGAGGGCGAGTCATGAGTGATTTGTCTCTGGCAGTCCAGGACAGAGGGAGGGCAGAGACCTCCCAGGCCTGTTGAGGCGGCTGCAGGGGATGGTTGTGCTGGGCCTCCTCCCCTCACCTAAGTCCATCCCCCTGCCTCCGTGCCTTGGTGGATCCTCCCGGTCCATGGGCGCCCTGGTCCCTGGAGTCAGACGGTCAGCAGTGGTCCATGGCATTTAGCATCTCTACCTTAGGCCCAGGGCCCAACCAGAAGCCTTTAGCCCCCATCACCCCTTCCCCTGCTCCCTGCTGCCATGCTGCCAGATGCAAATAAGAAGAAATTTTAATTCCACAAATAGCAGCATTTAT
>NW_011494915.1:2561390-2591058 GCF_000754665.1 Bison bison bison | reverse complement strand
AAGCTCGGCAGGCTAACTGGGAGGCAGACGCAGGTGAGGAACAAGCGTGCAGGCTTGGCTGAGTGCCAGGGCCCCAGGCTGCCTTCCAGGAAGTCCCCTCACCACCTGCCATTACAGCTCATTCCCGAAATGGGTCAGGAGAGCCCGAATGATGAGGGGCAGTGGGAGGGGCTGAGCTTGGCATCTGTCCCTGTCACTTTCTGCTGCCTCTCCATAAGGAGGTCTGCCTGATGCTGCAGAGGGAAGGGGTGAGTGGCGTCCCAGCTCTTTGCCCGGCCCTCGGAGCTAGCCTTGGCAGGCCTGGTTTAATCTGACAGGGCCTCAGCTGCAGCAGAACCAGGCCTGGCAAAGCCTTAAGACTTGGGGCAACATTGCCCCTCCCCAGGCTTTGCAGGCCCCAGCCCAATTCAATCATGGGTTGGCACATTTTATTCCCCGGGGGATGGTGGGAGATGGCAGGGAGGGGCAGGCTGTGGGCACGGAGCTTAGGAGCTCCTGAGAGCACATTGGCCTGCAGACTTAGAGCCTGAAGGAGTGGTCCATCCCTTCCTTCTTACAACAAGGGCTCTACCTGGCTGTCCAGACGAGGCCAGACGAGCTCAGATAGTCAAGTAGAAAACCGTCATATGGCCCTGGTGGAAAAAGCACAGAACGTCACAATCCCAGAGCAGAGGCTCAGTTATTTCACAGAAAAGAAAACAGAGGATGTGCTGAGGTCACACAGCAAGCCAGAGGCAAAGTGGAACCAAATTGAAGCGATTCCAGGTGAGGCTCTTTCCTGACACCTTCCCAAGGAGACCTTGGGAAGCTTCTGGGGGCAATGGGGTACTGAGAGGACACAGACGTCATTTCAATGAGGATTCTGTTTTGTTCAAGTGATGTAAACTCCAGCTCTGCATTAGCATAAGTAATGCAGAAATTTAATGGTTCACATAAATAGCAAGTTCAAGGATATGAGGAATTCAGGCACTGCTGGATCCAGACAGTAGGCACTGCTGGATCCAAGACACATGGGCCCTTAACCCTCTTGGGTGACATAGCAGGTGGGAAAACGTATTCATGAAACATACAAGTAAGGGTTAAGCTAAAACTGTAATGAGTGGTACAGTGTCGTGGGTCAGGGGATCCGAGCAGCTGTTTGAGGCTGTGACTGTGGTGCTGAGAACTTTAGGATGAGTGGGAGTCAAGGGCAGGGGTGAAGCGGTCAGATTGAAGAGGGCGAGGGTGAGGGCCGACACACGCAGACGCCGCTGTGGAGGGAGGGTGCCTGCGAGTGGGACGGTGGCAGACCACGCTTCCTGGAGGGGGAGACATCAAGGGCAAGTGAGGGACGGGACACGGGAGAGGCTGGCGGGGACAGCCCATGCAAGGCCAAAGAGCACCCGGGAGCCGTTGAAGACTCTAGGCAGTGGATGCTATGACACAATTTGCATTGTGAAAAGATCTCCTTGGCCACATTGCAGAGGGCAGCTCAGAGAGTGTGCAGAAGCAACAGGGATGTTGGGGGATCAAGTAACAACATAAAATTTGATGGTAGCCTGGACCAGGTGTCTGTGGGAGTAGAGAGAGGTGGATAGAACTTGGTGATGGATTGGGTGTGGGAGAGGAGTGGAAGGCAAGGTCAAGGATGACTTCCGGGTCGCCAGCTTGCACAACTACATCAATGGTGGTCTCCTTCATTAAGAAAGAAGGTTAGGTTAGGGTATGTTGTGTTTAAGATGCCTTGGGCAAAGTCAAGGGGAAACATCAAGGAGGGGGTTGAATTATCCAGGCTGGAGCTCAGAAAAACCTAGATTAGAGAGAGGCCTCAATGAGTCATCTGGGTGGGCGGTGATTGCAGCTCAGGGGGCAGATGAGATCACCAGGTTGATGGCATGGGTTGACAAAAGAAGAGCATCTTGAACCAGCCTTTGAGGCTCATCAGTGTTTAATAGATAAAGGATGTGAGCCTGAAGAGAAGGCAGAGCAGGAAACTGGAAAGTAGAAGGAAGCTGGAAGAGCGCCGTACCAGTTCAGAGGGCCTGCAGAAAAGAGAGGGCACAGTCAGTGAGACTAAGGAAAGAGAGTCTGAAGGGGGTTGGGCGGTGTTGAGGGAAACCCCAAGTACGTATGTGCCCCGGGACTAGCAACAGAGGAAGTGGTTAGCATCTCGGGGCCTGATGGAGCAAGGAGAGGGGAGCCCAGTGATGCTGGAGCTCAATGTGGGTGGAGCTGAGACCTCAGGGGTACAGCCACCTCTGGCGCTGCAGCTGGACAGGGAGGGAGGTGCAATAAAAACCCCTGCCTGGTGGCACAGACTATGGGACAGAGCAGGGCAGGAAATGGCAGAGAGTGGATCGGGGAGAGGACAGTGGAGAATGGAGGAAAGTCAGCCCAAGGGTGGTGTCGAGGAAGGAGGAGAGGGGGTGGAGGAAGAGGAAGTGACCAAGAGCTGAGAGGTCAACAGAACAAGGAGCACGTTAGCCTGCTGTACTGAGGGCACAGAGGCCATCCCTGGCCGTAGAGTTCACCTCGTTGAGTAAGGGAAGTAGAAGCCTGGCCGGAATCTGATCTGTGATCCCTCTTAACGTGGTATTACAGGAAGACACAGAGGTTGGAGCTCAAACCACCTCATAACCACAGATCTGTGCTGTGACCTTGGGCCTCACCTCCAAGGTGGAGAAATTAGCAGTACCTTCCTCAGAGGAGAGTTGGCAGGACTGAATGTGAACTCTAAGACAGTGGACAGGAGAAGAGCGTGTCCCTGGCAAAGCCCCGGCCTCGGGCGGCACAGAACACCCAGGGTCAGGTGACTGGGCTGAGCAGACCTCCTGGTCCTCTCCCCGTCTGCCTCCAGCCAGGACCCGAGACCTCCTATAGATCTGTTGCTTTCTGTTTCGGGGCTCACTGGGGACGGGGAGAGGAGGGGGTGGTGGCAACAGCTTTGCTCCGAGTTGGGGCAGAGATCCGACTGCTTAGAAATGTGCCTGGAACTTTAACCCAAGAACATCTGGTGTTAAGGCGTGGCAGTCATGGAGACATCAAGATCAAGCAATACCTGTGGCTGAGGGCACTCTCCCACCACTTTGGCTAGACCTGCAGACATTCCCTCCCGCTCACCCAGAATCTGTCCCGGCCCAGCACCCTGTCTGGGCACCCTCTTCCAGGGCCTTTGCCCTCAGCTGCCCCTCTCTGCCCACTTCAGTAATCAGTCTGAGCATGAGTGAGCAGTGTGACTTTCAGCCTACAGCCTCAGGTGTGCAGGAAATGGGCTTCTTGAACATCCTGTAAGTAAACTGTATTTCAGTTTGCATTACTGTCTCTGCAGGTGCCATCCCAGGGTCTCTGCAGGACTGGACGGCTGCAGGACACTTGTAGTGGTGGGAGCAGACCTTGAAGCCACTGTTTTTCATCTGAGGTCAATTATGTGCAGCAGCCCTCGCCCGCAATCTCTGTGGTAGGAAGCAGAGAGAATAGGGCACCTTTGTAGCGAGGCTTTGTGATTCAGATAACAGGGCCAGCTCCAGGGAGCTTAGAACAAAGAGCCCCCTGAGGGGAGAGACACTCTGAGGCCGCACCCACCAGGGAGCATGCTGGGCGGGGCTCCCAGCCCCTGGCGATGGGTGCAGGTGTGCCCTGTGTACGAATGTGTGTGTATCTGTGCAGGCACTCTGCACTTCTGTTTCTGTCCAGCCACAAACTCAGGTCAGAGATGGAGAAGCAGAGGAGGGAAGGGGCATCTGCAGCCACGAAGTCATCTCTGGTCCTGCCCCTGGGCTGTATCCCTGGGACCCATTACAGTGCTTGGTTCTTGGGTGAAAGTGAGAAGATCTTGAATGAAGCCTGACACTGTTTTCTGTCATAAGCACAGCTGCTGCTCTTCAAGAGGAAGTAAGTGAGCAGAGCTAGGACCATGGTTGGTTCTCAAGTGTCATCCATTCCCTGAACCTTTGTTAAGCCTTGTCCCCTTCGGGCTCGTACAGTGGGGTAGATGCTGGAGTCGCATCCCCGATGGGCCCCTGATGAGCTCCGTGACTTTTTGTTAGTCCCTTTCCCTTTCTGGCAGCTCCTTGTGGAGGAGACAGCATTGCAAAGACTCTGAGGTCTTTTCAGGGACGGGAAGGGAGGCCGTTTGGTTGAGGACCTCTGTGAAGCCAGAGAGACTAGCAGGCGGGATCCTCAGGGGCCCTGTAGCCATGGTAAGGACTCAGCATTAGTTAGATGCGCACCTGAGATCAAGTCCCTCCTCTACTTGGCTCATCTGCAAGGGCCCGGGACCTGCCCTTCTGGGGTCCATCCAGCCTGACCTTGGGCCTCTGCCCTGGGTAACTAGAGATGGGTCTTTGCTCACTATGCATGATGAGTGTCTCCAGGGAAAACCCATCTCGCTGGCCCTGGGCACTCTGATGCAGGGACCACAGGCAACTCCCAGGATGCATCATCCTGTACTCAGGATGGTGTCCCCTTTCTGCCAAATGAACCTGACCCCATCGTTTGTTGCCTTCCTCGTTGCCTTCTGAGTGGACGTCTTTTTGGCTGTGGCGGAGGGACATAAACAGAATGATGCCGTCAGCCCAGACGTGACAGGGGAGAACCCAGACCACAGGAGTGGGTGGAGGCCAGGGCTCAATCAGATTTCTGATATGGCTATGCTCCTGATTTAGAGGACCCGCTCTGATCCTTCCCCATCCATGCCCCTCCCCACAGAGTGAGGAGAGGAGGAGAAAGGGCCATGGGGTTTTTGCCCACCAGGACCACACTCTGGGTACCAGGACCTCAAATTCCCTCTCCAAATAGCCCTGAGGCTACTTCCAGAGCTTAAAACAGTGGTGACCTAAAACAGTGTGAATTTCCTGTTTCAGGGTTCTAGAGGTGAGAAACCCAGAATGGGCCTCACTGGGCTAAAATCAGGGCTTCAGTAGGGCTGCACTCTTTCTGGAAGGCCCGAGGGAGAATGCGAGGCCCTGACTCTCCCAGCCTGCTTTCCGCAGCCTGGGGCCCCTTCCTCCACCTTCCAAGCTAGCTGTGGTCACCAGGTCTTCCTCACACCGCTGTCTCTCTGGGTCTCTCCCCTGCCTCCGTCTCCCACTCACGAGACCCCTTGGGATACTTGGGCCCACTCAGATAATCCAGGGTAAGCTCCCCACTTGAAGCCAGCTTATTAGAGACCTTAATTCCATCTGCAACCTGATACCCTGTTGTCAGGTATCCACACATACAGGTTCCCGGGATCAGGATGTGGACATTTTTGGAAGGAGGGCTAGTCCTGTGTTTGTATTCTTGTCACAAGCCCTTCAAAAGTTAGGGGTATGATTTGTTGAATCCTGAAAGAATAGTATTAGTACCTGAGAATTAATTGCTTTTCCTTTAAAAAAAAAAGCCTTTCTCCTTGGCGTCTGATTTCCCTTACACTTCAGTTCTACAGACCTGACATGATTTGCAGGCATGGCCATGAGCTCCACATTTCTGAATGACATTATTATGTTTCTTTGGCTCCTGATTCAATGTCCCAAGATAGAGAGCAAAGCCCCTCCAGCTCTCTCAGCCCAACCTTTACAGAGGGAGAAGGGACTAGGGGCCACATAGGGGAAAGAACTCACACTTTTCCCTCCATACATGTATCCGCCACCCAGTTATTCGGGGGCAGGCCATAGAAAGGCCACTAGACTGGGAGCCACCCAGTTATTCGGGGGCAGGCCATAGAAAGGCCACTAGACTGGGAGCCACCCAGTTATTCGGGGGCAGGCCATAGAAAGGCCACTAGACTGGGAGTTACTGCTTCATGGACTCACCAGTTCAGCAAATGTTGATGCCTCGTCTAGTCCTGCCAGGCCTCGCCCTTGGAGGTGGAGACCCAGGCACGGTGCCACCCATGGGTCCCGCCTTCATGGCTCCGTCACTGTGGGCAGAAGCCTTGCCCCCTCTGGGTCTCAGTTTCCTTATCAATTTCGTGAGCACCTAGATGGCCAGGAAAGAGTCCCATTACGAGAGCAGCACGCTCGCCCCTCTCGCTAACTGTGGTCTCTCCCAAAGCCTTGAACATGAAGAAAATGCTCAATGACTTTTGAGCAGATGGATGGATGGCCCTTCCTGATCTGACAGTTGATGGACGGTCTCAGACGAATCAGAAGGGAACATGGGAGGGGATCAAGGAAGAGTCCTGGGGTGCATTCCCGCTGCTGACTATAGAATAATTGCTGGAATGTATTCATCTACACAACTGCCTTCTTGTGAGTCGACAGCTATTATCATTTCCACTTTACAAGGAAGAGCTGAGGTTCTAGGAAGAAGCTTCCTGAGGGCCACACCACTAGAAGGCGTCGGAGCTAGGATTGAACTTGAACTCTTCTAAGGAGAGCAGCTGGCCTCCTCCTCTCACAGGGACGAGTGTGGCCCCCCAGGTCCCCACCAGCAGCTATCAACCCCTCCCTTTCCACTGCCCTCTGCTCCCTTCCCTACTCCAGCCTCTGAATCACCCAGGCCTCAAGGCCAGGCTGTGCTGGTGGGGACTAAAGAAAACGACAGGGTGGAGTTGAGGTGAGGCGACTGAGGTCCTTCACTCCTAACCCAGTCCCTCAGTCACTGTCGGCAGTCTCCCTTGAACAACGATAGAAGGGCTTGATTTGTGCGGTTCCCAGGAAGTTTGCTCCAAGACCAGGGAAACTGCCACCCACCATCTGTCTCACTCAATCTTCCGCAAGCAAGTGGCACAACCTAGAGAGGCTGGCAGTTTAAAGTGAGCTGAGAGCTCCTGCTTCTTCCTTTGTTACCCTGAGCATGCTCTGAGTCAGGAGCGGCTGTTACAGCCAGCCCAGCAAGGGCCCCTAGTGAAGGCCGTCAGTAGATGCCTGCACTGGCAGTGAAGGGATGGGAACTGGGGCTTCCTCCCCTTCTGCTTCCTTTGATAACCTTGGAAGACTGGCTGGAGTAACCTGTTTCTGATGCCCACAGCTGCGGGGTGATGCCGAGCACCAGGTTGGAGTTAGTTGGCTCCCGCACTGGCTGTGTAATCGGACAATTCTGTCCTCTCTCTCCGAGCTCACGTCTTGCTGTGAGTTTTCAGTGTTCTAGTCTATTTGACCTGACCCCCAGGTCATGGCTGCCACACCCCACCTCTCTCCCTTCTGTCTTAGCCCAGGCTCCAGATGAGGCAGGGCCTGTGCCACACCCAGATCTGTTTCCCACCCTTGACACTCTACCAGCTGGCCCGGCCGGGTCCTCACACCCCTCCCCTGGGATGCTACAACAAGCCATGTGAGCCCCCTCCAGGACCTGACAGAATTTAGTCTCCTTTCTCCAGGTGCCCAAGGCATAACATGTGCTCCCGCATTAACCAAGGGTGTGATTTAGACTTAGTTTTATTCTTTAGATGTGTCTCCTATTTGATGTTTCCATTCCTTGAAGTCCACCTGAGTGAGTTAGTCGCTCAGTCATGTCTGACTCTGTGACTCCATGGACTATAGCCTACCAGGCTCCTCTGTCCATAGGATTCTCCAGGCAAGAATACTGGAGTGGGTTGCTATGCCCTTCTCCAGGCTCCTGGATTAAGGGGTGTATTTAACCCTGTCTTAACCAAAAGGACTAGGTAGGAGAGGGATAGTTTCTCAGAGGGAAACGGGAAAAATATTTCTTAGCAGAAAGGAAAATAGTGGATGTTTGACATGCAAGAGCAATATTATCCCCTCCAGTCTCTTGGTTTCAGTTAGAGCAGCCACATCTCCTACCAATTCAGTTGTCAGCAAATGCCTAGGAATGGGTTCTTTACTCCAGAGTTTTCTGCATTTTCCCACTGGGTCCATTTTAACCTCTGAGTCTCACTCTCTCCTGATCTGACTGTAGGGCTAAAGCTGAGAGGGGCCCCTAATATCAGGAGCCTCAGCACTCCCTCCAGGCTGCTGACCACCTCCAGCGTTCCACCAGGATACAGAGAAGTCCTGGCTCCCCCTTAACTCACTTCTGTCTTCCAGTGCCCCTCTATTCTGTTACCACCGCCAGGGGACATGACCCCTTGAGAAGAGAAAACAGAAGTCCAGATGGCTGACAACCTCAGGGGTATTTTGATTTCATGATGGCCAATCTTAGGACCGATTCAAAGGAGTATACTTTTTAAGATTAATCTCCTTTCACAAAGAAATTAGCTCCTTTCAGCTCATACTAGCTTCTCTGATCACCATAACAATCGAATACCCCATGACACAAAATTGGGATCATTATTTTTCTTATCATGTTGGTTTCTGCCTCACAACAATGCAAATCAGTCATGACTACATTATATATATGTCTCCCCTCCCACTGCCCATCCCACCCCTAGGTCATCGCGGAGTACCACGCTGAGCTCTTTGTGCTGTACAGCAGCTTCCCGCTAGCCATCTATTTTACACGTGTATGTGTGACTATCTCAATTCTAGCCTCCCAGTTCATCCCTCCCCTCACCATGTCCACACGTCCATTCTCTGCGTCCGCTGCCCTGCAAATAGTTCTGCCATTGTTTAGCAGGAGGAGCAAGTCTACAAACAAAGCTTTTGTTCCCTATTCAGAACTCTGCGCCCTTCAAGAGTCTTGGTTCTAACATCTTCTGGGCGGCTCCTTGCTTGATAGTGAAGCCCTGAGAATAGGCACTATATCTGTTACCTAATGCTGCTCTAACAAATCAACACTCAGAGGCTCAAAACAACACAAATGTGGGGCTTCCCGGGTGGCTCAGGGGTCACGAATCCACCTGCCAATGCAGGAGACACAAGTTCAACCCCCGAGCCAAGAAGATCCCACATGCAAGGAGCAACTAAGCCTGTGCACCAACTATTATGATCGAGTCTACACTCTAGAGTTCGGGAGCTGCCACTACTGAAGGCTGCGTGCCCTAGAGCCTGTGCTTCACAAGAGTGTGTGTGTGTGTGAGTGTGTGTGTGTGTGTGTGTGTGTGTGTGTGTGCGCGCGCGCGCGCGCACTCAGGCACTCATCATGTCTGACTCTTTGCCAACCCAGGGACTGTAGCCTGCCAGGCTCCTCTGTCCATGGGATTTCCCAGCAAGACTACTGGAGTGGGTTTCCATTTCCTTCTCCAGGGGAGCGTCCTGATCCAGGGATCAAACTTGCATCCCTTGCATTGGCAGGTGGATTCTTTACCTCTGAGCCATTAGGGAAACCCGGAATATATTGGGGATGACTATTATTCCACTGACTACAAGCACTGAAAGAATTCTAGTTGAATATGGACTTTCTCATCGACACCTGTTAAGCATCAGCAGATCAGAAGAACAGCAGAAACATGTAAACACATGATAACACAAATTATATATAAAATGAGAAAAGTCAGATGAAGCAAAAACTTTCTTGGACAAAAAGAAATACAGATGTGCTCAGTGGTCCTAGTGAAGATATAAAGAACTTAAAGGGATTTGGTTTATCCAGTCCTGGAGAACAGAGCTAGGGCAGAACAATCCTGTCGAGAGATTGGAATAAAGACAGTTCATCCTTTTGTAAGAGGGATGGCACCCCATTCCAGTACTTTTGCCTGGAGAATCCAGTGGACGGAGGAGCCGGGTGGGCTGCAGTCCATGGGGTCGCTAGGAGTCGGACGCAACTGAGCGACTTCACTTTCACTTTTCACTCTCATGCATTGAAGGGAATGGCAACCCACTCCAGTGTTCTTGCCTGGAGAATCCCAGGGATGGGGGAGCCTGGTGGGCTGCCGTCTATGGGGTCGCACAGAGTCGGACACGACTGAAGCGACTTAGCAGCCAGTTCTACTGAGGTACTAAGGTTTGCCTTCTCAGCCTCTCCCAGCACTTTTTCCCACCCTCAGAGGGCAGAGGGCTCTCTGAGCCTCATCAGAACTTTGGGGGAGTTGTGCTGCCCTCATTAGGCAATCACCCAGATTTGAGTGGTTGTTTCGGGTGGAAGCTGCAGCCCTGCAGGTTCAAGTGTCCAACGCGTCATTACAAATATAAAATAGAAATTATTTCTGTAGGGTTCAATTAATGGTGAATTAATTAAGGGCTCAGTTAATGTCCTCCAGGGGTTTGGAGGACAGCCCTGTCTTTGAAGAACTGTTAACCCTATCAGGACAGTCCTGCCCAGTCCTGTCCCACTGACTCAGACAGACCTTGGGGGCGGAATGGTTCACGGTCAGCATTACTCACACGGGGCATCGCAGGGGTTCCTGCCGCATCACAGGCCCAAGGTTACAGATCAGAACCCTGATGTTGGCTCATTCTATGCCTTGCCCGATTTCCACTCTGCTCTCTCCCTGCACTTTCTCCAGTCTCTTATTTACCGAGAAGACTATCACTTCCGTTAGGTTGAAGGCAATTATCATGTCTTACTCACCTTTGTGAGCCCAGAGTCTCCCATGATAAAGCTTCCCTTGTCAGTTCCCCAGCATTGCTCTTCCCTCCACGCCGTGTTTGGAAAACCCTCATGCAAAGCAGAGACTACCTCCATAAATCTGGGAGCGCTGCATGCCCTCTGCTCCAGCCTCTTTGGTAGCTATGGTGAGCACAGACATCCTACCCAGTTAACCAGACCCTCGTGGCCCAAGGTTAGCGCTGCAAGCTATGACGTGAAGAATCTGGAACCACGTGGAGCCTGTTTGTGAAAGAGGTGGCAGGGGACCCACCATGTCTAGTTTTCAGGAGCAGCATCAGAACTGACCCTGTGATGCTCATGTCTAGTTTTCAGGAGCAGCATCAGAACTGACCCTGTGATGCTCATGTCTAGTTTTCAGGAGCAGCATCAGAACTGACCCTGTGATGCTCATGTCTAGTTTTCAGGAGCAGCATCAGAACTGACCCTGTGATGCTCATGTCTAGTTTTCAGGAGCAGCATCAGAACTGACCCTGTGATGCTCATGTCTAGTTTTCAGGAGCAGCATCAGAACTGACCCTGTGATGCTCATGTCTAGTTTTCAGGAGCAGCATCAGAACTGACCCTGTGATGCTCATGTCTAGTTTTCAGGAGCAGCATCAGAACTGACCCTGTGATGCTCATGTCTAGTTTTCAGGAGCAGCATCAGAACTGACCCTGTGATGTTCATGTCTAGTTTTCAGGAGCAGCATCAGAACTGACCCTGTGATGCTCATGTCTAGTTTTCAGTAGCAGCATCAGAACTGACCCTGTGATGCTGGCCAAACAACCAGCACATGGATGCCAGTTGACAGTGGATATCTTCCCAGGACCAGTTCATCAGTGCTATACTGGGGGCTACCTCTGAGACACAGCCTCCAAAGTGACTGTGTGTGTGTGTGTGTTCAGTGGCTCAGTCATGTCCGACTCTTCATGACCCCAGGGACTGTAGCCTGTAAAGCTCCTCCATCCATAGGATTTTCCAGGCAAGAATACTGGAGTAGATTGCCATTTCCTACTCCAGTGTAATCTTCCCAACCCCAGGATCAAATCTACATTTTGAGTCTTCTACATTGACGGGTGGGTTCTTGATCACTAACACCCCCTGGTGTTTCTCAATGAGCCAACTAATCCTCCTGCTTAGATCATCTAGGCTTAATTCTTGTTGTTTACAAATGAGACCCTGCTGACACAGAAGGTCTTGAGTCTCTGATTGGAGTCATTACGTTCCCTCTCTTGGTGCATATGTCATTTCTTCCACTAGGAGCAGGCATCTACATCCCTGCCCTCTTTCCTTCTGCATGACTCATGCTCATCCATCCACGTGCCCAGACTTGACAACTCTTCCTCTGAAAAGCCCTCCCAGATCACCCCAAGTCTGGGCTCCCACAGCATCCCATATGTTCCTCTCAGAAGCACTTGCCCCCCTGGATTTTGTCTATTTTGGTGTTTCCCTAACTACTCTGTGAGCTATAATAAGGATAGAAACCGTATTTCATTACATAAGTGCCTAGCTTATTAATAATGCTGAATGTTGAATGAATGAATGAACAGAACTATCCCAGGCTGGGATAATTCTTAGTAGACTCCTCACCATCACTTCCTAGCAGCATGAGGCACCTTACATTTTTGGACTCAGGGCAATTGCCCTGTTTCAGAACCCCCTCTCCCAAATCACGTTATCTCATTTTACTCACACCAGCATTCCTTTTGTATCTGCTGTGGGCCAGACCCTGTGCCCTCTCATGCCCACGTTTTAGGTCCTACAGGTAGATGCACTCCCCCCCTCTGCTGCCCAGTTACGGAAGCCCCCAGGCCCTTGGAGGCGTGACCACGTACTCCCTGGGACAAGCGTGGGCCAGCTGCAAGCCTCTTAAGTGGGCAGGTTGTCATGGTGATTCATTAATGGAGAGAGTTGCTTGAGGAACACTGACCACCAAAGGGAACAATTACCAATGAAGCATCCGTTTCTATGTAACGGGTTTTAAGAATGGACAAGATATAAAGCCACAAGCGAAAAGATACTGCAAACAAACAATAGCACGTGAGCTCGTCTGGGCACATTCAAAGCCCGTCCTCACTCCTTCTCCGCTCTCATCACAGGGAAATGAAGCTGTACTTGTCAGTGATCTAGAGCGCTGTTTAAAATGACTGGTTTTAATACTTCCTGTCATTCACCCAGCATCCATTAGGTGCCACATACCCTAACAGACATTTCAAGAGTACTTTCAAATCTTGGAAACAACCCACCAAGTGAGCATCATTATTCCCGATTTACAGATGAGGAAACTGAGGCTCATAGAGTTTAAGTGACCTGTGGAAGGTTGCACAGGTGAGAAGGGCAGAGGCAGCATTTTATCCTTTATTCAAAGCAGAAAATTCTCCCTAGCCTGGACTGTTAATGTTATCACAGCATCTCCATGAGAAATCTTCCTCAGAAATGAGAATCCAGCCCTCTCCTGCCCTCTCCACCACATTCTATTGCCATCTATTTCAAAGGTAACCAGGAGCTTTCCCCAGTGGTCCAGAAGTTAAGATTTTATCTTCCAAAGTAGGCAATGGAGGTTCTGTCCCTGATCTAGGAGCTAGAATCCCGTATGCCTCGAGGTCAAAACACCAAAACATGGAAAAAGAAATATTGTAACAAATTCAATAAAGACTTTAAAAAATGGTCCACATCAAAAAGAAAAAAAAACCAACAACTTTAAACAAACAAAAGACAAAGATAGCAGTCAGTCATTTCGTGCATGCTTCAGTTGGTAAAGAATCCGCCTGCAATGCAGGAGACCCCAGGTTGACTCCTGGGTTGGAAAGATCCCCTGGAGAAGGGATAACCTACCCACTCCAATATTCTTGGGCTTCCTTAGTGGCTCAGATGGTAAAGAATCCACCTGCAATGTGGGAGACCTGAGTTCGATCCCTGGGTTGGGAAGATCCCCTGAAGAAGGGAAGGGCTACCCACTCCAGTATTCTGGCCTGGAGAATTCCATGGACTACAGTCCATGGGGTCACAAAGAGTCAGACACGACTGAGTGACTTTCACTTCACTTCACTTCCACATACATTTAAATATACATAAGAATTTCCAAGAGTTAGTGTCAAACCAGCATGCCTTGTCCTGGGTGCTCAGGACTTGAAGCTGGCACACTTGTTAATCAAAAGGCTTCTCTGTAACTAGTAAACTTCCAGCCCTTTCCTCTACTCCTGAAAATAGCCTTCCCTTTCCAAATTGTACTCTGGGCCACAACTGACCTTGAAGAGCAGCACACACCTGTGGTCCACAGTTTTGTGAGGTCCAGATGAGCCACCATAGGCGAAGAGCCCAGAGCAGAGCCCAGCACTCGGGAGGCTCAGTGGAGCCTGCAGGAAAGGAACACCCACCCTGAACACACCGCCGCTCATCGTGGAACTTTCGCTCTGCCACTTAATAGCTGCGTGACCTTGAGCAAACTTCTCCGCCTCTCAGTGCTTCAGTTTCATCATCTATGACTTAGCACTAAAAAAATTGAGAATCCCCATCAGATCATTTTGAGGATAAAATACAACAATCCATAGAAGGGGCTTGGAGCAGTGCTGGGGGTTAGTAAGTGCCAAGTGTGCATCAGCCGGGATCGGAACCAGCCGAGGGGCCACACGCTCAGCCATGGGTCAGTTCTCCTAACGCTACCCTCAGGGCCACCTCCTAATGTGGCTTCTGCTCTGATGGCAAGAAACAGTTGCATGGGACCGGAGGCCTCCTCTCGCAAAGGCCTAGTTCGGGCGCTGAAGCCTGTCTTCCTTTCTCCTGGGCACTCTGATCATCTCATGCAAAGCATGACAGACCAGGTCTCTCCCAGTTGACAACCCTTCCATGACTCCCCATCACTCACCATAGGCTAATTTCTACCTGGACTCCTCCGAAAGGTTTTTGTGCCTGGCCTAGTGCCTGCCTATCATCCAGGCTTTTTCCTCTTCCACTAAATTCAAGAGCTTTGACATAGCTGTTCCCCCAATAGGGAACACTCTCTCCCTTCTCTTGCTCTGATGAACTCCTATTTGTTTTTAAGGCTCCTCTAAGTCGTGGCTCTAGCATGAAGTATCTCCTGGCCATGCGGTGTGCCTCCCATTTTGTAGCTAATAACATCCTTGTGAGGGGCTTCCCAGGTGGTGCTAGTGGTAAAGAACCAGCCTGCCAGTACAGGAGACATGAGGGACCCAGGTTCGATCCCTGGGTCGGGAAGATCCCCTGGAGGAGGGCAAGGCAATCCACTCCAGTGTTCTTGGCCTGGAGAATCCCATGGACAGAGGAGCCTGGTGGGCTATGGTCCTTAGGGTTGCAAAGAGTCGGACATGAGTGCAGTGACTTAGCACTCACAACATCCTTGTGGGCCTCAAGCAGGTTACTCATCCTACCCCACTATTGCTGCCACCTCTGCAGGACCAGGGAGGGCTCAGCTATGGCTGACTTGTGTGTCCTGGCACTCTTTGATAATATTTAGAGGAACGTGTGAAATAACTGAGAACACAGGTATGAAGAAGCATCCATGGCCTTGGTGGTGATTACCCTCTAAGTCATGTCTGACTCTTGCGACCCCCTGGACTGCAGCCTGCCAGGCTCCTCTGTCCACGGGATTCTCCAGGCAAGAATACTGGAGTGGGTTGCCATTTCCTTCTCCAGGGCATCTTCCTAACCCAGGAATCGAACCCAGGTCTCCTGCATTGCAGGCAGATTTTCTTTACCAACTGAGCGACCTTGGAAAAGCATATTATTCAGAAAGAGATAAACACCCTTATAGGCAGGAGTTGTCCTGGCACTCCTGGCCGGGTCCTGGTGTTTACCTGTTAAACATAAATGATTTCCCAGAACATGGACATCAGGCAAAGCTACACTGACCAGAATGGAGCAAGATACAGATAAGACCACTTCAAAATCATGTCCCATGAACACAACGATGAACACAGACAGAAGCAAGAACCTGTCTGAACCACAGAAATGACCAGGGTCTCCCTTTTCTGGCTAATCTACCAGTAACAGCATCATGTGTTGCTGTTGTTGTTGTTATTGTCGTCTGACTGCTCAGTTATGTCCTGCCGGGTTCCTCTGTCCCTGGGATTTCCTAGGCAAGAATACTGGAGTGGGTTGCCATTTCCTTCTTCATTACTTCTGCCTTACAGATAAGATGTATAAAGACCCCTTGCTACCTGAGAACATCCAATGCAGAGCAAAGTCCCTCTTCCCTGAACTCTCCCTAAACTCACCGCGCACAAGCCTCAATTCTTTTCTGTCTTTTGTGAGCACCTTGTTACCCAGGCAGCTCACTGCTGCCCCTGGTGGGCATTCCCCCTCAGTGCAACATGTCAACGAACCCAACACTGTTCAACCAGGGTGGGTCCCTGGACATATTTAGGTAAAGGGTGTTGATGTTGTCCACTTTCCATCACCACCAATTTATTTCTCAAAACTTAATTTTAAAAGATATGCAAGCTAATTGATAGTGAGAAATATATCTCTGATAGGAGGTGCATGCCAGGGTAGAGAACCCTGAATAGAGTATTGTTTTCTACAGAGGTGCTTCGGCTTCCCCTCCCCTGTGTATGTAGAGGGGACAAAGAAGGAAGCTTTGCTGTCCTGGGGGTCTGTGACCTGGGAGAACATCAGCTAACACTCACTGGAAAAAAAAAAAAGGCTATCATTGGTGATTATATCTGCTTCCGGGAGAGCACAGAGCACATGTTGTCTGTCCCAGCAGCGGCCCTGAGTAGGACCTGAGCTGGTGGCTGTTGTCATGGCTTAGTGGTAACTGTCTGCAAGACCAGCCTCCAAAATAGTTAGTGCTGGGACTTCCCTGGGGTTCCAGTGGTTAAGACTCTGCCTTCCAACGCAGGGATGAGGGTTTGATCCCTGGTCAGGGAACTAAGATCCCACATGCCCCATGGCAGCTAAGGCCACAAGTCACAACAGAGTCAGTCCATGTACCACCACTACTGAGGCTGCGCACGCTAGAGCCCGTGGAACACAGCTGTAGAAGCGCCTGCGTACCACAACTGGAAAAATCCGTGCACCACAGTGAAGACCCCTAGTGCTGCCAGTACAGTGGACACAGCGGTGGCTCTCTTTCTGGCCCCCAGTCCTATCTCCCGTGGGAGCATCTGGAGGGATGCTTGTTTGGTAGCACCTACGACTGAGACGAGGACAGATGTGGCTTCGAGTGGAGATGAAATACATGCTGTGTGACGACTGGACCTTCCAACAGTGGGTGGGTGTAATGAGCCAGGTGCCCCTAACAGGCAGGAGGCCAACAGATGCTCGTCGGCTTTGTGCACAATGACTACTTTTCTTCTTGGAAACTCAGAGACTCTTGATGGGTAAGATTAAAGTCGAGAGAAGGCTTTGCACAGCAACCAGAAAGCAGCTGGGGTGTGTGGCAGCCAAAATCCAATATGAAACTCAGATGACAGAGGTGGCAACGGGCTCACAATGTCCCGTCACCAATTTCTACCTGGAATGAAGGCCAGGGTGCCACAAATGCAGCAAAAGCCAGTGATGGCGAGGAGAGGGGAGTTAAGCCAGGCCTGATCTGGGAGGAGATTTCAATTGGAAAGTGTTGAAAGTGAAAGTATTGATCGCTCAGTTATGTCCAACTCTTTGCAACCCCATTGACTGTAGTCTGCCAGGCTTCTCTGTCCATGGAATTCTCCAGACAAGAATACTGAAGTGGGTAGGCATTCCCTTCTCCAGGGGATCTTCCTGACTCAGGGTTCGAACCTGGGTCTCCTGCCCTGCAGACAGATTCTCATTTAGGGTTTTCCTGTCACGCCCCTGCCGCTGGCCAAGCTGGCGTCCACAGCTGTCATATCGCCACCCTTCCTGTCTGCCTCTCAGGAAAACTCAACTTCTTGATGCTGCTTTTTACCAAATCTCTCTTCCCTCATTTCTTCTCTCTGCACCCCCTTCCTTTTGCTTCATTCCTGACAAATAAGTGAACTGTTATTCTGTCAGTTATTTATCTGAGTAATTCCTTGATGAAATTGCAAATATAATTGAATTTTCTGGAAACCATGAATTCAAATGAGGCGACAATAGAGGAAACAGCGTGATTAAGGAATTGTTATACGCTGGTTGTACATCATTACCACCCAGAATTCATCGCCGAATCGCTCACAGATGGAGTCACTGAACTATGATTATATTTTAGAAAATGAAAGGGGACAAATCTAAAAAGGCAATAAAGCAAATTAGGAGCCTTCTTGAGGGACAGGATTATTACTGATTAAGTATATTTGGCATCAAAACTGTGAGAGCACTTCGGCAGTTTAAATTATACATTCGTGCAGGCAACGTTTTTGCTGGTCTCAAAATTCTTTGTTATTTTGGTCTTCTAATCACATTCCCCTTCATCCTCCAAATTGACAATTTGAAAGAACATTAGAAATGATCTCTTCTGAAGGAACATTTGCTCTCAAAATGCATTTACACTGAGCAGCTACTAAAAGGATATCGCCCAGTCTCTTAGTTTCTCAATTTAAGTTTAAAGGAAAGTTCCTGTGTTAGAGGAAACGGCCCCTATTTCAATCTAATGGTCTTTGTCATGTCTTTCAAGATCCTAGACTCGAGTTAAAGGATTGCAGAAGGCAGTTTGCGGATATCCGGGCTCCCGCCCCCTCACCCACAGCAGGTACACTTCCGGACGTTAGACAGGAAGGGAGCCACATTCCTCCTTTCGGTTTGCTTTTTAAAACCTCTGAAAGTGACTTCGGGTCATAGCTCTTGAAGAGTGATAGAAGTTGGAAGAATTTCTTTTCAGTCCGGTCTCAGCCTGCTATCAGCTATGTGACCTGGGGCCTATTATTTCACCTCCCTGAGACCTTGTGTCCGTATTTCTACAAGCTCGTACTACCTGCCCCCTGGGCTGCTAGGGGACAGTGACGTGAGATCACCTGTGGGGCACGACTGTGTGCCTGGTGCCCAAATGACGTCCAATAAATGTTTCCCTCTGCCCCTGTCCTCACCCTCTGCAGCCACGGCCTAGCACTGTCTGGATCTCACAGAAGGTTTATCTCTTTCACCAAGACAATCGTATCAATGAATTTTCTCCCCTGATGCTCATTAGCCAATAGACCGTTGTTGCTATTCAGTCACTCGGTCATGTCTGACTCTTTGCAACCCCATGGACTGCAGCACGCCAGACTTCCCTGTCCTTCACTATCTCCCTGAGTTTGCTCAAACTCACATCCATTGAGTCAGTGATGTCATCCAATCATCTCATCCTCTTTCGTCGCCTTCTCCTTTTGCCTTCAATCTTTCCCAGCATCAGGGTCTTTTCTAATGAGGTGGCCAAAGTATTGGAGCTTCAGCTTCAGCATCAGTCCTTCCAATGAATATTCAAGACTGACTTCCTTGCTGTCCAAGAGACTCTCAGGAGTCTTCTCTAACACCACAATTTGAGAGCATCAATTCTTCAGCACTCAGCTTTCTTTATGATCCACCTCTCACATCCATCCATGACTTCCGGAAAAACTATAGCTTTGACTATGCAGAACTTTGTTGGCAGTAATGTCTCTGCTTTTTAATATACTGTCTAGGTTTGCCATCGCTTTTCTTCCAAGGAGCAAGCGTCTTTTAATTTCACGACTGCAGTCACCATCTGCAGAGCCCAAGGAAATAAAGTCTGCCACGAGAATCACCAGTGTGGGTGGGGCATGTGGATGGAGCACTCATGGGCACACACAGGTGGCAGCAGAGGTGGTTCAAAGATGGGAGCCCTGGGGCTTGCAGTAACCTGACTGCAAGCATTCCTGACCACCTGGGAAAGCCCACCATGCCAGTGGGACAGACACAATGGAGACAGCCCACTGGGTGATGCTTCCAGGAATGGGGGACAGGGGGGACACATCCTTCTGGGGACTGAAGGAGGTCCCCACAGGGAGGCAAGGCTGAGGTGGGCACCATTCCAGGGCGCCTCTGGGCATTAGGATTCCAAGACTCCCAAGCTTTGCAGCTTTCCTGTCTGTAGGTCCTATGTTACAGGAACTCAAGAGAGGTGTGGGTGGTGGCTAAGAGTGTGTTAGGGCTTTACACTCAGGGCAGACATCAGTGTTTCCTCCCGTTTGTGGTTTCCCAGCTCCCTGACCTTGGATGACTCCCCACGCTTCTTTGAGTCTGGGTTCTGCTCCTGATATACCAAGACAGCGATTGGATTTGACTGTGTCGTTTTGAGGTTTTGAG
The DNA here is from genome assembly GCF_000754665.1 of Bison bison bison. Lineage (NCBI taxonomy): Eukaryota > Metazoa > Chordata > Mammalia > Artiodactyla > Bovidae > Bison > Bison bison. The sequence goes on along the minus strand of NW_011494915.1, from coordinate 2,571,530 downwards.
GTGCTCAGCTCAGTGTCTATCACGTTAATGGAAATTGCCTCCTCTTGAAGATCAGGCTGCCATGCCCTGTATATCACGCCATCCTCATCAACCTGACTACCCCACCACCACTGAGGGTGTGCAGAGCTATCTGCATCGTCTCCTCTCTTCATTGTTTCAGGCTGACCTCCTCTCTCCCTTCTTACAAAACTCTTCCAGACTAAGGCTGACAGTTACCTGGGGTTTGTGCATTCTCTCCTGAAATCTGGGCAGCACTTGAGTGTTTGACCAGTAGAGTTCAGCAGAAGTGACACCATGTGATCAAATAAAAGCAGGACATGAGTGAACTGCTTTCATCTCTAAAGGGGGGTAAGCAGCTAGCCGGTGTGGGAAAGCAGGTCAACTCTTCCGTAGATGTTTACCAAGATGCCACACTGTGTGGTTTCTTCTGGAAAAGGCATTGGGCCTGGGGGGTGGGTTGTTTAGAGCAATTCTGTTACCAGGATCTTCTACAATGAGCATATATTGCTTTTATGCAAAAAATCAATACACACCTCCAACCCACATACATCCCAGAGTGCCAGGCTGAGGGTCAGTGCAAAGTAAACGGCGCAAGTCAACCCAGGCCTGGATCCTGCCCTGGGGAAGCCCACAATGGTCTCAGGGGCTGGTTTAGAGGCAAGATGGGGTTTTATTTACTGTGTGCACGTGCTAGGAGCTAAGACAGAGCTGAACTCGGGCGAGCAGCACAGAGAGGAGCCTCACCAGAGGTTCTCTGGGTAAAGGCACAAGTGAGTTGAGTTTTGAAGGCTTTGACATTTAGAAGAAGAAAGGAGACAGGCCCAAATGAAATCCCAGGGGTGTGCACAGCACTGGGAATCCAAAGACTTCCAGCTCGTTCTGTGAAGGGGGGAATTCATCTCTGCTGGGCTCTTCAGTTTCCATACAAGGTTATCAACTCCACCATCATCTTGGCTGAAAACTCTGCCCTCAATCAATAGCCCAGAGTAATGGCATTCCAGACTTCATCAGAAAATAGAGTCTTGAACTTCCGTTGTCCTCATCTCTTCTTAAGGACTAAAGAGAAAAACTCTGTGGAAGGAATTGTTATTTATGGGGGATTGAGGGAAAGACATTCAAACCCTGAAAAGAGTCCAGGTTTTATCCTTGAATCAAGTCAGGCTATCAGAAAACTTGTACCCAAGGCAAGACAGATCAATGGAACAAAATGGAAAGGCCAGAAATAAACTCGACACAAATGGGAATTCAGAGCCAGATCAAGGTCAGTTTGTGATTCAAAGGAGAAGATGGCTCAGCCAAGGGTTGCTAACAAGGGGTTTGGAATAAAACAAAGCTGGAGCCTCGCGTCTCATACCCAAACAAAGATCATGAACTTACATATAAAAAAGTGAGACTACAAAATAAGCAAAGAAAACATGGACACTATTTTTATAGAATCATTCTGAGAACACCAGTCTCCAATGCCACAAAGGAAAAGACTGACCAACTTGATTACAAAAATATAAAAGCTTTTATGTGTCAAAAGTAACATGCAAAGAGTCAAAGGAAAATACATTCTGTGGGAGAGTTTAATGGGCAGCAGTTAAAGCAAAGGATTGTTATGGAATGAGGGATGAGTTGTAATGGTTAGCTGTGTTGTGGTTGTTGAGTCGCTAAGTCATGTCTGACTCTGCAACCCCATGGACTGCAGCACGCCAGGCTTTCCTGTCTTTTATTGTCTCCTGGAGTTTGCTCAAATTCATGTTCATTAATTCGGTGATGCCATCCAACCATCTCATTCTCTGTCACCTCCTTCTCCTCCTGCCCTCAATCTTTCCCAGCATCTGGATCTTTTCCCAGCTTTATATTTTCCTTAGCTTTATATTTTGAAAAAAAAAAATCTCTCTGGTCATATTGGAGATTGCAGAATGATGTGGAGAGGAAGGTGGTGGGGGGATCAGAGAGAAACCCATTGTGTTAGGCCAGCTAAGAGGTGATGGCCCTTGGGCTAGCCTAAGAAGTGTGGACACCTATGTGAGGGGTTGGTGGTGCCCTGGATAATGTGGTTGTGCAGGACAGGGAGGGTCAAAGGTAACTCTTGGTTTCTGGGCTCACATAGCTGGATGGTGGCGGTCGTGCCATCTATTAATATAGCAAAGACAAGAAAAGTTGAATTTGGTGGCAGGGGGCGGGGGGTGCTGGGATGTGATTTTTTAGACCTGAGTCTGAGATACCTTTGAGCAGGGGCAGCTTCACGGGTGCCAGACTTGTGCAATTGCATAGGGATCCATCCTTGCTTTAATGCTCTTCCATCACCATCCTGACAGAATTCCCTGGCAGTCCACTGGTTAGGACTCACGCTTTCACTGCCATAGCCAGCTTGAATTCCTGGTCTGGGAACTAAGATCCCACAAACTGTGTAGCACTCTCCCCTCCTAAATAATGACCATCTTGAAATCTTTATTTTTTTTTTTCAATCAGGGAACCTGAATTTTCATTTTGCACTGGTCCGACAAATTATATAGCCAGACCTGCCTTTGAACCATCTAGGACCAGGTGCTGTTTAAGCAGTTGCCCATCTGTTGAGAACATTGAGAACTTGAAGGAGGTGTCTGGGCTGGACATATAAATGTATGGGTCATCTGGGTGGAAAGGAAGCCCTGGGCAGAGACGTGGTCACTTCATGAAAAGATCTAGGATAACAAGAGGATATTTAAGGTCCAGGTTTTTAAGGTTCTCTTAGATATAATGTTTAGGTAGGAGAGGATATAAGGATAGAAGGTGATGGAGCATCAGGAGAAGGTGAGAGAATTTGGAAAGCCCAGGAAGGGAAAAGAAAGAGAGAAAAGCCTCAAAAGCTGCAGATCAGGACAAAGCAGAACTGAGTGGGTTTGGTAGCACAGAAGCCATCCGTATTCTGACTAAGTACCATTTTTGTGCAAGAGGGGCTTTGTGGAGTGAGTAGGAGAGGAGTGGAGACAATGAAACAACTGACTCTGGAGAGGAATTTGTCCCTGACCTGGAGGAGAGAGATGAAAAGGAACATTTGTTATCTTTGTTTTTATGAGAGGCACAAACATGTTTCCAAGATATATCATTAAGTGAAAAAGCAATGCAAGAGATCAGGCAGAATAAACCTCTGTGTAAAAACAGTGGTGGAGGAAGGGGGATTATACGAGTATGCAAAGGACATTGCTGGGAGGGTACACAAGAAACCGGTAAAGATGGTTACCTGGGGGATGAGCCTAGGGACTTCACCTCTTCCTTCTATATAGGCTGAGGTTTTAATCATAATTGTATTTTTAATAACAAAAATCTATTAATTTGATCCCCTCAAGGGAAGCTTTTGGGCATTGAATATAGTACTCAAAGGCTGGTTTTTAAAATTAATATTCAATTTAATAAAGTTACAAATTCATATAGATTCAGGTTCTTCCATAAGCTTTAAAGTTTTGTTTACCAATTTTATTATTTATTTATAAGCCTAGCAAATTTTAACAATCACTTTTTAAGGGGACCTTTGAGAAACGTTTCTTCTCATTTACAAACGTGTTTAATTAAATTGCTCTAAACATTGTAAACTGCATTTATAGATTTAATATATTTGAATCTTTTAAGTACTTCAACTGTCTACCAAACCTTCTCAAATATTCAAGTAACAGCTATTAATCCAATTCATTAAACTTATAAATATGGTAAAGACTATTTTCTTTTATAGGTTCCAGTACTTATTTAAACTGAGTAAGCTTTCAACTTAAAATCAGAATTCTAAATCAACTGCTCAATTGAGCATTTTACATCAGAATGGAAAAGTTCATCCAGGATTCCACAAAGGCATATTTTCTTAAACATCACAAGTTTATAGATATAACTTATTTCAAAGCACAAATATTTTAATACAAAGGGCTTGATTCCTTTCTATATTTCTGTACTTAATGCTGAATTTTCCGAATATTAAAATTCAGCTCCTCCGGGGCCTGTAGCTTCTAACTCACCACAAAATTCTTCTTCCAGGGTGTACAGCTGGACTGAATTTCCCAGCTCTCTTGAGTTTAGGGATGGTCATGTGACTGAATTCTAACCAATTTGAATGTAAGAGAAAGTCAGCTAAGGACCTTCTAAGTCTGGCCCATAAAAACCTCCCTTGTGTATCCCTGTCCATGTAGACACATTGCCCTAAGAAGTGCAAATCAGCTCATTCTTCTCATCTTTTCTGGTTCCCTTGTTAATAAGACTATGAAAACTTAAACTTATGCTCAAGATCAATTCATCTGATGGACTTCAGTCAGTCAGTTCAGTTGCTTGCTGCTGCTGCTAAGTCGCTTCAGTCGTGTCCGACTCTGTGCGACCCCATAGACGGCAGCCCACCAGGCTCCCCCATCCCTGGGATTCTCCAGGCAAGAACACTGGAGTGGGTTGCCATGACCTTCTCCAATGCATGAAAGTGAAAAGGGAAAGGGAAGTTGCTCAGTCGTGTTCGACTCTTCCTGACCCCATGGACTGCAGCCTACCAGGCTCCTGCATCCATGGGATTTTCCAGGCAAGAGGACTGGAGTGGGGTGCCATTGCCTTCTCCAGTTCAGTTGCTTAGTAGTGTCCAATTCTTTGCGACCTCATGGATTGCAGCACGCCAGGCCTCTCTGTCCATCACCAACTCCCGGAGTTTACTCAAACTCATGTCTATTGAGTCAGTGATGCCATCCAATCATCTTATCCTCTGTCATCCCCTTCTCTTGCCTTCAATCTTTCTCAGCATCAGGGTCTTTTCTAATGAGTCAGTTCTTCACATCAGGTGACCAAAGTGTTGGAGCTTCAGCTTCAACATCAGTCCTTCCAATGAACATTCAGGACTGATTTCCTTTAGGATGGACTGGTTAAATCTCCTTGCAGTCCAAGGGACTCTCAAGAGTCTTCTCCAACACCACAGTTCAAAAGCATCAGTTCTTCGGTGCTCAGCTTTCTTTATAGTCCAATTCTCTCATCCATACATGACTACTGGAAAAACCGTAGCCTTGACTAGATGGACCTTTGTTGGCAAAGTGATGTCTCTGCTTTTTAATATGATGTCTAGGTTGGTCATAACTTTCCTTGCAAGGAGTAAGCGTCTTTTAATTTCACGGCTGTAGTCACCATCTACAGTGATTTTGGAGCCCCCAAAAATAAAGTCAGCCACTGTTTCCACTGTTTCTCCATCTATTTGCCATGACGTGATGGGACTGGATGCCATGATCTTAGTTTTCTGAATGTTGCGCTTTAAAGCCAACTTTTTCACTCTCCTCTTTCAATTTCATCAAGAGGCTCTTTAGTTCTTCTTCACTTTCTGCCATAAGGGTGGTGTCATCTGCATATTGGAGGTTATTGATATTTCTCCCAGCAATCTTGATTCCAGCTTGTACTTCCTCCAGCCCAGTGTTTCTCATGATGTACTCTGCATAGAAGTTAAATAAGCAGGGTGACAATATACAGCCTTGACATACTCCTTTTCCTATTTGGAACCAGTCTGTTGTTCCATGTCCAGTTCTAACTGTTGCTTCCTGACCTGCATATAGGTTTCTCAAGAGGCAGATCAGGTGGTCTGGTATTCCCATCTCTTTCAGAATTTTCCACAGTTTATTGTGATCCACACAGTCAAAGGCTTTGGCATAGTCAATAAAGCAGAAATAGATGTTTTTCTGGAACTCTCTTGCTTTTTTCATGATCCAGTGGATGTTGGCAATTTGATCTCTGGTTCCTCTGCCTTTTCTAAATTCAGCTAGAACATATGGAAGGTCATGGTTCACATATTGCTGAAGCCTGGATTGGATAATTTTGAACATTACTAGCATGTGCTGCTGCTGCCAAGTCACTTCAGTCTTGTCCAACTCTGTGTGACCCCATAGATGGCAGCCCACCAGGCTTCCCCATCCCTGGGATTCTCCAGGCAAGAACACTGGAGTGTGAGAGGAGTGCAATTGTGCAGTAGTTTGAGCATTCTTTGGCATTGCCTTTCTTAGGGATTAGAATGTAAACTGACCTTTTCCAGTCCTGTGGCCACTGCTGAGTTTTCCAAATTTGCTGGCATATTGTGTGCAGCACTTTCACAGCATCATCTTTCAGGATTTGAAATAGCTCAACTGGAATTCCATCACCTCCACTAGCTTTGTTCATAGTGATGCTTTCTAAGGCCCACTCGACTTCACATTCCAGGATGTCTGGCTCTAGGTGAGTAATCACACCATAGTGATTATCTGGGTCGTGAAGATCTTTTTTGTACAGTTCTTCTGTGGATTCTTGCTACCTCTTCTTAATATCTTCTGCTTCTGTTAGGTCCATACGATTTCTGTCCTTTATTGAGCCCATCTTTGCATGAAATGTTCCCTTGGTATCTCTAATTTTCTTGAAGAGATGTCTAGTCTTTCCCATTCTATTGTTTTCCTCTATTTCTTTGCACTGATCACTGAGGAAGGCTTTCTTATCTCTCCTTGCTATTCTTTGGAACTCTGCATTCAAATGGGTATATCTTTCCTTTTCTCCTTTGCTTTTCGCTTCCCTTCTTTTCATAGCTATTTGTAAGGCCTCCTCAGACAGCCATTCTTCTTTTTTGCATTTCTTTTCCTTGGGGATGGTCTTGATCCCTTTCTGTCTCCTGTACAATGTCACGAACCTCTGTCCACAGTTCATCAAGCACTCTGTCTATCAGATCTAGTCCCTTAAATCTATTTCTCACTTCCACTGTATAATTGTTAGGGATTTGATTTAGGTCATACCTGAATGGTCTACTGGTTTTCCCTATTTTTTTCAATTTAAGTCTGAATTTGGCAATAAGGAGTTCATGATCTGAGCCACAGTAAGCTCCCGGTCTTGACTTTGATGGCTGTATAGAGCTTCTCCATCTTTGGCTACAAAGAATATAATCAACCTGATTTCAGTGTTGGCCATCTGGTGATGTCCATGTCTAGAGTCTTCTCTTGTGTTGTTGGAAGAGTGTGTTTGCTATGACCAGTGCATTCTCTTGGCAGAACGCTATTAACCTTTGCCCTTCTTCATTCTGTACTCCAAGGCCAAATTTGCCTGTTACTCCAGATGTTTCTTGACTTCCTACTTTTGCATTCCAGTCCCCTATAATGAAAAGAACATCTTTTCTGGGTGTTCATTCTAAAAGGTCTTAGGTCTTCATGGAACTGTTCAACTTCAGCTTCTTCAGCATTACTGGTTGGGGCATAGACTTGGATTACCATGATATTGAATGGTTTGCCTTGGAAATGAACATAGATTATTCTGTCATTTTTGAGACTTCATCCAAGTGCTGCATTTCAGACTCTTCTGATGACTATGATGGCTACTCCATTTCTTCTAAGGGATTCTTGCCCACAGAAGTAGATATAATGGTCATCTGAATTCATCTTTCAGTGTCCTATCTTTTTGCCTTTTCATACTTTTCATGGGGTTCTCAAGGCAAGAATCCTGAAGCGGTTTGCCATTCCCTTCTCCAGTGGACCACTTTTTGTCAGCACTCTCCACCATGACCCAGCCATCTTGGGTGGCCCTACATGGCATGGCTCATAGGTTCATTGAGTTAGACAAGGCTGTGGTCCATGTGATTAGACTGGTTAGTTTTCGGTGACTGATGGACCTAGACATTATCAAACTAAGTGAACAGCAAGGCATGTATATACGGTATCACTTATACGTGGAATCTAAAATATGGCACAAATGATAATTATAATATATAGTAGAACTGTATGTTACTTTGTTTTGTATTTTCCAAGTCTGCTGTAAATGTTTTATCACACTTTCATAATTTGAAAGAGGTAAACAACAAAATATGACACATATGAGCTATCTATGATACAGAGACAGACTCACAGACGTAGAGAACAGACTTGTGTTTGCTGGGGGTTGGGGGTGGGGGACGGATTGGGAGTTTGGGGTTAGTACATGCAAACTAGTATATATAGAATGGTTAGACGACAAGGTCCTACTGGGTAGCACAGGAAACTATTCAATATCCTGTGATAAGTCATATGGAAAATAATACAGAAGAAGAGAATGTAGGGGCTTCCCTGTGGTATAGCGGTTAAGAATCTCCCTTGCAATGCAGGGGACAAGGGTTGGATCCCTGAGGGGAAGATCTCACATGCCTCAGAGCAACTAAGCCCAGGTGACACAGCTGCTGAGCCTGAGCGCTGGAGCCCAGGAACCGCAACTGGTGAGCCCAGATGCAGCAGCTAGTGAAGCCTGGACACCCTAGAGCCTGTGCACCACCGGGAGAGGGGCAACTGCAGTGAGAAGCCTGCACGCCACAGTTGGAGAGTAGCCCCCATACTCTGCAACTAGAGAAAGCCCGCGTGCAGCAGCGAAGACCAGGTCAGCCAAATAAACAAATAAACACCTTTAGAAAGAGAGAGAGAATGTGCATATGCATGTATCTTGTGTATATATGTAACATATACGATCACTTTGCTGTACAGCAGACATTAACACAGCATTGTAAATCAGTGAAATCAAACACATTTTCCTCAGAGACCCTGACTTCCCATTTTTAAATTCTGAAAGGTAAAGTAAGACAGCCCATAGTAGCCCGTTTTGGATGATCTCTCTTGGTTCCAGTGACTTTCATCTTGCACTTTACACCTTTCTGAACTATTCTTTTATATAAATTTTAAGTATGAGCATGAATTACTTCTATACAGGAAAAACTATGTAACTTTAAAATATATCGCCATCTGAATGCTGATGCAGCAGCACTCACTGAGTTGTGTCTGAAGACGATACAGCTAACTTTCATCACTTCAGGAAACCCATCATTGCATTTGATCTCGATATCTCCCATCCCTCCCCATCTCCCTCATCCTTCCTGTCCCACTTCTACAACTGATGCTCTACAATCCTAATTTTCCCTTATTTTCAGCATTTCCTGAAACACATTTTTTCCATCTCACGTGTGTATGCCAGCTTGAACTCAGGCCCTGTCCTCTATGATTGCATCTTCCTCTTGGTGTCCCCCCCAGAGAATGACCCCTCTCTAGTCATTCTGCTATGCAAGCCAGGTTTGACACTGCCTTCTTTCTTCTGACCCACACCTCATCTGTCACTACGTCCTGTTCATTTTTGACTCATGAATATCTCTTAACCTTTCCTACTTGTCTCCATCTCCATTCGAACCACCTCCATCACAGCTGCCATTCTTGTCTGGACCACTGCAAGGGCCATCTCACTGGTCTCCCACACCTGTCCTGCAAACCCCACGGCTTGTCCTCCAAAACACAGTTCACAAAACTCAAGGCTCATCACTCTGGCCATCCCTTCTGAGACTCTTCAGTGGTTAAATGTGAACTTTAAGGTAAAAAAATCCAAAATTCATAATGTGACTTCCCTGAAATTCATGAGACCTGCCTGATTCTCCTGCTGCTTTCTCCTATTCCTCGTGCCCCAGACTTTGGTCTTCTTTCAATGGCAGGTATAGGCCATCTCTCTCCCTCTTGGGACCTTGCACATGTTCTAGAATATTCTCTCACTGTGCTTTCATACCCGTTGACTAGAAAATTCCTATCATTTCTCAGATTCCAATTCAGAAAACCTTCCCGACCCTCCGAGTCCAGGCAAAATTCAGAGCAGTAGCTCCATTTCTAACCATACATGTATTAGTGTGGTGGTTTGATCAACCTGTCTCTCCGGGTCACTGTAAAGCCCTTCAAGGTCAAAGCTACATATTCCTTGTTATTTCATTGTTCCCAGAACCTAGCACAGTGCTAGGTATACAGCAGGTGCTCAAAAAATAGCTATTGAATAGCAAATGCTATGGAAGCTAATGTTCTTCATGTCCCCCAGCGTCCCTAGATGGAGAAATTTCTTTGACAAATAAAAGCTTGAAGAAGCCCTGCTACTTCCAAGGAACTAATATAGAGAAGGAAGCAACGGAAGGAGGAGGCAGAGAGGAAGACAAACACGTCTGGGTTGGTTCATGGACTCAAACCAACGCATTGCTTTTCAGAGGTGTGCTGGCTTGGGTGTATAACATGAGTCAGCGTTATGCGTTCGCGCATCCCCTCCCTCTTGCGCCTCCCTCCCACCCCGCCCCCAGGGTCATCACAGAGCGCCACGCTGAGCTCCCTGCGCTTCCCCGCAGTTTCCCTGCGCTTCCCCGCAGTTTCCCACCTGCTAGTGTGTATACTCATACCC
>NW_011494915.1:2519803-2561100 GCF_000754665.1 Bison bison bison | reverse complement strand
GGGGCGCCCCGGCCTCCTCCGGCTCCTCCACCCGCGGCTTCTCTCTGCACCCCTGCTTCCCGTCCAGATGCCGCTTCCCCAGAACCCACTCGTTTATCACCTTTTGATGAGCTCCGCCAGGCAGGCCATGTCAGGAAATTTCTTGGTGTTCGCTTTAATAAAACTTAATTATTAAGACAGCCTCACAAGTCATAATACATTTAGTGGCTCATTTTTCACTCTGTGTTGGAGGCTTCCTGGCAGCCAGGTGGGAGGAGAGGAGGCTGTGGGGCGGGAAGTTTCAGCGCCTGTCCAGGCCCCCAGGGGAGCTGGGGTGTGGTGGGAATGGGTTCCTGACCCTTTGTCCACCCGCTCGGCTTTGACTCTTCACACCCGGGGGCGGGGGTGAATGAGCAGCAAACGTGGGGTCAGGAAGACCTAGACGAAGCGCTGCCTCTGCTTCGGACTGCCAGGCAGACGTCCAGGAAGGCATTCAGTCCCTCTGGGCCTCAGCCTTCTCACTGCGAAATGGGAGTGGTTTCATCCCAAACCTGAGAGAGTCGCTGTGAGAGGGAGAGGCGAGCTCACAGAAGGGGAGGCCCCCAACAGGCTGATGGGGACAGAACCCCAGTGGGGAAGCTGGCCATGGTGGTGTCTGCCCCGCTGGCCTGTGAGTCAGCCCACTCGGGTAAGGAACGGGGTGGAATTGTAGGTCCCCATAGTCACAGTGACAACTGACATCTATTCAGTGCTTTGTACATTCCGAAGCCTTTATGGGTGCAAGTTCACTGAATTTTCACCACAGATGCTCCTAGTATAATAAAGCTGGTACTGCTATTATCCCCATTTTACAGATGAGAAAACAGGAATAAGGAAGCAAAAGCACCGAGTCCAAAGTTACTAAGTTAGTTAATGGTGGAGCCAGATTGAAATTCTGGCTGACTCTAGAGTTCAGCTTCCTATAGATAAGGTCAGTGTCCTGGGGGAAACAGGGAGAGACCAGGTACTTTGAATAATCAGAGTGACCTCACCCAGAAGCCAAGGGAAACACGGAGATCCAGCTGAGCATGGAGGTCCCTGGCGACACGGTGTGGCGGGTGGGGCACACCTGTGGCGCTTTCAAGTGAGGTGCATCGCGCTCCTGTCAGTCATCCCACACGGTCCTGGCACCTTTGTTGATTATCTGTCTCCCGCCCCACAGCAGGGGGTAAGCAACAAGATACAGTCGTGCTGGTTTGGCTGACACAGGGCTTCTTGCTGTTCAGTCTCTCAGTCGTGTCCGACTCTTTGTGACCCCCAGGGACTGCAACACGCCAGGCTTCCTGTTCTTCACTATTTCCTGGAGTTTACTCAAACTCATGTCCATTGAGTCAGTGATGATATCCAGCCATCTTATCCTCTGTCATCCTCTTCTTCTCCTGCCTTCAGTCTTTCCCAGCATCAGGGTCTTTTCCAATGAGCTGGCTCTTTGCATCAGGTGGCCAAAGTATTGGAACTTCAGCTTCGGCATCAGTCCTTCCAATAAATATTTGGAGTTGATTTCCTTTAGGATTGACTGGTTTGATCTTGCAGTCCAAGGGACTCTCAAGACACAAGGCTAGGATAAAGCATATTAACTTTAAAAAGTAATTATAGTGCATGGGACCAGAAGGAGGGAAGTCAGCTTCCATTCATGCAACACTTACTAAGTGCCCCATCCTGCTGCATGCTTTACGTACATCATTTCTGATTCTCACAAGACTCCTCTGGGCTCAGTGTTATCATTTCTATTTTGCTGATGAAGAGACTGGGGCTCAGAGAGCACAAGTGACCTGCCCAAAGCCACACAGCTAGTTAACGGCAGTACTGGGAGATGAACCAGCTCTGACCACCTCAAAGCCTTTTTCCTCCACTGCTCTGCTTCCCTCTGTATCAAATCCCTTTCCAGACACTCACCCCAGCCTCACACTGACACCTGCTGGGTGCCAGCCACCAGCCTGAGTGCTTTCTGTACACGCTGGTCTGCTTCCTTCTGTCTGGGAAGAGGAGAGTCTCTGTCGGGGTGATCTTCCCAGACTCCCATCTGAGACCTAGAGAGGCGGCCTCCCACACGCTGTCCCAGGAACAAGCTGGCAGCTTTTCTTAGGTCTTTCTAAGTTAAGAGTCCTCATGGCTGGTAAGACAAGGAAATAGGGGAGATAAAAATAACAAAACAAAAGGAGAAAGTTACAAAGTTCCAAGAAGTCTCAGAATATCTTTCTGTTCTGGATGCTTCTCCTCACACAACTGGCGCAAGGGCCCCTTTGCAAAAGTTCTTATCCACAGAGTTTCAAGGGCCCTGAAAGAATGCCAGCGCGCACACTTGATAATTTACCCTACTTCCACTTCCTCCCTCCCTTTCCCGATGCTCCCTTGCTAAGGGATCCAGATTCGTTCAGGAATTCACCCCCTAGGAAAGCTGACCCTCCACTCAGCTCAGGATCAAAACCTGAATGGTTCAATAGCCCTCAGCTTCAATGATAAGTTTAGGGGTTGCATGTGGCCCATGCTTTCTGGGGTCAAGGGGATGATTTCATGATTATCAGGCTGGTTTTGGTTTAAACTTGCTTTTAATTTGCAGTTCCAAGTTTTCAGATGATCATATTTCTGATTAATTACGCTAACAGATCACACTAGACCCACCCTCCAAGTCCCCTTGAGAATGAACAGATTCTGTTTCTCTAAGCTCTGATTTAGTTGTCTTAGTGTAATCCATTACAGGCAGACTGCTTTTTTTGTTTCAATCTGGGTTTTTAACTCCGGTTTCATGGCTAGTTAGTTAAAGGCATACTGTTGATAAACAATGAATAGAAAAGATTCTCGCTTAGCTTTAAAAAATAGACATGCTGTGATTTGACCTTTCATCCATGGCTTCTAAGTTATTGTTTTGGGATAGTGATGTGACTCATTGAAATGGTTACCAGCCTGAAATTTTGCCTGTAGAGGAAATTTTGGTAAATAAAATAGCCTGTTTCTGCTGACTTCTGCCTTCAGAAATCTATTCTCAGGGAAAACCATTGTTATCCCACAAATTAACACATCCCTCCCTGCTATACAACAAAGAGTCTCAAGTTCCTCAGATTCAGGAAAAATGAAAATATTCTTATCACGTCCTAGCAGTAATGCTTGACATAAATTATGAAGCTCAGAGACAGTTTTGAATTGCAAAGTATTTTATCATAAATGGCATCCCCTTGGGTTCAGAAATGAAGGTATTTTCTGTATGTTACTAGGACCTGTAAATACACTCAGGGATTTCATGCCTACCGGAAAGCAAACATTTCTTTTCGTAGGTCTAAGGTATACCCACCTTTGAAAACTCTTTGTTTCATGGACTGGCTCTTAACTGTTTACCTAGTAGCCTGGTTTAGTACCGTTAGTGGCTATTGGTCTCTGTTCATTCATCCAACAGATGTGCTTTCAGCGCGGCCATGCGCAGCCCCTGCAGGCACTGGAGAGAGAGTGACGAATCCAACACAGGTTCCGCCCTCAGCGCTCACATCTTCAGAGAACTGTGAATTAATATTTGCAATAGAGTGTTGACCTAAAACAAACAGACTGTCAGATATTTCTCCAGCAAAGATGGGTTTATTCAGGATCAGCAGAGAATTGTAATTTGGGGTCTGCAACCATGGTGAGCCAAGGGCAAGTTCCCACCTGTCAAGAGAAGGAGAGTACTTTTATAGAAGGGGGAAGGGAAGTTGGGAGGGTTATAAAAACCGAAAGTCTGTAGCTTTTCATTGGCTGAATCCCTGTCAAAAAAGAGGAGCCTTTCTTTCTCTCCTTGTAGTCAGCTATCACCACAGGGCATGAGAGCTTCCGGTATCTCAATTAATTAACTGAAATTTCTGTTTATTAATTTTTACAAGAGTTATCTCCGAAACTCCAATAGACGTGCATCCATGGAGGACAAGAAAATGTCAGCTTGTGGTGGGGAGGTGGCAGAGAGAGCTTCAGAAGAGAAGGGTCACTGAGGCGGATCTTGGATCTTCATGCCTCCAGGAAGCTTGGAGTAGCAGGTTGAATCCAAGATGCCCAACCAAGGTCTGATGGGCCAGGTTAGCTCGGGGTCTTATTCAAGCATACTTTATGGTAATCATATTTGTTTGATACTCTCTATACTTTTTTCTTAGTTTTTAGATAATTGTCATAAAGTTTGGCAGCATGATGGCCAGAAAGATATCACAGATATAGGCAGAGAATATGAGATCCTTTAATCTGATTCCTTCAATGGACAAGGAAATCAGCCCCAGTCACGGGGGGAGGAGAAATTTCCCTGGTCATCAAGTCCCATGAGAGTCCCTGCTGCTAATGACAGTCTCAATGACGGTGTGGGTCCCTCCAGCCTTTGGGATGCTCCCTTGTACATTCTCTTGAGAGTGTCTTACCTCCTGGGCACTCACAATGACTCCAGAAACTCCAATTCCAGCCCCTGTCTCAGGGTTTACTGCAAGATCTTGCAACTCCAAGTTCAATTTTCCATGTTCAGTTTCCCAGGGGAACCATCTCCCCATCAAGCCCAGTTTTCTGTCATCAGAACAATCACCTGCATGTCTAAGTTTCTATGTGAGAATTTTGGCATCTTGGGTTCCTTTTAAAAAGAATACACTGTGAGCTCTAAAGTGAAAAAGAAGAGGTTCTTGCAAGGTGTTCGCTTTCAAGATAACCATTCAGTGGGACTTTCAAGGTGAATAAAATGACATAACTGAACACTTTCTGCAAATGAAATGGTAATATGGATCTGAGTTCCATGCATGACTTTTGAGGCAATTAATGAAAAAGAAATGAAAACAAGGAGTAGACAGATTTTTCAAGGCATTTGCCCTCAAATGTTTAATCCTCTTTTCTTTGGATTTTGAAATGGAGATTGCAAGTAACCTGTCAAGGAGGCATCAAATCAGAGGATTCCAAAAATGTGTGGTGTTGTCATACAGGAGGCAGGACTTCCGGGGGGACTTTTGGTTGCTAAGAGAACTGGGGGCTTGTTGACTGCAGGCATTTTGAAGAGGTTACTAGCTGGAGGCACTCAGAAAGAAATGGCCTATTGCTCCCTATAAGATAAAATACTGCTTCTTTGGGTTAAAATTAACAATAATAATAACAGCAGTTGTTGTTATTGTTCAGCTGCTAAACCATGTTGGACTCTTTACAACCCAATGGGCTATAGCCCACCAGGATCCTCTGCCCATGGGATTTCCCAGGCAAGACTACTGCATACTTGCCATTTTCTTCTCCAGAGCATCTTCCCAACCCAGGAATCGAACCCACATCTCCTGGATTTGCAGGCGGATTCTTTACCCCTTAGCCACCAGGGAAGCCAATAATAGCAGAGTGCTGGGAAAAAAAAGAAGTGAGTTTCAGGTTTTGAGAGTGGGGTACTGGCAGAGAGCACTGGAGGCAGCTGGGTGAGAGGTTAGCACCCTTGCCTCAAAGACCTCTTTCATCTTCCACATAAGACTTGAAAAAGCTCCATTTGATCAATTCTTGTCGGACTTGAAAATTTCTCCATTTCTAAAAATCCCCGTATGAAAACGCAAGCACAGTGCAGCATGTGCTGTGTTGTGGTTAGTCACTCAGTGGTACCCTACTCTTTGGGACCCCACGGACTGCAGCCCGGGCAAGAATACTGAAGTGGGTTGCCATGCCCTCCTCCAGGGGATTTTCCCAACCCAGGGATCAAACCCAGGTCTCAGCATTGCAGGTGGATTCTTTACCATCTGAGCCAGCAAGGAAGCCCAAGAATACTGGAGTGGGTAACCTGTCTCTTCTCCAGGGGATCTTCCCGGCCCAAGAATCGAACTGGGGTCTCCTGCATTGCAGGCAGATTCTTTACCAGCTGAGCTACCAGGGAAGCCCATAGTACAGCATACTCCAAAGCAAAAACAATTGTCAGTCTCTTCTGTTCCTGGTATGGTTACATAAGGGTAATGTCTTGTTTTTTGGCTCCTTTAATGCCTGTGGGACATTTGTTACCAGGAGGAACACACACACCTCCTTGTTCTTTGTTTAATATTTAACCCTATGAACCTACTAAATAATTTTTCTCTTGATGTTCAAACACTATTTACATAATTGGTAAATCAAAACTTATTAAAAATTAAACCAATTACAATTTCTCTTACTTATAAACATCAGTTACAAAATTATTTAACCACACTCTCCAAAACTTTTAATTAAAACTGTAAGTTTAATGTTCAGACTCTCCTAAAAGCTTCAAACACCTAAAAAGTCAGCTAAGATGCACAGAAAACATCAAAGTGACTGAAAAATACATGCTTACATTACCCTGAAACGAATTACAAAAGTATACAGACCATATTTGGTATATATCATATTTTTCATTCGTTTTATACTTTCCAGAGTTACATTCTTAGAATTAATATGATAGATTCCTAGGACTCGGTTTTTAAAAAATCCAATTTCTTCTAGGATTACAGATTTCCTCCAGAACCAAAAGAAAAAGAGCATCATCTCAGGTCGGCAGTTTTGAGGTTACTGATTCTTATTTGGGACCTCAACAGAGTCTTCTAAGATTACTGTACTTAAGACTATAAAAGTCCATTTCTCATAGATCTTTTTCTGAACCCGGAGGGTTTTCCTAAAATGTTTCATTTCTTCGGAAGCCAGGGATAAATATGAGCAGTTCGGTTTCTTCATGAAGACATTCGCCCAGTTCAGCATCTCCTATACATTATTGGTCTCCCCTTTTTATTGAGCACGACTACTAATTTCTATTTTTTTTACTAAGACTATTAAATGTATTCAAGATCCACGCTTTCTTCCTTACAAGGAAAGAGAGAAGAGCCAGGATATGCTTAATAGAGGAACTAGCATCGTTCATATATAACACAAGGCAGCTATTAAAAATAATGTAAAATGAGACTCTATCATGTTTGCCCTTTCTGTGCAATTTAGATCAACTTTTCTCTTTGGAGCTTCATTAGGAACTTTCGGCCCTTCACAGATCCTGTTTCCATTTATGACAGCTGTCAGTCTCATCTCATATTCAAAGTGTCAGAGCTGGACAGCTGGAAGCCTCTCTCACCCAGTGTCTGGGTTCCTTCAGAACTGCCCTGTGATACTGGGGAGAGTACCCTTGCTGTCTCCTCCCTGCCTGAGGCCACTCTCCAAAGAGCCATTGTTTCCTTCCGTGGAGAAGAGTATGAAGACCACAGCTGGGCATTAGGGGGCACGCGAGAGTTGGTGCTGCTTCTCTGGCCACTTTTAGTGACAGAGGTAGGAAAATATTTAAAGTCAAGTTCACAGTAGGGCTTCCAATTTAACTTCTTCTTTCCTTTCTTTTTCTCTTTGGCGTGGACCATTTTTAAAGTTTTTACGGAATTTGTTACATTTCTACTATTTTCTGTTTTAGCTTTTTGGCCACAAGGCCTATGGGATCTCAGCTCTCCAGCTGGGGGCCAAACCTGCACATCCCTCATGGAAAGAAAGTTTTAAGCGCTGGACTTTCAGGAAAGTTTCCAATTTAATTTTATCTTTGCTTAATTGTGTTTTCCTGATATAAAATTTCAAACATATTTTCTCAGTGACAAACTTACATAACAGCTTAACGTCTCATCCAAGCTGGAAACTTCACTTCACTTTTGTTTTATGTTTATAAAGTAAATATATAAAAAACACTTTGTATTTCTCATTCGTCTGTAGTCAGTTCATTGAAGAATGTAGAAGTCAGATCAAATGTACATTAGTGAAAAATCTATATCTAATCACTTTTAAAGAAGCTTATTCATTTAAGATTTATTACCACAACACAGAGAGAGGTGAGAATAACCCCACCCACCTTCTACAATGATAGCAATTTGTAGTTTATTTTCTAGTGGAAAGAAAGGCCTCATGTGTGATGGGTTGTTTTCTGAGTGGTCCACATGATCATATCTGAACTGCAACTGACATTTCTTGCTTCTGAGCCTGTATTTCTAAATCTTATTCTCTGTTCCTGTGTATAGTAAAGTGACTTTTGGAATCCTGATCCTTTATCATCTGCTAAAGCATTTTGCTCCCCTCCAACTTGGTTAGCAGAATGTTGGTTGTGGTTATGGGATGTTCTGCAATCCACATCTTCCACCAAGTGTGAGGTACTGGCATTCCCTCTGATGGCAGGGTAGTAGGCCAGTTGAGAATACAGGAGGTATTAATACCTTTAAAGGAGTTGTTAGCAGGAAACACTGTTTGGAGCCCACTCTGAGAAGGATCTGCCACTTAGACAGCACGAGACACTTCATGTGACACCACCCATTCTCCTATGGTGGTGGCCCACCCACTGTAAACCCAGATATTTCAGGTCGAGTTCACTTTTTTCCCAGGAGGTTTAAGGAAGGGTAGACATTTTGCCAGGGATTATTCAATACTTACTAGTAGCAATAGCAACAATATAGAAATGGCCAATTACTTAAAAGTCTTTTAAAAAATTAATTTATTTATTTATCTGGCTGTGCCAGGTCTTAGTTGCAGCCTGGGGAATCTTAGATCTTCATTGCAACATGTGGGATTTTTAGCTGCCACATGTAAACTCTTAGTTGCCACATGTGGGACCTAGTTCCCTGATCAGGGATTGAACCTGGGCCCCCTGCTTTGGGAACTCAGAGTCTCAGCCCCTGGACCACCAGGGAGGTCCCAACAATGGCTGACTTTTAAATTCCTATTGCATGTCAGGCACTATGTAAGGTTCTTTCCAGCTATTATATCAAGCACGCATGTGGGCTCAGTTCCTTAGTCGTGTCTGACCTTTTGTGTGACCCGTTGGACTGTAGCCCCCTAGACTCCTCTGTCCATAGAACTGTCCAGGAAAGAATATGGGAGTGGGTTGTCATTTCCTTCTCCAGGGGATCTTCCCATCCCAGGGATTGAACCTGTGTCTCCAGCCAGTCTATCCTCATAAGTGTCACAGGAAATCTATACAATTATTTGTTTTACTTTACCTTTGAAGAAACCAAGCATCAGGTAACTGAAGTAATTTCTCTAGGACTCATGGTTGATGGATGGCAGGACCCAGAAGCAGGTATATGGGAGGCTGGTATTTTGAGGCATCACACCCCTGTCAAAAGCCATAGCCCCCAGAGATTCTGATGGAATTTGTTTTTGCTGGTGCTTCAGCATTGATGGCTTAAAAGCCCAAAGAATTCTGGCAGAATTATGAAAGATTTGATCTAGTATGCTATGAGAGTGAAGAATGTACAAGGCCAAGTCTGTCAGAGAGAGGGAGAGATTTAATTCTAACATTATTCCTTCCAAAGCTCTTTTCCACCAACTCCTTTCTCCACCAGTACAGCCTTGGTGACATTCACAGCCATACAAGTGGAGTACTTGTCAGGAGAAGCATTTTGCTACTGCTGTCCCCAGATCCTTTGTCCTAAGAGATTTTATCTGTAGTCTAATGGTATTTCAAATAGTTCATAACTAGATTCCTTGTGTCTCCTAGCAGTCCTAAGCCTAAATTCTAAATTTAAACTATCATATGGGAGAAATAGCATTTCTTCACTTTTATCTACTCTAGTCTTCTTTCCAAGCATGAATGGGGTCAAAAGTGGGCCTTCTGCCTGAATATCTGGACAGTTTGAGCCAGAGAGATCTTATTTCTAGGCTCTTGAGATGGGTGTTTATCGGGTACACCTATCCAGGCCCTGAAATTAAGGTGAGAGTGGTGTTGGAGCTACCTGGGTTGTGATGGGAATAATCTAGGGTGACCCATGTCAGGGGACCTTCAGACTAAAAGGATGAAAGCCAAAATCCCCACTCAGCAGGAAATGCAACCATTGGGCTCTCTTGTGACCGTCACTGGAATATGGCTCAGATCTGCCTAAGATCAGCTTCTGAGCCCCTTCAAAACCGGCTGAACCTACCTCCTCATTTTAAGATTGTGTCTTTTATCTGCCACAGTCCCTTTTACGTCTTTTATCTGCCACAGTCCCTCCTGCTTCTCTCTATTTAGAAACATCAAGCTTGTTTTATGGAGTTAGCGTGCAAGGGGAGAGTGCAAATCACCGTATAACTCGGGCAAGTGTCTGTCAACGATGATTTGTGTGGGGCTGCAAGTTTCCAGGGTGATGGTTAGAATGACTCTGGAATCAGACAGACTTGAGTTAAAGCACCAACCTTCTCTTTCTAGTTTGGTCCCTCAGATTAGTTCCTAAATGTCTCTGAGCTTCACTTTCCTTATTTGCAAAATGACTGTGAAAATAACAGCTTCAGCATCACTAGACACCGAAACGTCACATTTTTGTTCACAGAGTGTTAGTTAGCTTCCCTGGTAGTCCAGTTAGTAAAGAATCTGCCTGCAATGCAGGAGACCTGGGTTCAATTCCTGGGTTGGGAAGATCTCCTGGGGTAAGGAAACGGCAACCCACTCCAGTATTCTTGCCTGGAGAACCCCATGGACGGAGGAGCCTGGCAGGCTACAGTCCACAGGGTCGCAAGTGTCAGACACGACTTAGTGACTAAACCACCACCACCATTCTGTAAATGCTTGTTAAGAAGATACCGTGATGGTAAAAATACAACTGAGCCAAGCCCATCACTATCCCTCAGTCTATTGGACGTGAGAGATGTTACCGATCATGAGAACACCTCACTAATAAATGAAATATTCTGACTCTGGGAATGCAGTGAAGTAGAGGCTGGTAGTACTAAGACAGCTTGCAATGTGGGTTGAGTTGCGACCGGAAGGAAGGGCAACCATTTTCCACCTCATCACTTTGCTTCCAAGAGAAACAAAAGCTCTTAGACAAGTCTCTGGGCATCGGGGAAAAGGATCCTGGAAGAGGCAACAGGAAAGCACTGACTCCAAGCCGTCCACGGACGCGTCGGCGCTACGCTGCCATCACCCCACTGCCCTGCGGCCACTGGGAGGGGCACCCCCAACGCGCCTGACAAACTCACTCACCCGAATGTCTCCTTCCACGAACACCTCCATAGGCCTGTGCCCACGGTCCCCGTGGTGTTTTAAAGGTGAAGTCATGACGAGCGTTCAGCCTTGGATCCCCAGGGGGTGTGGCAGCCACATGAGTCACCTTATAAATATAGTGCGTTTCCCCAGCGGGTGGTGGTGGGCGGAGGCACTTGTAGAACTCACTCTGCTCTAATAGACCATTTAGAGCTTGTCATTTATCAGAGAGCGAAAACAAGCGAGGCAGGCACGTGGCCCCTCCCCGAGCCTTGGCGGGCCGCCTCCACCGTGAGTGTTTGCAGGAGGCTGGAGGTTACGGAGGCAGGGTCCCCCCTCGCCCTGGCCCCCTCCCTCTGGCTCACTCGCTCTCTTCCCTGCTCCCCTGCTTCTCTCCTTTCTTCATCCGGTCTCCCAGCTCTGTCTGTCTGCCCGTTGCTCTCCCTCCCCCTTCTCCCTCTCTGCCCTCCTCCTCTCCTCTCTTCTCCCTCTCTCACATCATTCAGCTGGGCTCCTTGCTCTGTCTGGCTCCTTGATCTCTTCACCTTCTGATCCCCTCTCTTTCTCTCAGTCCCATTTTCTGCCCAGCTTTCTGGCTCTCTCCCTCTTTCCTGCTTCTTTCCCATTTACCCTTCCTCTCCAGCCATAGCCAGTGGGAGTTAGAGTTGATTCTTCACGCCTTCACCAAATCCTGGCCTGGGTGGGGCCTGTGTCTTGGGCCTAGTAAAGGAACCCATCTTCCTTCCAGCGGTGGTATTGTCCCTCCTTGACCACACCTCTTCCTCCATATTCCAAACTCAAGCACACAGAGCCCAGCCCTGGACAAAGAGGGTGTCTGATGGCCCAGAATTGAGCCTGAGGGGGCAACAGCAGCCCCCACAGACACCCCACCTTCAGAGTCATATGAATTTGGAGGGACTGTTTTGGAAGCCACCTCGGGGAATCTGCAAAGGAGCTGGGCAGGTCTGAGTCCCCATGGGCCCCATCCTCCACCTCTCAGAGGCAAGGGAGAGGGGGCTGCTGAACATAGACTCAGGTGGAGGCAGGCAGTCTTCAGGCAGGGTAGGGCGCATGACAAGAGAAATCAGGAAGCCCAAAGATAAAAGACCTGATTCCTGTACCGACCCACATCCTTGGCCCCAGGCCCAGCCTAGATCATGGCTAGTCTCCGTTTAATTGAAAATTGACTTGACAAGGCCCCTATGTCATTCTGCTTGACTCAGCATCATTGTCAAGACTAGAGACGGTCCCCGAAGAAGAACAGAGCCCTTGGAACTTGTCAGACCCTGAACCAGGTTTTGTCGCATGTGTCTCCACATTTAATCCTCCTAGGAAGCCTAGGAGATGCACACAATGGCCTGCCCTAGACAGATGAGGATGCTGAGTTTCAGAGAGGCTAAGTGACTTGATCAAATGCCACACAGCTAGAAGCCCGAAGCGGCTCCAGTCCTCCCGCTAAATAGTCTGTTCTCTGACAACAGGGCGTCTGTGGTCCTGACACAGCCCAGGATATAGGGACACTGTCATGGTTGGAATGAAGACTCCACAATACAGTTCAGTGAACACCAAGCCCCTGCTCGTGTCCATTGGCTGTGCCAGGATCCCAGTGTTGTCTGCACTGTGCATTCCTGCGGATCTATCTGCCAGCCCCTTGTCCTCGTTTCTCCAGCAGTAGCACACTGACTGCTTCCCAGATACCACCCAACTGGCAGGAAAGTTGTACATGGGCTCCTGCCTTGCCCTCGCCATTTAAGAGTTGGGCCAATCAGATTCTAAAATGTGGCCAGTCAGATTCTCTTTTCTAAGCCTGACCACAGTATCCTAGAACCAAAAGTAGGGGTAATTGGTTTATCCTAAAGAAACCCTATCCATGAATTCCTGGTGCCTTTCTCCTGGAACAGCCCTGGTCCCTGGTAGGTTCTGGATTTGATTGTTAAGTGTTTTCTGGATGTGAGTATCTCCATAGTCTACTCATAGTTCCTTTCTTCTGTTGAAGTTAATCAGCATCAGTTTCTGTTGCTTGCAACCAAAAATAGCCCTAAGCAATAGCTCACTGTCCTGCACACAGTAGAAGCCTGGCATGATAATCAAGGCTTTGCATGGCTGTGCCTGCTCCTGCCTGCCCGACCAGCTCCCTCCTGTCTCTGCCTGTCATGCTGAGCCATCTTATTACACACACCCTGAAGGTTCCATCCTGGTTCATGCTTGTGTACTTGTGTTTTATGGTTTTACCATTATTTATTTAATCAGTCCTCTCCTAATAAAATTTTAGACTTGAGATATAATTAAGGTATTAGTCAGAGGTCTCCAGAGAAATGGAGCCAATAGGCTGTGTTTATACCGAGGGAGAGATTGGCATGTCTGTGGAAGCTGGTAAGTCTGAAATCTATCTGCAGGGTAAGTTGACAGGCTGGAGACCTGAGGAAGCATGGATGTTGCAGCTTGACAGTCTGGAGGCATAAACCCTTTTCCCCAAGGGACTTCAGCCTTTTTCTCTTAGGATGTTCAACTGATTGGATGAGGCCCACCCACACTACAGGAGGTAATCTGCTTTACTCATAGTTTACTAATTTAAATGTTAATCTTATCTAAAAAATGCCTTCACAGCAACACCTAGACTGGTGTCTGACCAAACAACTGGGCACCATGACTTTGCCAGATTGGCACATAGAATTAAGAATCACAATTCACATGCCATAAAATTAACCCCTTAAGGTATATGATTCAGCGTTTTCGCATATTCACGAAACTACACAGCCATCAGCACTAACTAATCACAGAGCATTTTCGTCACCCGGGAAAGCAAGCCCAGTGCTTTAGCAGTCACTCCCAAGTCTTCTCTCCCCGCCCCTAGCAGTCACTCTTTTGCATGTGCTCGTTCACGTTCATCTTCCTTCTCCTCTCCCTTTGCCTGTCTGGTAAATTTCTTCCCATTGCTCAAGAACCAGCCCTTCTGAAATCTCTTCCTTGATTCCAACCTCCCTGAGACACATCATCCCACTCAAAGTGAGCTAATCACTTCATCTTTTCTGACCCTCAATTATGAGCTGGCCATGCCTCCTGGCACAGCCCTTAGAAAAAGACATTAAAATCATCTATTAATGTGTTTCTCTTTCCCACCAGGCCAGGGGCTTTTAAACTGTGGCCAGGGATTTCAGGAGCTCTTGAAATTGACTCATATTTCATGTGTGTGTATGTGTGTGTGTATGTTTCTCAAGAGAGGGTCCACAGATTCCATCCTATTTTCAAGAGGGTCCCTACAAGACAGGGGCCATGACATTAGATAGAGCTTCTCAAGGGCGGAGACATACTTTATTAGTTCTTCTATAGTCTCATGTCTCATGCTTGGTGCAGACTACAAGGCTTTACTGAAGTACCTGGGTAATGAATAAATAACATTTAGGTCCCTTCCTTTCAGGGTCATCCCGTGAAGCAGTTAAAAAACAAAACCAAATAACAGGCGGTTAAGAGTCAGAGGGAGAAGTTAGATATATGAGGGTACACTCATTCACTCATTCATCCATCCACCCATGTGCTCATTCACCCACTCATCGATTCATCTAGTCACAACGCATTTTATAGACCTATAAAAAAACCATTAGGGGCTTCTCAGGTGGTTCAGTGGTAAAGAATCCACCTGGTCATGCAGGAGATGTGAGTTTAATCCCTGGGTCAGGAGGATCCCCTGGAGCAGGAAATAGCACCTCACTCCATTGTTCTTGCCTGGGAAATCCCATGGACAGAGGAGCCTGGTGGGCTACAGTCCATGATGTCGCAAAAGAATCAGACATGACTGAGTAACTAAACAACAAGCTAGCACGCCCAGTGCTAGCTGTTCAGGTTCAGAGAAGCAAGCAGTCACTACAAGCACCTGAACAGAGAGGGAGGTGGTGTGGTAAAACCCAGGAGGGCTTCCAGGGGGAGATGTGACATGACGGAAGCCAGGACTGAGGGATAGGATTCAGCCAGGTGGAGCAGAGGGAGGCCTGGGCAGGTTGTTCTGAGTATGTGTGTTGGGGGAGGGGCAACAATGTGAGCGGATGTAATTTCTGTTAGGACCCAGAAAAGGGAGCGAAGTCAGACACCAACAGTCCCTGCGGACCAGAGAAGCCTGTTTAAGTTTCCAGGTGATGGCTCAGGGAAGCCAGCCCTGTGGGCTGAGTCAGGCCTGTCTGCGATGAGGTGTTGGGTGTAATTACTGAGCTGGAGCACAGGGCTGAGCTGAGTGAGTAAAAATGCTGACCCCAGACCCGGCAGGGCACCTAGCAAAGGGGAGATTTCATTACTATTGGAGAGGAAGGATGTGCCCGCTGCCCTGGAGGCTGGAGGGCAGGTGGCGAGCCAGGTGGGAAGGCTGACCCCATGGCCTCTTGGTGCTGACTGAGCAGCCAGGGAAGCTCCTGGCCCTAAAGAGAGGGGGAGGGAGAGCAAGACCCCATACGTTACCTCGGCGTTTACCCCAAAAGATGGAAGGTGGCCGCTAGATGCAGGCAGGAATTCCCCTTGAGAAAGGAGAAGCCACGCTGCTGGAAACCAAGAGTTCACTCCTGCGGGCAGAAAGGGAATGAGACTGCCTGCTGGCTGCCAGATGTGGGGCCAGGGCAGACTCGGTGGGGTGATGGCCTGAGCTGATGGCCTCAGGCAGGGGGACCCGAGGGCAGCAGCTGGCCCATCCGACCCCCTTGGTGGCCTTTGAAGACCCCAGAGCTGTCTGACCCCTAGCTTCTCTCTTTTTCTCTCCATCTTCCTTGACCCTCCCTTCATCCCCTGCCATTCCCACTCCCAAACAGCTCCCCCGCACACACACGTCTCTCAGTAATTCTGAGCAAATCACTCTAAACAAAAGTGTGGCATTATTTAGGGCAGAGATTCTGTGCCCAGAACCGTGCTTGGCTTTGGAGTTTAAAGGTCACCATCAATCCCATTCGTTTCTTGGGGACCACATGAGAAATAGAGATGTTCAATGTGGATGAAGGTGCGGGCTTTATTACTGCCGAAAGCCGCACTGGAGGAGGAAGCCTGAAGCCAGAGCTTCTAGTCTCAGGAAAAGAACTTAGCCATAGGGTCCCAAGAGCAACTGAAAGCTGGGGGTCCCCTGCCTGTTCCCTGCACCCCAGAGCCACGCGGACAGGCCCTGGAGTGTGTGCCGTGTGTGGGGCCGTGAGCGGAGGCAGCTGTGAGGAGGGGCTGAGCTACAGATTGGAGGGCCATTCACCCTCTGAGATCACCCCCACCTTCCCCATGGAGACGGGAGTTGGGGGGAGAAGAGGAGCAGCAATCTCTCTTCAGTATTTTTGGGTCATTGCTGGCATTTGGGGAACAAAGATGTTTTTTCCCTTATGCTGGGCACTGTGCGAGTATTTTGTAATCAATTCCTCACCGTGACTATTTGAAGTTGTTGATAGACCATTTCACCCCTGGGGACAGGGAAGTACAGAGAGATTAAGGGCTGAGACCTTGAAGTGAGAGAGTGGGTTCTGCATAGCTCCCTGACCTCTGCTCCGGGACAGATGGTCAACACACCACACTCTGCACAAAGCTGTTGGGATCATCTAAATAGAGACAGCCAGCTAGTGCATCATGAGAAGGCAGTGGGACCTTAAATTGCTTAACCTGTCTGTTCTTGCTCCTCAGCTACAAAGTGGGGACATTCAAAGCAATCTGTATTCATGGTGAACTTGCTTTGCTGAGAGGCTTCTAGGGCATCAAAGGGGATGGGTCGTGCCCTTGGCCCAGCAGACAGCACTCAGATCCTCCCTCTCTTGCTCTTCTTTCCTGGTGACAGGATGCAGGCAGGTGGGGCAATCGCAAAGGGGGAGCGCGGAGAGTTAGTTCCTTTGTAGTTGGACATCTTGACTTTGCTGGTAGTTACATCAATACACACATGTGGTAGAATAGCCCAGAACTCGGCGTGCACGTGCGCACATATACGCACACATACAAATGAGCACGTAAGCCTGGTGCTGTCTGAACGAGGCCTGTGGGTTTTCCGAGCGTCAGTCCATGGTGACAACTGTACTTGTCATCTGTATAGCTACCGACTTCGCCTCTGGGGGACTCTGGATAAAGGGTACACAGGACTTTTCTGTACTAGTTTTGCAACTTCTTGTGAGTCTGTCATCTTTTCAAAACAAAAAGTGAAAAAAAAGTCACCCATGGCCCTCCACTGCTCTCAGCATAAAACACAAATCCTGCACCAAGGGCACAGGCCTTGCACAGCGTGGCCCCCTGGCCTCCTCTGGCCCCTGGCCCCCACTCCTCTCTGTGTCTGGAGCCCCCAGTGCACTCCTTCTGTGGGGCCTGGCCCTTGCTGTTTCCTTCATCTCAGCTTCTTTCGCCCCAATTCTCTGCTTCCAGGAGCATTGTGAGTAAAAGTTCTTCAGCTTAGCAGACGTTGGTGAGACGGGGTGAGTCTGGTTCTGGGTAAATGGTAAAATACTAGATTGGGTTGCATTCCGAAACCACAAAGTTCCCAACCCTGGAGATATTTACCAGTGTCAACCCTCTGCATCTGACTGTTTGGGGATGATTCCATCGTTCACTTCAATCACCTCTCATGGGTTTTATCACGTCGTCACCCATGGTGGATGGACCAGCTTTCCCCAAAGTCCATCCATCTGTAGGTTCGGGAAATCCATAGATGGAGTTGGTGATGCTCTGCCCATGGGGGCACTACCGCGGGAGTGAGCTGGAATGTGGCTCTTGTGGGTCCAGTTACAAAGCACAGCCATGTGTTCACAGTGGGGTTTGGCTGGCAAGTTCTGACTCGTTTTTGAAGACCCAGCATCTCTGCTTTTGAGAAGCTATGCCTGACTGCCCTCCCTTACCCCACTCTTCTTCTTTGGGTTGAATTAGATGTCCCTTTTCTGAGCCACTATAGAGCTCTGAGCTGATTACCTGGGGCTCACGCCCACCTTCAAATGGCTAATATGCCACTGTCCTCACAGGACTGTGAGCTTTCTTAGGGCCAGGAGCAAGACACTTCACCTCTCTCTGCATCTTTGGCACCAAGATGGGCCAGGTGGAGCAGAGCAGGGGCTGAGCGGATGCCGGTCAGACCGCTGGAGGGGTTGGCCGGGATCTCATACATACGTGGCAGAAACGGCAGACTCCAGGTGTGACAGCACGGGAAGCGGAAAGCAGGTGAGGAGCCCGGTGTCGTCTGCAGCCTTCCTCCATGTCCTCTTATTCAGTGGCCTGGATTCCAGCAAACCGCTTCAAGTCTTTATGGCACGCCACTCATCCGCACAGCATCTGCCATCCAGAACAGCCCTGAGCTGCGGGCACGAATACTAATGCACCATGCAAATGGCAGTCCAGAGAAAGAGAGCCCTGGACTGTCAATTAGCACCAGCTAGAGAGACCAGCCCTCTCAGTCACTAGGGGCCAGCCCAGTGCAGGAAAAGACAACAGAAAGAGAAATCATCTGGAAATGCTGCTGCTGTCAAGCCAGTGTCTTGTGGCAGCCTGGGAAGGGGGCCTCAGCCCAGGGGGAGGGGTGGGGAGAGGGCCAGCCTGACTTCTCAGAAAGGGGTTACCGGGGGTGCCTGGGGAGCACGGGGGATGTCCCTGCTCCTGGAGGTGCTGCGTCTGCCTTCCCCACCACCTGCCACCCACAGGCCAGGTGACCAGGGGCCAGCTGCAGTGCCCATGTCTGCGGTGGCCTCTGAGCCAACACAGAGACTCTTCGCGGCCATCCTCCTGTGACCCAGGACAGCCATCGCAGGAGGGAGAGTGAGTGGAGAGCCCCACTGCCCCTCCGGCTCTTCTGCTGCTTCTCTGTGTCCTCTGACTTCCTTCTCGTCCCTTCCCCCATCCACTGTGGTTTTCCCTTGCTGGGTTAACGGCATGAGCTTTGAGAACAGATAGAACTGGGTTCACACCCTGACGCTACAGCCCAGTCCAGCTTTGTGGCCCCAGGCAAATCACATCCCTCTCTGCCCCTCAGTTTGCTAATCTGTAAAATGGACACAAGAGCAGAGCCATTGTGGTATGGTGAGAATCGCTTTTTGAGTAGCTAAGAATTTCAGCCAACCTCTTCAGTTATGCCAGAAGTGTTTGATGTTGTGTTTCAGTTACTCAGTCATGTCCGACTCTTTGTGATCCCATGGACTGCAGCACCCCAGGCTTCCCTGTCCTTCAACATCCCAGAGCTTGTTCAAACTCATGTCCATTGAGTTGATGATGCTATCCAACCATCTCATCCTCTGTCGTACCCTTCTCCTCCTGCCCTCAATTTTTTCCCAGCATCAGGGTCTTTTCCAATGAGTCGGCTCTTCACATCAGGTGGCTAAAATATTGGAGTTTCAGCTTCAGCATCAGTCCTTCCAAAGAATATTCAGGGTTGATTTCCTTTAGGGTGGACTGGTTTGATCTCCTTGAAGTCCTAGGGACTCTCAAGAGTCTTCTCCAACACCAGAGTTTGAAAGCATCAATTTTACAGCACTCTGCCTTCTTTATGGTCCAACTTTCACATCTATACATGACTACTACTTTGCTTATTTCTTAAATTGCTGAACTTAATTTCTATTCCAAGTTTGCATTTTAGGGGATGGGGGCAGAAATGAAATCTCAATAAACTTAGGATGCTGCAACCCCTCAGATTTGCCTGAACATTCTTCTGGGGGCTTACTATGAAGAACCGAGTTGTGGGGTGGACTTTATCATCAATGTGCAGCCTGGCACCTCTGCAGGCAGTCTCTGGGAATCCTTGCCCCTGTACATTCTGTGGTCACAGTGCCACCCAGGTCACAGCTGGGCCCCCCATCCTGGAACCAAGGTTTGCTGGTTCTCTGGGGTTTTCTGGGCCATGCCCTTCCTGGGGCAGGGGAAAGAGTCTTCTTCTTGCCAGACTCAGCAGAAAAGATGCACAGGCCAGTAAAAAAGACACACTGCCCATATAGAGGGCTGGTGGGACTGGAAGAGGGACTCAGGGCTGTGTCCACTGACCCGGTTCTACTTAGGAAATGGGTGAGGCATCCCCAGTTCCCTGACTTCTCCACAGTCTGGGGTTTCAGGGCTGAATGCTGTGCCCGTTGTGGGCCAAGAACACATGTCTTGGCCCTGCTCTCCAACTGGCCTTTCATCTTAAACCAGAGTCTTTGTAAGTCAAAATCCCAGAAGGTGACTGCATTGATTCTATGTCATCTCTACCCAGGCAGTAAATGGCACAAGTCTCGACTGTGGAGCAGGGTGTGTGGTCAAAGGACGAAGCACAGGAAACATCGGCTGAGAGCTGGTAGTTTTAAATGGCCTCCGTTCTGCAGCCCTGTCCCAGAGGCAGCCCCCAGGACAACAGCAGCCACGAGTCTGCTCCACGTTCCTTCCTCCCTCTTCAGGCTCCAGCTGCTGCAGCGGTGCTGGTGAGCTGGGAGCCCGCGCTGATGGGATCAGCCGGCCGTGCAGGGCCAGGGGCGCTCATCGCTGGCATCATTACTAATCATCGCACGGCACGGCTGCTGCTCCCGCCTCCCCTCCCTGCTCACTTTTTCCGGGGGCCTCTGGCCTGGAGAAGCCCTGGAGTGAAAACAGGCCCAGGGTGCCTCTAGGCTGGTGGCCCAGCGGCCGGTGGCCATAGCTGCAGCCCCCAGGCACCAAGGGTATGGGTGAGAGCAGCCCTTAGGGCCAGACTCCTCTCCTTCTCCGTCCCTCAGCTCTAAGATGCCAGACCATTGCTGTGAATCCCCAGAGAAACTGTGCTAGCAGAAATCAGTTGCAACAGCAGCTGGAGGACTTGGGGCCAGACAGGCAGTGTGGGCTCTGAAGTCAGATCATCTAAGTTCAAGACTAGTTCCACCACTTATTTGCTGTGTGATGCTGGGCAGGTCACTCAACCTGACTTGCTTTGTTTGCCTCATTTATAAAATGGGGCATAACGAGAGTACCTACCTTATGGGGTCCTGAAATGAATAAGAAGGACTGGGTATGTGACCAGCATATAGTAAGAATTCCATAGATGGTGGCTACCATTGCTAACGTAATTGTTATATAACCTAAGGAGAATAAAGAAGGGGCATGAATGCAGTTGACTCCTGAACATTTACCCAAGATTATGAATCCATTGGAGAAGGCAATGGCACCCCACCCCAGTACTCTTGCCTGGAAAATCCCATGGACGGAGGGCTTGGTGGGCTGTAGTCCATGGGGTCGCTAAGAGTCGGACACGACTAAGCGACTTCAGTTTCACTTTTCACTTTCATGCATTGGAGAAGGAAATGGCAACCCACTCCAGTGTTCTTGCCTGGAGAACCCAGGGACGGGGGAGCCTTGTGGGCTGCCGTCTATGGGGTCGCACAGAGTCAGACATGACTGAAGCAACTTAGCAGCAGCAGCAGCATGAATCCATAATCTTGGGTAAATAATCTGATGCTGAAGCTGAAACTCCAATATTTTGGCCACCTGATGCTAAGAACCAACTCATTGGAAAAGACCCCGATGCTGGGAATGATTGAAGGTGGTAGGAGAAGGGCACGACAGAGGATGAGATGGTTGGATGGCATCACCAATGCAATTGACATGAGTTTGAGTAGGCTCCAGGAGTTGGTGATGGACAGGGAAGCCTGGTATCCTGCAGTCCATGGGGTTGCAAAGAGTCAGACACGACTGAGTGACTGAACTGAACTGATGAATCCATATTTTGTACAGATAAGAAATCCTGCCCATGATTTCTGTCCCCATTGCCCCAATCATTTCAGTGTCACCTGTCCACCCTGCCACTATGACAATTATCAGGGCCACCTCTACCCCACTTCAGCCTCGCTCTGCCCCTAACTCTCAGCTCGACCTCCTGCCCCATCTCTTGCTACCCAGTTCCACACTTGTTGTCTCCACCCCACCTCCACTCTGACTTTTGACCTCCTAAGCTGCCCTAGGCCCCTAACCTTGCAGAGTCCAGACTTTGGGGTGGGACTTAGAGTGGGGCAGGCCAGCCTGACCGCGTTTAAGGGCCTATTTCTTCACTGGTGGGCTTCCCTGGTGGCTCAGATGGTAAAGAATCTGCCTGCAATGTGGGAAACCTGGGTTTGATCCCTGGGTTGGAAAGATCCCCTGGGGAAGGGAATGGCAACCCACTCCAGTACTCTTGCCTGGAGGATCCCATGGACAGAGGAGCCTGGAGGGCTACAGTCCATGTGATTGCAAAAAGTCAGAGATGACTGAATGATTAACGCTTGCACTTTCACACTTTGTTCACTTGGCAGAGCTAGAGAGGTCATTCCCACTGTTTCTTGACAAAGTCTGGGATGTTATAGGGGGTGTGTATCTGTCCTTTGTCCCTTGGACTGTGAGTTCTCCAAACCAGTGAGCATCAACTTCTGCAACCCAGAGACCCACTTAGAGTGTGATAAACAGGAGGTGCTCACTAAATGCACTCATCAAATTGTGACTGAATGAATGAGTGAGTGAACAAAGTTTAATAATGATGTTAATGATGATGATTAGCATCCTTCCTGGAGCCTTGCAATCTGCCAGTCACTATGCTAAAGCACTTGAATGCTTCTCATTCAACCCTCACAACAACCCTAAGCAACTGGCATAATTATTACCTCTATTTTACAGAAGTTGAAACTGAGTCTTAGAGAAGTTAAGCTCAACTAAGAAGTGGCTGGGTCAAATCCCTTCATACAGTCTCTCC
Source organism: Bison bison bison (assembly GCF_000754665.1). NCBI lineage: Eukaryota > Metazoa > Chordata > Mammalia > Artiodactyla > Bovidae > Bison > Bison bison. The sequence goes on along the minus strand of NW_011494915.1, from coordinate 2,538,574 downwards.
TCCTGAGGAAAGATTTTCTTAACCAGGTGTCCATAAATGTGCTTCAATAGGGATTCGTGAACACCACAAAACTTAATGCCAATTGTGAGTGCAAGCATGCCCTGTTCTTTTGGGAAAGAAGTGTCACAGTTTTCATCGGGTATTTAAACATGTGTGAACATTTTACTCCACCTCTTCACCCTTCCTCCTTCCAGCCATCCTCCCATCCACTCCCTGAGAGCCATTTGATCAAGTTCATGAAGCACCTGCATTATGCTAGGTCTAGTGTGGCACCCATGACTTCCCTGACCTCCACAACGTGTAATGCTGTTTCAGATAATGCAAGCTGAGGTGCTCTGGCACGTCATTTCCCCCTCCCTGGATCTGGGTAACTCAGAAGGGCTTTGCTGCCAGTGTCTAGGCTGCGTGGGTGGCTGCACTCTGTCTGAACTCATCTCAGCCCCTGGTGGAGACTGTTCCAGCACTGGAGCATGAAGGGGGAACCCTTGAGGCAGTGCAGCTGTCAGGACGTGAAGGGCAGAGCCTGGGTCCTGGTTTCCCTCGCACCCCCCTCGCAGTCCACATCAGCCTTTCTCCCTCAAGGGGCATAATCAGCCTCGACAGATGAGGCCATGCTTGCTGCATGAGGACATGGCCCGGGAGAGTCACTTCCCAAGCTCAGATCTTACACTAAGGTCTTTTCTAGCTCCTAGGAAGGTGGGGAAGAAAGTGCTTGCAAAGGAGACCCAAGGAGGAGACTGAGGAATAAAGTTAGCACATTCTGAGCCAGGACTGTGCTCCAGGCAGGGAAACCCTGTGCCGAGTGCTTTTGCTATCACAATTGATTTTAATCTCATCCTGCCAGTGACATTGGTGGGATTGTTCCTCTTGCAAATGTGCAGAGAGTGAAGCTTTCAAAGATCAAAAAAACATGCTCAAGGTCACAAAACAAACCCCACATTTGAAGCCTGATGTCCCTGAGTTGAAAGCTCTATCTGCTTCCCTGCCCTCTGGAGATCTATCTGTACTTGTGACATCACCTGTAGTTTGCAAAAAGTTATCTTACCTGGCTTCTGAGCATCCGCCACCACCTTATTCCATATTCACTCACTCCCTCCTGATTGCTGTTTGTAAAGATGCGAGCATCTGACTGCCCTCAGCCCCAGATCAGCTCCAAAAGGCAGGGACTCTTGCTTCTTCTCATTCAGTACTGATCCATGTGTTTAGAATAATGCCTAGCAAGTAGATGTTGCTTAATAAATATACACTTTTTTTTCCAAAGTGTCTATTTAAGTAGTTTTTTTTGATGTGGACTATTTTTAAAGTCTTTATTTAATTTATTACAATATTGCTTCCGTTTTATGTTTTGGCCATGAGGCAGTGGGATCTTAGCTCTCTGACCAGGGATTAAACTCACACTCCCTGCATGGAAAGGTGAAGTCTTAATCACTGGATCACCAGGGAAGTCCCAATAAATATATGTTGAATGAATGAATAAATGAATACCTAAATTAACCCCAGAACAAATAATAAAGGGTATTTGCAGAGTGATTTACAGAGAGATAAAACATTTTTCTTTTACTTTATCCAACCCATCCCTCATACCAAAACTTGAAGGAGGCCTGTTCACATTTTACAGATGAAGCAGTCCAGTCTAAATTCACAAGCAGAAAGAGAAGTGGGGTGGGCCCCTTTCCCCTCCCTGAGTGACCTCAGTGAGAGTATCTGTGGGACACTCAAGATGTCCTGGGCCAGGCTGAGCCATGCTGGGAGGAGGCCAGGGGAAGGGGTGTATGCTTTGCTTTCTAATAGCTCACAATCTATTCAAGGAGGCCAGACTTATGCATGTGGAACATTTGGGAAATGGTAGAAGACAGCAGCTAGCAGAGTGCTGAATTGCACATAATCAGGTGCCAACCACATTCCCTTCCTTAACTAATCTGAGTCTTTTAATACCAGATGGGGATCCTGAGAATAGATTTCCTCTGAAACAGATGAAGAGCAAAGATGGAAGCCGAGGGGAAGGCGGTGGCTTCCTCGCTTTTCACACGGCTCACGCCTGGCCCCAGGCAGCCAGGCAGCGGCGGTGCACTCTCCCTGGCCGTCATGCTCTGTGCTGGGCACACACCGAGGGCCTCACACACACGACTGCACTGCCCTTATGACAATACTGTGCGTGTCCTGTGCTCAGTCATGTCTCTTTGTGACCCCACGGACTGTATCCTGCCGGGTTCCCCTGTCCATGGTATTTGCCAGGCAAGAATACTGGAGTGGATTGCCATTTCCTACTCCAGGGGAGCTTCTCAACCCAGGGATGGAACCTGCGTCTCCTGTGCCTCTTGTATTGCAGGTGGATTCTTTACCCACTGAGCCATCAGGGAAGCCCGTACAATACTACAAGGTAGGTACTAATGCCGACCACAGAAGGGGAACATAGGGTTCAGAGAAAGGACTTATCAGGCCCAAAGCCATACAGCTAATAAGGGACAAAGCTGGGAATTGAACCCACATCTAGCAGCAACCCCCTCCCCAGATTCATGCTCTTAATCTGACACTGCTGCCTCCATGTGTGGTGGGAACTCAGTGATCTGCCCTTGTCCACAAGGATGGGAGGAGAATGACTGGAGGAGCAGTGATGAGCAAGGGAAGCAAGGAACACAGCTTGTGTGTCACGAAAACAGACAAGTGCACTGTGCTTCAGCAGGATCTCTGCAGGTCTCTGACCATCTTATCCTTTCTCCCCTGAACAGCCTCCTGGGGGTGGCCTAGGGAGCCCTATATAGGTGTTCATGTCAGAGGGAAAGCAAGACCTTGGCTCCAGAGACTTCTGAGGGTGTGGACAGGCTGTGAGTGTGTATTTGTCTGCTCAGGCTGCTATAACAAGATGCCACAGACTGGATGGCTTAAACAACAGAAATTTATTTTCTCATTTTGGAGACTAGAAGTCCAAGATTCAGGTGAGGTGCCGGCAGAGATTGTGTCCAGTGAGAGCTCTCCCCATGGGTTGCAGATGGCTGCCTTCTTGCTGTGTATGCACATGGTCTTTCCTTGATCATGTGGTGGCGGTGGGGATCTGATGCCTGTTCTGTGGGCAGTAAGGACACTAATTCCACAGGGTCAGGGCCCCACCCTTATGACCTCATTTAAATCTCCATCACTTCCTTAGAGGTTGCATCTCCATATACCATCATTCTGGAGATTAGGGTTCCAACATATGAACTCGGGGAAGACATAAACATTTAGTCCATAACAGGATGCATGAGGGAGGGGTCAGAGTTGGAGACGGTGTGTGAGCTGGCTCACCTTCCAGGGTAGAGGGAGCCGCAGCCATTGAAACCAAGGTTGGTTGGAGCTGGCCGAGATCACCTTAGTGAGTACACCATTCAGAACAGCAGGATAAAGGGCCCCTACAGCCAGGGGACTGATGGGAGGCTCCCGCTGTCTCCATGGAGTTCTCTCTTGCGATTTATCTGTACTCTGCTTCTTCAAGGGCTTTCCTGGTGGCTCAAACAGTAAAGAATTGGTCTGCAATGCAGCAGACCTGGGTTCAATCCCTGGGTTGGGAAGATCCCTTGGAGAAGGGAACAGCTACCCATTCCAATATTCTTGCCTGGAGAATTCCATGCATAGAGGATCCTGGCAGGGTATAGTACATGGGGTCACAAAGAGTCAGACAAGACTGAGCGACTTTCAGTGCTTCTTTAAAGAGCCTTGGGGATGGAGGAAATGAGATAATGGCGAGGAGCCTGGTAGGCTGCAATCCATGGGGTAAAGTCTCAAGGGCCAATCCTGGTCACTCAGGTAGTGCGGAGATGAGCAGAGGCTGCAGGTGAAGTGGCTTGGTGCTCCGTCCAGAGACGCCTGAGAGACCTGGAGGCTGCAGTGAGGCTCCATCACCCCGTCCCCAGCAATGACCCCTCTGTTCCTTAAGTCCTGGCCATCCTAGGTCCTGTTGTATCCCAGGCTTCAGCCCCACCCCCACCCCTCTTCCTCAACAGGGAGGGCAGGAAGGAGGTAGGGCCAGCTCCTACCTGTTCTGCTCCATTATCCAGGATTCCAGAACTCAGAGCCATAGAGAAGCCCTGCACTGCTTGCTAGTTAGGAGACCTGAGGCTTTAAATCTGGTGGGACCCAGAGGTGAGCTCCCCAGCTCAGTGGCCCACAGTTGTCCTCATGTGCCAACGGGAGTGTTCCCAGGAGGTTCCCAGGACAGAGCCCCAGGCTCCAAGTTCTAATCCCACATCCTGGATGGGAAACTTCAGGGAAATTTCTTGCCCTTTGTTGTACAGTTGCTCAGTCATGTCTGACTCTTTGTGACCCCATGGACTGCAGCACCGGAGAAGGCAATGGCACCCCACTCCAGTACTCTTGCCTGGAAAATCCCATGGATGGAGGAGCCTAGTAGGCTGCAGTCCATGGGGTCGCTAAGAGTCGGGCACCACTGAGTGACTTCACTTTCACTTTTCACTTTCATGCATTGGAGAAGGAAATGGCAACCCACTCCAGTGTTCTTGCCTGGAGAATCCCAGGGACGGGGGAGCCTGGTGGGCTGCCGTCCATGGGGTCACACAGAGTCGGACACGACTGACGAGACTTAGCAGCAGCAGCAGGACTACAGCACACCAGGCTTCCTTGTCCTTCACCAACCCCCAGAGCTTGCCCAAACTCATGTCCATCGAGTCGATGATGCCATTCAACCATCTCATCCTCTGTCATCCCCTTCTCCTCCTGCCTTCAATCTTTCCCAGCATCATGAGTTGGCCCTTCATACCAGGTGGCCAAAGTATTGGAGCTTCAGCTTCAGCATCAGTCCTTTCGATGAATATTCAGGACTGATATCCTTTAGTATTGACAGGTTGGATCTCCTTGCAGTCCAAGGGCCTCTCAAGAGTCTTCTCCAACACCACAGTTCAAAAGCATCAATTCTTCGGCGCTCAGCCTTCTTTATGGTCCAACTCTCACCTCCATAGATGACTACTGGGAAAAAAAGACATCCCAGTTGGACTTACCCTTATACACCCCTCCCTGGGTGGAGCAGACTTTTTTCTCACCCCGTGAATTCAGGAGGTGGATTAAATAAGATTTTCCCTGAAGACAAATGAAACAACGCACCCCACACGGGCCACACACACGTTCTCCGGAGGGGTAATCTGCCTCCCCCTGAACCCCACCCATGCGCCAGACCTCAGCCCCCGGCGCCCCCGTGCGCTCCGGCCCCGCCCCGCCCCTCCGGGGCTGCCCGCCTGCCGCTTTCTGCGAGCGGCTCACACTCGCCTGGAGCGCGGCAGGCAGGCAGGCAGGCGCGCGGCTCCGCTCTCCGCCGTCCCTGCTCTGTTCATTCATGATTGGTACTCGGCCCCCGACGACCCAGCCCGAGCGCCGGGAGGGGAGCGGAGCGTGCGGCAGGAGGGGCGGGCGAGCGCGGCTCCCGCACCGCACGCGGCGCTGGCTCGGGAGCTTCGGCCGCGCGGGAGCGCCGGCCCGGTGTCCAGCGCCAGACAGGCTTCATCGTCCTCCACCCTCGGCGAGGGGAGCGGCCGGGCTCGGGTCCGGAGGCTCGCGAGGAGCCGCTAGCCCTGTGAGTCAGTGCATGTGCGGGGCTGAAGAAGAAAAGGAAAGGCTCCCAGACGCCCCAGCCCCACACTCGCTGAATACCAAGCTGCAGCAAGCTGCCGGGTGCCTTTTTTTTTTTTTTTAATCTCCTCCAATTCGGAGTGGAAGATCCACACTGCTTTCCTTCCAGAGGAGGGGAGGGGCAGGGCCCGAGGTCCCAAGTCGCACACAAGTCTTCGCTGCCATGGGGGCCGTCATGGGCACCTTCTCCTCTCTGCAAACCAAACAAAGACGACCCTCGAAAGGTAAGCCACCTCCTTCTTCCTTTTGTTCCCCTGGCTGGTTTGGGGGGGTGCTCGGTGCTGTGCAGGGGTGTGCCACCTGTTCCCCTTGGCCCGGACCCCCCTCTCCATGAAGAGTAGGTTTAGGTTCCTGTATCCACAGGAGTAAGAATCGGGCGGGAGGATTCGTGTGAACGTAGGTGAGCTCGCAGAGGAGAGGGCCAGAGTGGATTCGGACTTCAGGGACCACGGGACCTCTCTGGGACACCAGGTACTACGACCCTACTCCTGGGGGAATCTCTCAGCGCAGAAGGCAGAGGCAAATTCAGGTCGGGGGGAGCCGCTGAATTATCTGGGTGTAAATGTTGAGAAGCTCTCCCCATTCCCATAGACGGCTGTGGGCATCTGGGGAGGGTGCCTGCACGTTCACACTGAACTCCCTTCCGGGCAGCGATGCCATGCAGACCTGGGGGCCGGTCATCAGGGAGAGAGTGCTGTCTGCCCACCCTAATAAGCCTCTGCAAGCCAAAAGGAGTCAGCTGCAGTCAGGTGGTAAAACTTCCAAGGCTGTGTGCTGGTGGCTCAGGGCGTCAGGAGCCAGGGCATCATACGAGATGCTGCCACTCTCTGGGCACCGCTGAGGAGCTGAGGGCACTGTCAAGGTCTGGTGGAGAGGTGAGCTAACACCGGGGATTAGAAAGCATAATATCTTGGAGTCCCTTCTCTGCCTGGGTGCCAGCTGAGATAAGCCTAGTCTCACCAGTGGCACAGTTGCCCAGCGGGTCCACGGGAAGTTGGGGAAAACGTGTTGCACCACAGGGGTCTATACAGACCTCCTCTCCACCTGCTTGAAAGTTGGTTGTTGGAATAAAGACACTGCATGCAGTTAGGAAAAAGAATATGTGGGTTTGGTTTGTTCGGATTTTATGCTCGAATACTCTTGTGAGTGGTAGAAAGATTTTAAGTTACCTGCCCATTAAACCTCTAAGTTCTGCTGTTGGAGCCCAGGTTCTGGCTCCAGGTAGGCTTAGAGCTATCCCTTATGCTGGCTGGTGATTAGATCAGCGTTAGGATAATGGTGGACCCCAGGGCTCACAGTGAATCCATTGTCAGGACTTGGTTGGTCTCCTGGTTCACTAGGGAAGTCTGCATCATAGAGCTACCTCTTGAAGAATAACTTCTCAACGAGGGGTCTTGGCATCCGGCCCAGTCCACAGAGACCTCAGGCTGCTGAATACTGAGGAATAAGATCTATGCGTGAGGATCTTAGGTGACAAAGCTGGGTTGGCATTCAGAGCCTAGAACATGGGAAAGAGGCCTCCGCCCATGTGTCCAGCTGAGTTATACGTCCTTCTGGCAGGAAAGGGACTGGTTGCCTTCTTACCATTCCTAGGCAGGAGAGGTCTGCAAGCCTTGGCCTACAACCTTGACATTGAGCCCCACTCCTCATGGATGAGTGGGGACAAAGTTCAGCGCCAGATCCTGGACGCCCCCCGCCCCCACCATCCGACCACCATGAGGTCCCAGAGGCCAGAGTACTGTGGGGACAAGAAACTCAGGATTTGCATCCTGGGAGGCAGCTGGGTGTCACAGAAAGATCTTGGACCCTAGAGCCCAACAGTCTGGGTGCAAACCTCAGGCCCATCACTCCCTTCTTATGTGACTTCAGGAAAATCCCTCCACCTGTCTAAGCCTGAGTTTTCTTATCCATAAAATGGACAGGCATACTGTCTCCAGGCAGAAAACAGGTTGTGGAGGAAGTAGAGAGAAGGAGGACCACGCGTGGATTACTGTGTTTGCTGCACCCACCAGGGACCCAGAGGAGACTGTTGAAAGATGCCAAGGTCAACTGAATGATGGATATGAAGGACACAGAGGATACAGTCCTCACAAAGGATCGGGCAGAGATGAAGAGCTCAGGCATCACTCAGATATTGCCATCCACCATTCCCTTTTCCTACTCAAAACTCCAGGTCATCCCAGACAAATTCCTGCAGGATTCCCAGAGGCCAGAGCTCCTTGCTTCTCTCTCCTAAGAGTCTAAGGAAGGAAAGAGGGGGCACCAGCATTCAGCGAGCCCTCACTGTGTGCCTGACACAGTGGTTGGTGCTTTATCCACCCATTTTCACTTAACTCTCAGAATAATGCTTGTCTGAAGCTCAGTGCAGGTCCAGGGCTATTGACAAGCTGCCTGAGCCCGGGGTGTCCACTCAGCTCCACTTGCACAAAGCCCCTGCACACTGGCTGGGGTTGTCTGGGCCTCCAGCTCCATACAAGCTTTCCGGGTGGGGCTAATAGTAAAGAACCTGCCTCCCAATGCAGGAGACGTAAAAGACGCAGATGGGGAAGACCCCCTGGAGGAGGGCGGGACGGCCCACTCCAGTACTCTTGCCAGGAGAATCCCGTGGACAGAGGAGCCTGGTGACCTACAGTCCATCAGGTCACAAAGAGTTAGACATGACTGAAGCGACTTAGCACACTCGCATACACAGTTCCATACATTCCCCCAAGCATCTTCCCTGGAGCAATGACTTATCTTCTTGTGTTGCTCGGTGGAAGGCTGATCAGCAGAAGACCCTTTCTGCAGAGAGGCGAGGGCTTGGAAACTGACTGGAAAGGCTAGTGATCAGAGATCACTTTCTGGTCAGATCTCTGCCCCATGGCGACCTCAGTTTCACCTTTGTTAAAGGGGAAAATTACATGAGACATTTTCTCAGCTTCCATCCGGTTCTCAAATTTGAAGATTTCTATTGCTGATGTTCTTCTCAGAGCTACCACTATGATCTCTGAGACCTCAGGCTCAGATCTAATTAGAAGCAGTCAGAAGAGAGTGGTGGAGATTTTTCAACTCAGGAATCCATCTTCCTGCTGGGTTCAAATCCAGGCGCTACCACTTACTAACTGTATGACTAAGCCTTATTTTTCTCAACTAGAAAACAGGGACAGTAGTTACAATCTTAAAATAGCTGTTGTGTTGTGTGGGTTTCAGGATAATGTAAATCAAATGCTTAGCACAAGCTCTGCCACATGATACGTAGTCAGCAAATTTTAACCACTATTCAATTTATGGCTCTACTGTTTGGAGCTTCCCAATGCCTAGAGTAAGCCATGCTGGAAGTAGTGTGTGCCTGTGGGAATGCTCACCACTCATTTCTGGAGCCTTCTTTCTGCCGTGTCCAGGAAACTGGTACCTAAATCCCATGTGCTCAGATGCTGGTCCTATTGCCGCAGCCGCCACTGGCCTCTGCTTTGTGGCTGTTCCTGAAAGCATTGTATCTTAGTCAACACATGCCCTGCATGTTTTGGAAATATAGTTTGGAATCAAATACATATAAAGCTCCACAAGATTTAGTGCTGAGGGCAGGGATGTGCCTAGCTCAACCTAGGTGTTCAGGGAGAGCTTCCAGAAGGCAATAGAAATCTAAAATAATTTAAGAGCTATGTCACTGAATGAAAAACTTTCACATTAATTTCCTGTCCTTCTCTCTGTTTGGAATCTTTGTCTTTAATTAAGAATGGGAGAAGTCCTGCTTTAGAGATTCAGACTCTGCATTCCAGATAGGGTTTCTGGCTCTAACAGTTTTGTATGTGCTTATCATACAAAAGACACAGCTCTGGGCTTAAAGGGCTGGCAGGTCAGGGGTGATTAGAGGAGGATTGCACAGGGGCAGCAGCTGGACCTGTGGAGGGAGGGGCAAGAGAATTTAGGGGGAGCATCACACTGTAGGGGTGGCTGGGCTGTCCGTCCTCCGTGGTCGAGGGAAAGCATTCAGAGCCTTCAGCAAGGGCTGAGCCTGGGTCTCCAGGGTGTTCGTTGAATAGATGAGCCAACAAAGTCTCATGGCTTTTAGATGCTTTTTCTGAGGCCACATGGCAGATTAGAGACAAATGCGGGACCGTTCCCCTCACTCCTAGATCAGTGAGCATCGTGGAATTTTAAAGACCCTGTGGGAGCATGCTCCTGCTGAGGTCAGGTTTGGTCGGTTCTCAGAGCAGCATGCCCAGCGAGGCACAGTCGGGGAGATGGCGGGAGGCGACGAGACGGAGAGCGGCAGTGCTCTGGGCTCAGGGCCCTTGGAAGTCACCTCCCCTTGGGGATGCCAGCGTTCTTATGTCTGAAAGAGGAATGCTGCTGTGCAGGGGTGTTCATGTCTTGAGTATTACCTATTTCTGCATCTTTGTCTGTCCTTTTAGCTCTGTGTTACCCTTTCCCCCTCTTCCTTGTCTAATAGTTAAAATTCAACTCACATTCCAAGTTCCCACTCAGCTATTTCTACATTCAGGAAGGCTTCCCCAAGCCTCAGAAAGAAGCAACTTCTCCCATCTAAATTCCTTAATCTTTTAGAGGTACATACTCCTGACTCTCAAGTCATGCTTTAAATAAGGCAACTGATGGAGGTTTAACCCCTCCCCCACCCTCAGAATGTCAACTTTGAGTTACTCAGAATCATTCTTCACAGCTCCCATCTTCATTCCTTGCACATAGTAGGCATTCCATAAATCTTCCATGGAGGAATTTATAAGTAATGGAATGCTTGGCCATTCTCTGTTATTTCCTAGAATTGCAGAGCCCGGAGGAAAAGTTAGCTTCCCTCTGGAATTTCAGTTACCAGCCCTTTCCCTGAAATGAATTCTGTTATTTGGTCTGCTGGCTTTGAATTAGCTTTGTCCAGGGACTGTACTAAGCCTGTTTACCATTTAGCAGGGAAATGCTGAGAGCAGTGTTCCTGTTTGCCAGCGCCCTGAGAGTCACATAAGTGTGGGAGACCACACCCAGGGTCAGGCACAGCTCTGGTCCCTCCATTCCAGAAGAGAGTCATTGGAGCTCAAGGCAAATAAGGATCAGGAGACGGGAAAGACTGAAGGATGGGTGTGAAAGGACTGCTGCCTAAAATCAGTGGGAGTTTTTGTCTGGCCCCCAGAAAAGGACCGTGTCTTAGACCTCTTTGTGTACCTAAAAAGGTGCGAAATGGGTACATACACTATAAGTGAGTGAGAGAATGAAGAGATAAAGAAATGAATAGATGAGTGTGAAGCAAATGAAGGATCGAATGAATGACTGAAGGAATGAGTGCACGCATGAATCTACAAACTGATGAATGGCGAATGAAGTCCCAGAAAGGCTACGATAGCAGACTGTCTTTGCATGAAGAGCATTGATAGTCCTGCTCCTCCAGTCCCGGATCTAAGCCCCCTACTGTGAAACGTGGAAGGAGTCAGCGATACAGGAAACCTTAGTTCAGCTAGTTACCAGTAAACATATATGAGGTGCTGCTTCTTAGAAAGCTGAAAATTATAAACTCAGTTAAGAAGAGTCCTGGTCACTTTTTTTTTGGATATCAGTAGGAGTGTGGTGTCTTTGGGGAAGGTGGGAAAGTATCTCTCAGCTTTCACTCTTTTGTTGATTCATTCAAAACCTAAAGTGAAGACTGACCCACAGTGGGCTCCCTTGTGTTTCACGTTGCCCTTTATTTTGTCTGAGATTTAAAAATCCGTGTATCTGTCCACTTAGTTGCTTGTTCACTAAACAATCCCATGTGTCCTTTAACATTGCTTCCCTGATGTCTCCACCTGAGATTCCCTTTGGCCTCCCCACTCTTCTTCCACTTCCTCCTCCCTGTTTATTGCAAACTCCTATACACCCTTTCTAAAGGAGATCAGCCCTGGGTGTTCTTTGGAAGGAATGATGCTAAAGCTGAAACTCCAGTACTTTGGCCACCTCATGCGAAGAGTTGACTCATTGGAAAAGACTCTGATGCTGGGAGGGATTGGGGCAGGAGGAGAAGGGGACGACAGAGGATGAGATGGCTGGATGGCATCACCAACTCGATGGACGTGAGTTTGAGTGAACTCTGGGAGTTGGGGATGGAAGGGAGGCCTGGCGTGCTGCGATTCATGGAGTCGCAAAGAGTCGGACACGACTGAGGGACTGAACTGACTGACTGACTGATACACCCTTTAAGGCCTCATTCAATATCACCTGCTCCCAAGCTCTTGCAGGCAAAATACATTTCTGTCTGCCCTGCTCCCCTACAGTTACCACTCCTTCCCTTGGCTACAGTTCCAAGCATTATGTGATTACAGATGTACACATTTATCTCTCTGACTAGCTCTCAGGGAATGAGTCTTATTCTAGGGCCCCTGTCAAGGCCTGATGCTGATGGATGTTGTCTGCCCAGAGGTAAGGATGGATAGACCAGGGTATGAGTCCTTGATGGCTCCAAGTAGTACAGGAATGTGGCAGCACAGATGAGGAATTCGGGGCTACTCATGGGGAGAAGAGCTGCAAAGTTCTGCACGATGGCCCTGGAGGTGATGTTCCCATTCATCAGGCAGAGGACGAACAGTATTAGGGGAGAGAGAAGGAGTCTCTGTGTGTGTGTCTGTGTGTCTGAAAGACTGACTGAGAGAGCCCTGGGACCTTCAGACAACCTGACTTTAAATGCTTCTCTGTCCTCCAGGTGTTTTAAATGGGTCATTTTAGGGAGTAGCTGTCATCCGTTGGGCCATCACTGATGTCCCATACCCTAGCCATGGGAAGAGAACATTGGATTAATTCTTGTTATTCCAGGTGGAACTGAAAGCTTCACTGGGGCAGTAAGGGGCAGTGGGAGGTACACTCAGCTCAGATCAGGGAGTTAGGAATAGGGTGTGCAATGGTTAGGACCTCTGGTTAAAGTAAGAGACTTGGGCTCGAACTCTGACTCTGCGACTTCTTAGATGAACCTCTCTGAGCCTCAGTTCCTCCTCTCTGAAATGAGGACCATGATAGCGTCCCCCTTATCTCCCTGATAGGGCTGTGGAGGGGCCCCAGGAGACAGTGAGCACTGCACTTCACAGGAGGTGAGGTGATTTAGCAACCTGAGGCAGTACTGGCTCTGCTCTTGCCTTTCGTCCCATCTCAGGGCAGGTCCCTTCCTCCACTGTTGCTCCATCTGTACTGTGCCTGGGCCTTCCTTGGTGACCTCTGTGCCTTGGACCTGTGACCTCTGAGTCCACCCCTCTGGGCCCCAGAGCCATCACAGCTATGGCCACTAGAATCCTGGGCAGTTTCTCTGGTGATTCCTGTGGGAAGCTGTGAGTTTTAGATGATGGAAAAAATTCCCAGTGATGAGACAGGAGAAGGTGGATCACCTACCAGGGTTAATAATAATAGTGATGGCAAACGTTGACCTGGCCTTGCTCTTTGCTGGGCACTTTGCTCTACCTTTTCCTGGGTTATTTTATTAACCTCCTCCCAATACTTTGGCCACCTGATCCAAAGAGCCAGCTCATGGGAATGACCCTGGTGCTGGGAAAGATTGAGGGCAGGAGGAGAAGGGGACGACAGAGGATGAGATGTTTGGATGGCATCACTGACTCGATGGACATGAGTTTGAGCAAACTCAGGGATATAGTGAAGGATAGAGGAGCCTGGAGTGCTGCAGTCCATGGAGTCGCAAAAAGCTGGACACACGACAACAATAACAACCCAACCCTGGAGAGCAAACCCTAGTACAGTTTCCATGTTGTTGACAAGGAAACTGAGGTTCCAGGAAGGGAAGGGCCTTGTCCGTATGTCTCACAGCATATGGAGGGCAAAGCCTGATTCTGGCTGACCCCAGAGCCTGAGCTCTTAACCTCACCAGCCTCCTCCCTCCTGACCTCACCTCAAGCCAAGACGGGGTGTGTGTGGAGGTGGGGGAGAAGGCATCCAGGGGTAGGCTAAGCACCTCATTTAGCCATATGGAGCCACCAAACCACCTGCAGGCCTTGAAAAAATGCTTTTCACCCCATCCCCAACCACCCCTGGATCTGTTTCTGTTTAATCGGATGCCTGAATATGAAAGGATTGGGGGCAGAAGGCCAATTAGCAGATTCATTAATAGGATTAAACATCTCTCCTCTGCTCTCATCATTTCTGTGAACTAAATTCTTCTCCCCTTGTTATAGCCATCATTGCCTGTCAGAGAAGGATGGAGCACTTAAATACCTCCAAGGCTGTTAGAATCAGGCACCAGAATCAGTCCGTGTTTTCAGGGGGTCCCGAGAGGCAGGAAGGGGTCAGTGGGTGGATGAGTGGTCATCTTTGCAAAACAAACAAATACAAGAACTTGCTGGCGTGTTTGCCTTCTGCTCTCGCATTAATTTCCTTCCCATTCTTAGCCAAACATTGGCCTAAATCTGTATCACACACATGTATGTGGAATAGCAGGTATGGACACATGGTTTTGTTTAGACAGACCTGGATTCAAAACCTGGATCTGCCAGTTATTAGCTATTTGACCTCAGGCAGGTGCCTTTGCCTCTGTGAACATCCAGAGAATTAAGATATCAATAGTAAATACCTCCAAAGTCATGATGGGGATTCAACACAACAAGGCATGTAAGATACAGAGGTCTGAATATAGCAAAGGTGTGTGAGAGGCAAATGACCGCTGTCTTGGAACCATGCTACTCAAAGCGTGGTCCTCATACCAGTAGCTTCTGCATCAGCTGGGAGCTCATTAGGAATGCAGAGTCTCAGACCCCTACTGAATCCCACATCTTAACAGGGTCTCCTGGTGGCTTGGAGGCCCGAAGTTAGAGAAGCATTGACTTAGAGCACAGATTATAGTATGTGTGTGTGTATGTATCATATATGTACATATGTAACTATAGGATTATATATCAAACTGGTAGGGACTTTTGAAGCTTTCTGGTTGAAGTATCATTTTAGGATAACCAAACAAGTCCTGAGAAGACAGGCAGTCTGCCTACAGTCACACAGCTTGAGCGTCAGCCCTGGGATTTGAACCCCAGGCTTCCCCTTCACTGCTCTTTTTTTTTGGCAACATAATTGTTTTACAATGCTGTGTTAGTTTCTGCTGTACAGCAATGTGAGTCAGCCGTAAGTATACAAATATTCCTCTTCCTCTTTAGCCTCCCACCCCACCCCGCCTTACCCCTTTAGTTGTCACAGGGCCCCGAGCTGAGCTCCCTGTGTTATGCAGCAGCTCCCCACTGGCTGGCTGTTCTCCCTGTGATATCATGTGTGTGTCCATGCTGTCTCTCAGTTTGTACCCACCCCTTCCCCCACTGCCTACATCTGTCCACATCTGAGCTTCTATTCCTGCCCTACTAATAGGTTCATCAGTACCATTTGTCTAGATTCTGTATAAATGCATTAATATACAACATGACATTTGCTATTGCTTGTTTTTATATGAATCGCCAGGAAGTCAGATTTCCCCAGATGAGCATTTCTGCAGTTGATCCTTTTTTTAATTTTTTTTTTTCCCTTAAATGAAACAGAAGACCAGGATTATGTACTCTCAGTGCCCGACTCTTTGCGACCCCATGGACTGCAGCCCACCAGGCTCCTCTGTCCATGAGATTTTCTAGACAGGGATACTGGAGTGGGTTGCCATTTCCTTCTCCAGGGGATCTTCCCAACCCAGGGATTGAACCCTGGTCTCCTGCACTGCAGGCAGATTCTTTACCGAGTGAGCTACAAGGGAAGCCATTCATTTTTAATTTGCTAATTTAAAATGTTATTTCAGCCAAGAGAGATCCTGAATCTTGATTCCACAAGCCATCACCCTAGCCGTACCCCCAAGATCTGTGCTCTCTGAAGGTCTGATGGAGGAGCTCTGTTCATCCTTGTCTACTTTGCTTCCAGGACTGCAGCCCAGGCCAGGTGCCGACAGAGCCGCGGGAACCAGTGACCTCTCTCCACAAGGGGTGTGATGACAGCGCTCAGTGTGGCAGAGCAGGCTGGTCACCTGGGTGTTGTGCAAAAGCCTTTGTGTGGGATTTGAAGCCAGAAGATTTGACAGAAGTTAGTAGGAATCTAATGGACAAAGGAAGGGCCTGAAGCTTGACAGTCAAATGCCTTTTCTGGGGGGCCTGGTAGAATGCCTCTGTTGGAAAGCGAATGAACAATCTGAATTATTGTAGAAGGCTTCCTTGATAGGAAGTTCAAGTTATTCTTTCTTAATAACCTGAACTTCCTATCAAGTTATTAAGACCTGATAAGCCTTAATCAAGACTTATCCAGGGTAAATAGATTTGTTTAGGGTAGAAATTAGAGAGATGGAGAAGCACTGCTTAAGGAGGAAGAATTCTAAATTTTGAAGGCCTGCCATGTCCCAGAGCCTTGAGCACACCTAATCTTCTTCATTTGTGTAGTAGTCCTGTGATAGCTGTATTGTTATCTTCATTTTGCAGATTGACTCAGAAGCAGCCACAGTTGTTCAGCCTCTTCTTGGGGGTCAGAGGGCAAGCAGGAGGTGCCTTGAAATTGGACAGGCTTCAGATCCTTGCTCTCTAGTCACTGGAGCCTCAATTTCCCAATTTGCGAAATGAAGACAACAATACAACCGCCTGTAAGTTAGTGATTACTCAAGAAAGTAGGTTTACTTAACCGTGAAGTGAAGAGCAGGCTTGGTTAGCAACAAAACCAGCAACAGAAGCACGGAGCACGCCCCAGACAATGAAACAATGGGACGTGAGACCCACCTCCTGTCCAGTGAGCTCAGCAGTTAGTGATCCGAGGACATGCTCTCTGCACACATAAGAAACAGTAATTTGTGGCCCTAGCTTGATCATGTAGGGACAAGAAAACTCCCCTGCTCATCCTGAAGGAGGAGCTGATGATAGAAGCATAATGTCTACGCAAGAAAAAGAAGTTCTTCTCCTCCTCCCCACCTTTCCTTTGTTTGTAAAACTGTAGCCCAGGAAGTTTTCAGGGTGCATCACCCCTTCACCTGCCCACTTGTAAGCCTCACAAGCATCCTATTTTATTAAAATAGGATGCCTCTTATCACTTCTTATCTATCACTTTGCTTCTCGCTAAATTCTTTCTGCGCTGAGACATCAAGGACTATGGTACCAGAGCTCTTCGGAGCCTCCCAAATGCCACTCAGTGATTTCAAAGTCAGGCTCCCATCTGCTTTCCCCTGAAGGAGAAACTGCCAGAAAGAGATGAGAGTAATGTAGGACACTATCTTTGTCCTGAAGGAGCTTCCTGCTAGTGACAATAATAATATTAACAAAATCTATAGATCTTTGACTGCGTGCTGGACACTTCAGCAGCTTGGTTTTTATATAAACTTTATGGCATCACAAGGCATTCAGCACAATTACTTGCCCCTTTACAGAGAACTGAAGAACTGAGGGCTAAGGAGGGACATGTCCAGTATCTCTTCTCTCAGAAGTGGACAGGCCAGGGTTTGAACTCAGAGGGTTTGACTCCAGCATCTGCATCCTTAATCACCAGGGTAGTCTGTATCCAGGTATCTAACTGTCCTCAACAGCAGATTGTGTTACACTGCGGAGCTTGCAAGGAGAGAAAGAGAGGGAGAGTGACATCTCTTCCCGAGGGACAGGGTGAGAGAATTAGAGAGGAAGGCTGAGAGAGGTGGTGCTTGACGTGGGTGGCAGGGCTTGGGCTTGGACTGGGCAGGAATGCAGGTGGGGCGTTCTCAGTGGGAGGAGCAGCATGAGGACATCTGGGAAGAGGACGAGAGAGGGGAAGGTATGAAACGACAGTGATGCTTGTGAGGTGGAGGGTGTCAGCCGAGGATTATCATCAGGAATGGGAGGGAAGACGCTTGTGAGGTGGAGGGTGTCAGCCGAGGATTATCATCAGGGATGGGAGGGAAGATGCTTGTGAGGTGGAGGGTGTCAGCCGAGGATTATCATCAGGAATGGGAGGGAAGATGCTTGTGAGGTGGGGACAGGAGGTCAGGCTGTCCATGCTCCAGGAGGTGGGGAGGGGTTCTGGAAGATGGCAGACAGCAAGGATGAGCAAAGGACAAGTAAGTGGGGACTGGGACTGGCCCCTCTAACCCAGCCTGTCTCCCCGAAAGTCTTACTTCCACCGCATTTGCTCCCCCACCCCTCCCAGTGCACTCCTGTTTCTCCTGCGTGATCTAGCGACTGACTGCCTTGAATCGCTCTATAATTACTCCCTGTAAACATGTTTGACTCTCAGGCAAGAGTATGCTGTCCTCAATGACAGGGACTTTGCTTTCTGCCCTTCTGAGCTCCTGCAAGAAGCTCAACACAGTTTTAAGCCCACAACTGGTAGTTGGTGACTTGACTTGGTGTTTCACAGAGATGCAGGAGAACTTGGGATTCCCTAATTGGGATGAATGTGCCAAAGAAGCTTGGGCACAACTCTGACACAGCCCCTCACAGGATCTGAATGTCAAAGATCGTGGTTTAGAGCAGAAACATGAGAGCACTGGGGACTGTGCCATAACCATTTACTAAGAGTTGATGCAGAAAAAAAAAACCCAAAACATGTAGGGTATTGAGTAACATAGAACCAAACGCCAGTCCTAACTTGCCCCTTATGAGCTGCGTGGTTTAAGAAAATTGTTTAAGTCTTCTTTGCATGCCAGTTTCTTCATCTATGAAGTAATAACAGTCATGATATCAACTCATTGAATTGTCATGGGGATTAAATGAGATAATGTGCATGTACGTGTTTGGGAAAGATTGAGGGCAGGAGGAGAAGGGAACAACAGAGGATGAGATGGTTGGATGGCATCACCAACTCAGTGGACATGAGTCTGAGTAAGCTCTGGGAGTTGAAACAGTAAAGTACACAGAAGCACAGCTACTTGTAGTAACTGCACACGCATGCAGTGGGTGCGTGTGACAATGTTCGCCGACGTGTGAACTGATTTATGTGATTGGATGTGCGAACGCACCTTTGCATCTTCAAAGTGTGCAGCTTGACGGATCGTGTGCGGGGGGCTTTCTGTAGTGTTGGTGATGGCACTGCTGTGGTAGTCATGCAGCGAAGCGTGTGTTCGTGGTGGTGGTGCTCACAGCAGGGGTGGTGACCGGAGTGCTGTGGTAGTCGTGTAGTGAAGGGTGTGCTTGTGTGGTGGTGGTCACAGCAGGGGCGGCGGTGGTGGCGATGGAGTGGTGCGAGCAGCGGTGCTGGCTGCAGGGCGATGGTGGGTGGTGGTGATGGTGGTGATGG
>NW_011494915.1:2513630-2519703 GCF_000754665.1 Bison bison bison | reverse complement strand
GTGGCGGTGGGGGTGGTGATGGTGGTAGCACGGGTGGGTTTGAGGCTCTCATGCCCCTCGTCCAATCTATCTTCTTCAACTAGGCTGCACAGAAAGATTTCCAGCGCCCAGAATTTGAATTCCCCCCGCTGTACTTGTCAACAATAGAAAAGAGTAAGACAAATCAAGCCCATGCCTCTAGATTTTACTTTTATTCGTGGTAGGTACTTGCAGAATCCTTTTTGTATAAGCCTTCTCAACACTTGCATCCCACTGCTGTGCCAGGCCTGGTGTAGTCCGTCTTCAATAAATATCTGTGCAAGGAAAGAGTAATGCTGCAGAAGGACACAGTCCATGCTCTTAGATGAACTCACTGGTTAAATGTCTCACCTCCAAAGGTCCATCGGGCAGCTCCCTAGCACATCAGAACATGCCTGCCCTCACGCCAGGACCAGGGTGGGCATGCCGCAGCCCTTCTTATCTGGCAAGCTGGGAAGACTTCCCGGAGGTGCGCCTGGCCCGCACGCACTCTGCCCTATTTCTATACTGACTGAATACGAGCAAGGGTGGAGAAAATGGCATCTCCCACCAGCTGCTTCTGGGGTACCGTGCTTCCTCCTCGGCGCCCATTTTTCTGTGTGTGCAGCAAGGAGGAGAGGCACGTCCTTCCTTTAGAAAAGTTCCTCATGGCCACAATCCCTCTGCCCAGATCCTGAGAGAGATTACAGGAGTGGCTTCAAGTCTAGCATCTCCACAGCCCACCTTTTACCCTGGGCAAGTGAGAGGCGCCTGTTGGGCCTCTGTTCGTCTTGGGAAAGGGGTAAGCACATGCCGACTGCAGTGTTCTTGGGCCTTTTAGGAGTGTGGTGCAGAGTAAGGGCTTAACGAATGGTAGTGGTTCTGAATATTGGTAGCATTTATTGCTTCTATCACTAATGGGGAGATTAATGTAATAGGTGATGGGTAATGATAGACCAGAGATTTGTGTGTCCGTCTTTGACACGTGCATGCTCAGCTGTATCCAACTGTTTGAGACCTCATGGACTGTAGTCCACCAGGCTCCTCTGTCCATGGAATTTTCCAGGCAAGAAATACTGGAGTGGGTTGCCATGCCCTCCTCCAGGGAATCTTCCCGACCCAGGGATCAAATCCGAGTCTCTTACATTTCCGCGTTGGCAGGCGGGTTCTTTACCGCCTGTCCACCTGGGGGCATGGCTTCACCTTGACCCCCCTGGTCCTGGAACTCTGAGCCTGAGGGGATCCTCTGAATGGATCGCACAGTGTTGGTGGGATTGCTTGGAAAAAAATGAAGATAACCTTTTGGCATTTGGGGCCAGCTACTATTTTGACAAAGAGTTCAATTGAAGACCAAATAATCTTAGATTTAAATCCCAGGCTTGCCTCGTACTGACTGTGTGACTCTGGGTAAGTTACTAGGTGAATCGTGGTTTCTTCTGGTGTCCAGTGAAGTTGATAATACTTAGCACATCAGCTCCTTCAAAGAGTAAGAAAAGTCAAGTGTAAGTGGACCTGGGAATGGGGATTTGTCCCAAAGCAGCTCAGGACGGGAGGTAATGGAAAGACCAAAGTGGTTTGGGGATTAGAGCTGCTTACAGCCTTTATCTGTCCTGGAGTTGATATATTGTTCCCCAAAACCCTGAAACAGAATCAAGAAAGCAATGAAGGGAAGGAGAGCTTTAAAGGAGATGTAAACATGTGGAGTGCAGGCAGCAGGCTGCCTGCCCACAGCAAGCACTCAGTACAGGGAGAATTCATTCACTGGCGGTGTTTTTATTGTTGTGACTATTATTGTTGTTTAGAGGTGTATTGGGGAACCCAGGCAGAAAGAAGAACTCATGCAAAGACACCAGGTGAGTGTGGGGTGGAGGGATGGATGGAAACTGGGCTGGATCTGTTCAAGGTTGCAAAGCACGGAGTGTGATCTGTAGAGGATGGAAACGGAGGCAGGCTGCCCCTCTCCCCGCCTCAGACTTCTGGTTTCGCCCAGTGACTCTACACGCGGATCAAGAGTTCTTTCAGCGGTGTTTGGTATCTGTGCATTTGTGTAGGGAGAGATAAAGCTTGCTGCCCTGAATGGAGCATCAGACACTGGGCTGGGCATGTCTGCTGGTGGTGGTGGTGGTTTAGTCGCTCAGTCATGTCTGACTCTTTTCGACCCCATGGACTGTAGCCTGCCAGGCTCTTCTGTCCATGGGATTCTCCAGACAAGAGTACTGGAACAGGTTGCCCTGCCCTCCTCCAAGGGATCTTCCTGACCCAGGTATCAAACCCCAACCACTTATGTCTCCTGCATTGGCAGGCAGGTTCTTTATGGCTAGTGCCACCCGGGAAGCCAGACTTTCCACTTGCTGCCTGGCATTAGCTCCATTGACACTCGATGAGGCTGAGGCTCAGGAAAGCTGCTTCTGTGGGAACTCAATGCAATGCAAGACTACTCCCACTTCTCCTGGCTGCCAGCTCTGTGATCTCTCCCTGGCGGCTCACTCATCATTGGACCTGACAATGTAAGAGGCTCCCATCCCTTCTCTCCTTCTCCTCCTGCCTTTCTTGGCCTTCTTCCAAAACTTTGGAAGAGCAATAAACCGACTCAAGAGACGGAGAAAGGCTATAGGAAGCTCAAACCCGAAATCAAGTTAGCCTTCGTACAACCTCCATCTGAGCTGCCTGAGAGACAAGCCCCACCCCCGCCCCCGCCACTGTTGCACTTATGTCAGTGGGGCAGCAGCCAGACTGAATGACTCAGGGGTCCCCAGCCTCCGGGGTCTCACGCCTGATGGTCTGGGGTGGAGCTGATGGAATAGTAATAGCAGCAAAGCGCACAATGAACGTAATGCTCTGAATCACCCTGAAAGCATCCCACCCCCCACCCCAGTCTGCGGGAAAATTGTCTTCCATGAAGCCAGTCCCTCATGCCAGAAAGGCTGGGGAACCACGGAAAAGACTGGCACACTTTGTTCCTCTTAATCCAGACCTGAATTTGAATGCAGGATACTGAATTCTGAATACTGAATGCAGAAGGCATTCCATGTAACGGCGAAATGCACAGCCTTAGAAGCTAGGCAGTTCTTGTCTGGCTCTGCCTTTCTTGAACTGTGTCATCTTGGGTAAGTCACCTATTCTCTCTGAACCTCAGATCTGTCTTCTGTAAAATAGGGACGTTGTTGTAAGGATTAACAGGAAAGGTGTATATAAAATACCTACGCCATAATGGGCACTCATTTGAGGGTTAACAATAGTTTTGGCTGTTATGTTTTGACCCAGTGAGCTCCAAGCCATAGTCTTGATAAATATGGGCTCCTCTGCAACTGCAGGCTTCCCTGGTAGCTCAGTTGGTAAAGAATATGTCGGCAATGCAGGAGACCCTGGTTCAATTCCTGGGTTGGGAAGATCCACTGGAGAAGGGATAGGCTACCCACTCTGATATTCTTGGGCTTCCTTTGTGGCTCAGCTGGTAAAGAATCTGTCTGCAATGGGGGAGAACTGGGTTCGATCCCTGGGTTGGGAAGATCCCCTGGAGAAGGGAAAGGCTACCCACTGCAGTATCACTGGCCTGGAGAATATCATGGACTGTATAGTCCATGGGGTCACAAGGAGTTGGAACCACCTCTGCAACCACAGTCCTAGTCCCCAGCACAAGTGTGACAGTTCCTGGCATCTCTGTCATTCCCCCGTCTATGAATTATGGCAGACCTTGCTCATCCGTTATAGTACTTTTTCTTCTGAGCCAGAATGTGATTCAGAATCCTTCTTAACACAGCTTCCCAGGCAGTCACTACCAATTGATTACAGTTGACATGCTGCTAAGTCACTTCAGTCGTGTCCGACTCTGTGCGACCCCATAGACGGCAGCCCACCAGGCTCCCCCATCCCTGGGACTCTCCAGGCAAGAACACTGGAGTGGGTTGCCATTTCCTTCTCCAATGCATAAAAGTGAAAAGTGAAAGTGAAGTCGCTCAGTTGTGTCCGACTCTTAGCAACCCCATGGACTGCAGCCTACCAGGCTCCTCCGTCCGTGGGATTTTCCAGGCAAGAATACTGGAGTGGGGTGCCATTGCCTTCTCCACAGTTGACATGAAGGGGCATGAAATGTATTTGCTTCCTGGCTCTGATGAAGTTCACATCTTCTGCTCCCTTTATACAGTCCAGATTGTCTTTCTGCTCTGTCTCCTTCTGCTTTTGTGAGTGCATTTCTGTGCTGTGTGTGTTTAAACCCTTCATTTAGGCTGAAAGACCATTCCAATCATTGGTGTGTTGGTTTATTTGCACAGATTTCTATACTTTCAGAGTCTCGTTTACCATGTCACACCTGTGGCTTGGGATCTGCAAGTAACATCAGCTCATATCTGGGAAGGAGGGCGGGTGAGAATCAAGTTAGAACTTGGGAAAGCATACCCACTCACAGCCCTCACCATCAGCCACCTTTAGAAATGACATAAGAGATGGTGTTTGGATATGAATTTGCAGTTTCAGAAGATTTAAAATTCCATTGCCTGATGACTGTAATCTCTAGGAGGCAGGATTAGAATAGAAAATTTATTCTGGAGTGTGATGCTTGCTGCTGTAACAAATAGGCCCCAATATTTCAAGGGCTTAACGTGTAGAAGTTTGCCCTTCATGAAACTGTTCGGTGTGGGTGTTCCTGGTGGGCCAGTAGCTTTCTTCCATGCGGTCACTTAGGGATTCAACTTCCTTCGGTCTTGTCACTCCACTAACCCTAGGGCCTCCTTTACATCTAGCTGAAGGGGTAGAGAGAGCACACTGCTTGTTAACCACTGGGACCCAGCCATGGCTAGCATCACTTACACACTAATTTCACTGGGGAGAGCTTGCTCTTAATCCCACCCAGATGTGGCAGGGAGGTGGGGTTGGGGAGGGAGGCAGAAGATGTGGTCCCTGGCTGGCCCAGCAGCGACTTTTCACCCTCGGGGAAGCACAAGATGGAGGCAGGGTGAAGCCCACGGACAGGCCCGCCACAGACAGGAGTTCAGGGGTGAGCACCCGATCAACTGGGCGGGGTCCTGCCTGGGGAGCGAGTCTAAGTCCAGATGCTATTTGGTCATCTTAGGCGTTGAGAAAGGCAGCTCACCAACCAGAGGTCAGTTGGCAGGGTCCAAACCAAACCTGCCCAGGGAAGTCCTGCCCTGCCCAGGGATGTGGCCTGTGTGATCCTGCTGTTATCTCTCTCCCTCCTGGGGAAAGGATGGAGCAGACAGTCAGTGTCTGATGCCATTAAGCCTTCTAGTGCTTCAGCCAACATTCCAGATGATTCTAGATCCATCAGGAAACTTTATTATCATAACGTCCCTCCCCAGGCAGCTCTGCTTCCAGGGAGAGATGGTACTGGTCACAACAGCTTCTGCGGTCCTGTTCTGCAAGGCAGTTCCTTTTCTCAGGGTGCTTTGTATTTTGGTCTCATGATCTGGGTTAATGGGAGTGTTCTCCTGACAGATGGGTCCCTTCTGGGTGTGCCAGCAAAAGCAGGTTTCTGAACCTCCAAGGCTGGGGGCCAGAGGCTGGGGAATTCGCCAAGGTAAATGCCACCTTATGAGGTCTCTGGGAGGCAGCCAGCAGCCTCCCCTGGGCACCATTCTTGCCTCATCACGAGGCATCTTTGGCTGGCCCGTGAGCTTACGAGAGCCACATTTGCAAACCCATAGGCCTGGGGCTGTTTCCAGCCCTGATGTTCTGGCAGCTTCTTCCTGATCTCAGTATAGAAAGAAACAGGAAGGAGAGGAAGTGAGAGAGAGAGAAGGGGAAAAAAAAAAAAAAAAACAAGCCAGTGCCTAGTTTTCCCTCCAAAGCAAACCTTGTGAGCCTCATCTGTATAGGATTTGGAACAAAGGAATCTCGGTGCTTTGATTATCATGTCTGCAGTGGCTGTTGAAATAAGTCTGACACTCACCAGTGCCTTAGTAGGAATTAGAGTTACATCGGAAGACCTGAGGCTACTGAGTAAACCGATTAGCTGCTTGCTCTGCGTTGATAGGTTTTCCCCACCCCCAGGTCATAAATAGGGCCGCGGGAGACAGCAGAAGAGTGCTGGGCCGCAGTACTCGAGGACGGGGCCGTGTGC
>NW_011494915.1:2490090-2513530 GCF_000754665.1 Bison bison bison | reverse complement strand
GCCAAGAGGTCTCCCCTGGGCCAGGGACTGCAGCCCGAGGAGTGCAGCGGGCGGTGGTGAGCATCCTTGGAGCAGACTGATGCTGACTGGATTGCCAGGTGATGCTCTGGGACGCCCTTCCCCAGGAACGCGGAAGCCTTCTGCCAGGCACAATTACTGCATGGGTAATTACACGATTCAGAGCCTGCTGGAGAATCCTGGGCTGGTGCCAGAGCAGAGAGGCAGGGATTTGGGACTGTGACCGGTGCCTGCTTCTCAGGGCTGAGTTTGAAAGAAAGGGGTAATCACTTGGCCTCCTGAGAATCCTAGCTGGCAGGGCCGGCTAATGCAAAGCCGATAGAGCCCGGAGTTGATGACTTCACTCTTTCCTCTGCCCCCCGCCTCCAGGAGGGGTCCCAAGGTTCTAACCTAAGCTCTTTTGTGTTCTCCCTGCCTGGGAGAGCCCATCGCCCCGACAAACACTGTCAGTGCCAAGTACTCCAGCACCCACGTCCCCCTCTGAGCCTCAGCCGTGCATCTCCAAGTCACGCTGGGCATCTCCTTCGGATGTCTACTGCCGCTCATCACGCTCCAAACTGAGCTCCTCTCCACCTTACCCTGATCTGCAGCTCAACCCTATTTTCTCGGTCAGCACCACCCCAGACTCCCAACCAGAAACGGAAAAATCCTTCTAACCTTCTCCTTCTCCCCCTCCACCTGCAGGTCATCTGAGGCCAGGTTGTGTCATTTTCAGAGCGGACGTGGCTCTTATATTCTTCCTGTCCTCCTGCCCCCACCCAGGGTCGTCTCTGGCTTCCTTCCTGGGGCCTCCTCACTGGCCTCCCTGCCTGCATCCTCACTCCCTTGAAACCATCCTCCCCACCACTTCCAAATCCATCTTTCTCAATGTGACTCTGGCCCACCTTTCCATGCTTAGCGCCCTTCAGTGGTTTCCCAGCACCCTGGGAGCCAGGCTTACTCCTTCAGACTCTGCTCAGGCCCTGTCCCGTCTGGCCACACCTCTGCGCTACATCTCCTGCCGCACTCACGACAGTCAGCACTATTGGACGCCACGGTGCACGTCCTCTAGTTCCTGAGTATGGCCTTGCTGTGCCTGAAAGTGTGGGTGGAGTGGAAGGACGAGCACCTGGGCTCTGAAGCTGGACTAAGGCTTGAATCTTGACTCCATCACTGGGTAACCTTGGGCAAGTCACTTGTCCCGAGTGTTCTGTCTTCTGATCTACAATATAGAAATAATAGTAACAAAAGAACCTATCCCTTGGGGTCATCGGGAGGGGTCAGTGCAATAACTCATGTGGAGCCCTCAGAACTGAATTTGTACACAGTAGCTCTTTTATTGAATGTTTGCTGCACGTCCCAAGGTGGATACTCAGAACACAGCAAATCTCTCCCCTGCCCCCCAAAAAAGATTTGAACCGGTCCCCGTCTTCGTTTTCCAGAGGGGGAAGCTGAGGTCCTGAGAGGCAAAGGGGCCGACGCCTTGCCACCTGCGGTGCCTGGCTCCTGACCCGAGCCTGGAGCTCTGTATTCCGAGGCCCAGCCCACCGAGCGTGGAGTCGGACAGCCCCCTCTGGACAGTCACATGCTCTGAGCTCTCCAAGGGCTCACCAGAGGAATCTCTTCCCTACACAGTCCCCTGAGAAGTGGGTGGGAGTAGGGGAGAAGAAAGTTGCAACTTGGTTTTGTCCCAGATGGGATGAATGAAGGGACATCTGATGGCTGGTGCAGTTAGTTGGGGGGTGGGGGGCAAGTGGGGCTTGTATCCAAGGCTTGGGGAACTTTGGCTTCCCTGGTGGCTCAGATGGTAAAGAATCTGCCTGCAAGAGACTTGGGTTTGATCCCTGAGTGGGGAAGATCCCTTGGATAAAGGAATGGCAACCCACTTCAGTATTCTTGCCTGGAGAGTTCCATAGACAGAGGAGCCTTGAGGGCTACAGTCCATGGAATTGCAGAGTTGGACATGACTGAGCGTCCAGCACTTACCAGTTGAATAACCTTGAGCAAGTGACTCAACCTTCCTGTGCCTCAGTTTGCTCTTCTGTAAAATGAGGGATCAAAACCCCCAGGGGGTGTTGTGAGGATGAGGGCCTAAATGCCCCCACGTAGTGCCCGGGACTTAACAAAGCCTAACAGGGCATGACCAACGCTGCAGGGTCTGCAGCTCACCCGTCTCTGCACGTCATCAATGTGTGTTCCCTTTCTGGATGACAGAGAAAGGAAGACCTCCGTGAAAACCCCAGATAGAGCTTTGCTGATTGGCAGTTTTTCGAGTTAATTTGGGAGCCTTGACTTTGGCGGCCATATGTCTCTGACTCAGGCTGCAGTTTTGCAATGCCAGCCAAACGTGGTGACAGGCCCCTTTCCTAGGCAGCTGAGCAGAGGCAGGAGTGCTCTGGAAGCTTCTCCTGGGGTGGAGGGGGGAGGGGCGAGCCATCTGATTCCCCAGGGTCTGCCCGGATGAAGGCATTCATTCCAGTGATTGTGTCTCTGGCGTTCCCCTTGGCAAGGGGTGATGGTTAGTTCCTGTCCTATGCTTAGAAGCCTCACATCTGCCAGTCGCCAGGGAGACAGTGCCACCGTCCAGAACGCTAGAGCCAGCCAGGCTGCTCTCCTGGGGCGGACTCGTCTCCAGACTCCGTGCAGTTCCATCTCACAACCATCCTTGGAATTTCTTTCCAGCACCAGGCCCCAGCTTAGTCCCGCCGAGTCTCCCAGTGCCGGCTCCCACTGCCAGCCCTGGCTCATCAGGTACTTTCCCCTTCTGCTGTTTTTCAGTCACTCAATTGTGTCCGACTCTGACCCCATGGACTGCAGCACTCTGGGCTTCTCTGTCCTTCTCTATCTCCCAGAGTTTGCTTAAACTCATGTCTATTGTGTCCGTGCTGCTATCTAACCATCTCATTCTCTGCCGCCCTCCTCTCCGTTTGCCTTCAATCTTTCCCAGCATCAGGATCTTTTCCAAGGAGTCAGTTCTTCCATCAGGTGGCCAAAGTATTGGAACTTCAGCTTCAGCATCAGTCCTTCCAATGAATATTCAGGGTTGATTTCCTTTAGAATTAACTGGTTTGTTTTCCTTGCTGTCCAAGGGACTCTCAAAAGTCTTCTCTGGCACCACCATTCAGAAGCCTTCTCACCTACCACTGGGTTCCAAATCCGGCTCTTTCACCTTCCAGCTGTGTGAACTTGCTGAGCTCGTGTCACATTCCTGGGACTCACTTTCCTCATTTGTAAAAGTCAGTTGTTGAGACAATGAAGTCTGCACACTCTTAGTCTGCAGCCCCTATGTGGCAGCATATTGAAGAGGGGGGTGGTCCGTGCAGGCAAGAGACATGGTCAAAGACAGGGGATGGGGTTGAGGGTGGAGAGGTTCTTTCCTCCTCTTGCATATCAAGTGTCTGCTGAGCCCAAAACATGCCCCTCCAATTGAGGATCTATCCTTCTGGGCCTTGCAGATTTGTTGGAATTGGAGAATCACAAATGAAACCCAGGGGGTGGCATGTAGGAGAGGAAGACGAGACAGTGTCTGTGGCTTTCATCCCGTCCTCGCTGTTCAGAACACTTCTGTCCAGTCTTGCACCCACACCCTTCGTCTGGCCAGCACTTCCTGTCCTCTGGAACTTGGCATGCACAACATCTCCTCCAGGAAGCCTTCCTATACCTCTCCTACATCCCAAAGCTGGATGAGATGACCCTTCTCCAGGTTTCAGGTCACCAGCACCAGGAGCCCAGCACGAAACTCCAGACCATGAGGCTTCAAGGTCTGAGTCAAAGTGTCTTCAACCTACAGTGCTTGACACTGAAAGAAAGGGAAAGTGTTAGCCTCAGTCGTGTCCAGCTCTTTGCGACCCCTCTGCCCATGGCATTCTCCAGACAAGAGTACCGAAGTGGGTTGATGTTGGAGCTATGTGTTCAGTTACTTATCTGCTAACATTCTGCCGTATTACAAAGGAGAGTTGAGACAACTGAATGTGTGCATGTTTGCTGGGCTGAAGTAGACTGAGGGGGCAGGGGTGCTAAGCCAGGAGAGCTACGTGATCATGGCATCAGAAAGACCTGGGGGCGGAATTCTGATCCTAGCCCTGTGGCTTCTGTGGTCCTCTGGGGAAGTCATTTTCCTCCTGGAATCTCAATGAGCCCATAACTCATAAAATAAGGCTATGAATGACCTGAGGGACCCAGTATGAGATCCTTGCCGAAGTCAGAGACGAGGCAGAACTTGGAGATGAGTCTGACATTGGCCTCTCAGGCTGTTTAGGGATGGTCCAAAGACCCACAGCAGGTGGTCACTAGTTATTTTGCAAAAGTGCAGACTTGAAGGGCCCTCCTTGGAGGCCTGGAGATGTGGGAGGATCACTGAGCTGGAGGTTTGCACACGTGCTTACACACTCACACTCCCGTCCCCAGCAGGCACATCGTAAGACAGCTGCAGCTTTCTCTGCCTGTCCTTGGGCTCTTAGTAACAGTGAGAACATCAAGTAAATAAATAAGCAAATAAAACACCTTTGTTTTGAGAGTAACGATGTCATCTAATGCCATATAGCATGTGTTCGAGTGGCAAATTTCATCTTAATAGTTTCAAAAACAATGATCGTCCTGTATGTATAGATGCGGTGGTTCCAAAGGGGGCATTTTCTCTTTGTCTTTCACTGCACGTGGGGGAGGTGGCACGCCGCAGTGGTATCTGTGAGCTGGAGGATTCGGGAAGGCTCCAGAGGAGCTCACCTTGGAGCTTACCTTGGAGCTTCGAGGATTGCAGTCAGTTCTGCCCAGGGCCTGCCCTGGGGGGAAGTCTGCATCTCAGTAGCCCTCCTACTCAGGCTGCTGGGGCTCAGCCTGCCTCCCAGCTGTTCGGGAACCAGAGGCTGCCACAGCTCCTTACCACCACCCCCCTCTCATCTCTCTCGGTACCCTGCCCCAGTCAGCAGGCCCTTTTCTCAGGAGGGAGCTGCAAGCAGCCTCTGAGCAGCAGGACAGCTGTTTCGAAGGCCCGTTAGATCCTCCCAACACCCTGTGGGCCAGTGCGAAGAGCTGTAGGCCAGAATTCAGTTCCGCTGTGGTATTTGCTGTGTGGGCGGCCTTCCTTATCTGTAGAACGGACCACTCTGCACAGCCGGCATGAGGAACTCACAAGAAGTGTTCTGTCCCGTGCCGGGGCATAGCAGGAGTTGCAGAAAACCTAGCCCATCTGCCTTAGATGTCTGGAAGATGATTGGAAACAAATGTCCAAGAGTGTGGAGATTCCCTGGTGGCTCATCAGTAAAGAATCTGCCTGCAATGCAGGAGACATGGGTTCGATTCCTGGGTTGGGAACATTCCCTGAAGGAGGAAATGGCGACCCACTCTAGTCTTCTTGCCTGGAAAATCTCACAGATAAAGGAGCCTAGTGGGCTACAAAGAGCCCTAATGGGGTCGCAAAGAGTTGGACATGACTGAGCAACTGAGCACACTCACGCACAAACCATAGATTTACAAGGTAGAATAACAAAGTTGTCCAGGGTTAGAGCTTATGAATGGCTGCATTGGGATTTGAACTCACATTAGACAGCCTGACTCCAGAGTGAAGACTCTTAGTCACCAGGTCTTAAAGTCTTCCCCAAAAGTGCCTCGCAACTCTCCCCTTCTGCGCCTTGGTTCTTGTTGATCTCTAGACTTTAAATGCTCTCCTTCCCATCTTTTCTCCCTTGGCAAAGCTATCCTTGAATGTTGTCTCCTCTGAATGGTTTTCTTAGGGATTAATGCTGAGCCTCCTTTTTACACTGCCACGGTCACCAGCCCATTGCATAATGCTGTAGGCATATTTATTTCTGCTGGATGGCCAGGTTTTGGAGAGCAGAGACCATCTCTCTCATTTACCATTCCACACCCAGTACAGCGCCTGTCACATATATGTGCTCGTTGCTCATGAGATATTTGTTGATTGTTTAGGTGGCAATGCAATGAAATTAAAGCACAGAAGGTTTCCAGGACTCTGGGATAGGACTGTTATTGGTGGTGATGAGTATTATGTTAATAAGAGCATGTGTCAGGTACTACAGTGGGGGCTTTGCAAACCGCTCCTTTTAATCCTCCTAACGATGCTACTGATACCACTCTTCTCATTCCTCCCTTTTTGGGCCACCCACATGGCATGCGGGATCTTAGTTCCCTGACCAGTGATCAAACCCATACCCCTTGAAGTTGAAGCTCAGAGTCCTAACCACTGGACGGCCAGGGATTCCTACACTTTTCTCATTTTGTAGGTGAGGAAACTGGGCCTCAAGCTGAGGAAATGACTTGACCAAAGACTAGAGTGTTATGTAACTGGGTTTCCAGGACAAGGGTGGGGCTGCCTGCCTCTCTCACAACCTCTGCCTCTCATGTCCAGAGAGCTGCCCACAGGATTGGCCCTTCAGCAGTTTGTGGCTTCCAAGAATCTACTGAGCGCTTTTCCTCCATTTAATTCTTGGCATTAGAAATTCTCCCTCCTCCTCAGTGGGAACTCACACTCAGCCTTCCTGCTGCCCTTGCATCTAAGGCTAAGATAGCAGAGGGACCCCCATGAAGCTTTATTTGGAAGAGGTCCACCTAGAAGTATGGAATTCATTTTGGGCCAGAGTGGTGGCAGAGACAAGCAGCTCTGTGGAGGCAGTGGTTCCGGGGTCGTCTCCCTCGTGTGGCCGTGGTGCCAGTGTTGAGCAATGGGAAAATGAGCGGGGTTCCTCCTAAAGAGGCCTTGGTCCAGGTAGAACGGCTTCCAAACCTGACGCCTTGACCTCTTGGAGATTCTGTGAATCCCCAAATATCTTCTAGTAACTTCTTTCTCTGTGTAAACCAGCTGGAGTGGATGCTAGTAGTTTGCAAGCTAGAGCCTTGCCTGACAGATGCATTTCCGCAGGACAGAGTATGTGGGTTTAAGACTTAACCCTCTTCTGAAGGCAGCGTGGGCTCTGGACTGTCAGTGGGATCCGGCGAGAACAAGGCGGCATCTGTAGAAAATTAAAGAGGAGAACTGATATGCTGATGGATCTTTGGGAGCTTTCTCCTTTTACTTTAGTACATTCACACTTTTGTGCTCACAGATCACCCAAGAGTGTTGTTAAAATGCAAATTCTGATCCTGGAGGTCTGGGCTGGGACCCAGGATCCTGTGCTCCTGACGCCTCGTTTCCCCAGGTTTCGTTGAAGCTGGTAGCCTGCAGATCACCAGTGAGATGGTGAGGTTCCTGTGTCCTAAGGCAGAACTTTGAATGTTACATAAATATCGACTTTGACTTCATGAAATAATGAGATCAGTCCTCCCCTGGCAAGTCCACGACTAACTATTATTCCTATCTTTGGTAATATCAGTTCTATGGCACCGGGAGCTTCACATCTCATAATTAGCAAGCTTTGTTATGCTGCTCCTGTTCCTAATGAGGACATTTTAATAATTTGCTTTGTTGAAGAAACAGGATTGGTTCCTTTAGCCCACAGTGCAGCATGAAAGGAATGTAGTTTGCTGTTTTTATATCTGACTCAGCCCAGGGCAGGCTGAAATGTGTGAGGCCCTGCAGAAGCCTCAGTCCCCCAACCCAGGGGATACAGGCCCTTGAGGCAGCCAGCACAGCCTCTGAAATCATCAAGTCCTGGCCCCACATCTTTCCAGACCGAGCTCACATTGTTTCCCATGGTCACCTGGCTGCAGGCCACTCTCAACTGCCTCAACAGGGCAGCCCTCTCTCTCTGCCAAGCCTGTGCACAGGCAGTGCCCAAGCCTGGAACAACCTCCCCACTGTCATCCTTACCCATCTGGTCAACTCCTTTATGATCTTCAAAACCCAGTTCCTGGGTTACCTCCTCTAGGAAGCCTTCCTTGACCCTCATCCTTTCTAGTCCTTACACTGACCTAAATCTTTATTTTAAAACTTTTTCTTGGCTTATAGCTTGCAGTCAGTTCAGACCACAAATTTGGATATGCAAAATATGTTGCTTTCATTATTATTCAGTAACTAAGCTTAATTTCAGCTTCAAGCCTTCATTCTGCCAAATGAAAGAAACAAAATTCTGATCAATTTAAGTTCTCCTCTGCCTTCTCTGGAATTGCGTTTTCATGTCAGAAAGTTTTTGCCATTGCTGGCAGGCAGGAGTGCTGAGGCATGGGGCAGAGTGGGGGCATTTGGTCTTTAGTCGTCTGTCTGTGCTAGCATCCACTTAACGTCCTTGACGTGCCTCACTTCAGGTCACAGGTCCATGCGTATCCCTGAGGTCTTCTCTGTATCTGAGCCTCAAAGCCTCTTTGAGTCCAGTTCACGCTCTCTCTCTCTCTCGGTCACAAGGCGATGGTGAGCTTTCTAGAATAAGGTCCTCTGACCCACACTCCCAGACTCATTATCCAGGACGCCCCATGAGACCATCTCGGTGTCCAGATCACAGGCCCCAAGGCTGTGTGGCTCCCCTCTGCTCTCAAGCCCACCTTAGGGACTCAGCTGGAGGGAAGGTCATAGTCCCTTTGCCGATGACCACCAGCAAACGCCTCGTCTTCTTTCCCCTTGGGTTGTTTTCCTCCTCTTCACCCCAGTTCAGGCAGATTTTAGATACAGGGCAGAGGAGAGGGCGGTCGGGCCCAGCTTCCTCTGACAGAGCAGGTAGCCTTCCAGATCTGTCGTTTTTTTCAGGTGTCCTTCACAGCTCTGGGTTTTTGGAATTCAGAGAGTCCACAGAATCAAAGCCTTTTCTCTGAGCACAGTTAGGTCTTTGCCTGCAGTAGTCAGAGTCTGTTCAGGGACTCAGAAGTCAAGCAGGGTCTTCTTTGTTCTCTGCTTTCTAGGAGGCATCAGTGTGGATCACTGTGCCTGCACCCCGAACTGGGGAGGGGTCTCTGGGTGTTGAGAATAAGAAGAGAACGAACACAACAGACTCAGAGAGCTCAGAGAGGGTAAGGGAGCAGCTCCCTCATCTCTGCATTTCCAGAACCAGGCGTAGTGGAAGTGTGTGTTAGTTGCTCAGTCGCGTCTGACTCTGCCGTCCCACGGACTGTAGCCCACCATGTTCCTCTGTCCATGAGATTCTCCAGGCGTGAATGCTGGCCTGGGTAGCCATTCCCTTCTCCAGAGGATCTTCCCCACCCAGGGGTCAAACCCAGGTCTCTGGCATAGCAGGCAGATTCTTTACCGTCTGAGCCACTAGGGAAGCCCCAGGCATAGTGGAACAAGGGTTAAAACCAGCCAACATTCATGGAGAGTTTCTGGTGAGCTCGGCACACTCCTACCTACACTATTTCATAATCCTGCACAGGAGGTACTAATGCAGAGAGGGCCGGGTAGCTTGCCCAAGGCCACACTGCCAGCGTTTGCAGTCCTACCAGGCAATGTAAGCTGGGAGCTGTAACTACTGGGCTCCACTTCCTCATATGCCCAACACTTGGCACAGTGCCTGGAATTTGGCTCTGTAATTTCCTAGCTGAGTGGTATCAAGTGAGTCACTCAACACCTCTGAGCCTCACTTTCCTCATCTCTAGAATGGGGACAGTACTTGTGGGGAACACATGAACAAGGAGTGACTTGGGTTCAGGTTTGACAGACAGAGCTTCAACTTTGAGTCCCAAGACCCGCATGCACAAAGTTCAGATTTCATCTTTTAGATTGCAACCCTTGGGAAGTCACATCCTCTCTGCCAGTGCAAGTCTCCTGATCTACAAAACGGGTACAACCAACACTTCTGATAAGTAACACCCCTGATGAACCTGCCTTGGTTCCAGTAGGGAGCATGGGCAGGAAGGCGATGGGCTGGGCTGGGGGAGCTGGCTGTGGTTTTCCTAGGCAGTTGTTCATTCATTGGTTCAGGGTCACCCCGGCCTCACTCTGCAGTCAGACTCTGCCCCATGGAAGCTCCAGACAGCTCTGGCTGCCCTGCCCAGAGGTGAGGCCTGGGGGATGCGAACCTGCAGGGTGACAGGTGAGCTCACGGGTCTCGGCTGTGGCGGCCACCTCCAGGGCCAGGGTCATTAGCAGCCAGGCCCCTCCTGCGCGCAGTGGTCTGTGCTGGCTGCCTCGGTTTCTCAGAGAGAATCTGATGAATGCGTTTCCCCCACAGCGGGGACTGCTTCCATTGTTTGTTTTTTCTCATTAGCTGCTAAATCATCCTGTGACTGCAGACGCTGCTGTCTCTGACTCAGTCGGCAGAGGTTACGGTCCCCGCGCCATGCCAGCCGCCTGGGGGAGGTCTGGAGCAGGGGACCTTGCCAGGCTCTGTCTCAGAGGATGCAAATTAGGTTAGCTCCTGTCCTTGGGCTTCCCTGGTGGCTCAGTGATAAAGAATCCACCTGCCAATGTAGGAGACATGGGTTGAATCCCTGGGCCGGATCCCTGACTCAGGAAGATCCCCTGGAGAAGGAAATGGCAACCCACTCCAGTATTCTTGCCTGGGAAGTCCCATGGACAAAGGAGCCTGGTGGGCTGCAGTCCATGGGGTTGCAATGGGTCGGACAGAGCTTAGCAACTAAACAACACCACCACCTGTCCTTGGAAACTTCTGGAGGGAAGGAGGAGCAGAAAGTTCTCCTTGATCACTGGCCTCATAACTCAGTGGAACATGATAGGGTGCCCTTGGGTGGGGGAAGAGGAAGGAAGATAAGAGCTTTCTCCAGTGTTGTTACTCTGTGCTAGAGGCCACAACGAAAGGCTGGCAGCTTTCGTGGACTAGAAAAAGCCAGAAGATAGGTGTCTTCATTCTGGCTGCTCTAACAAATGTCTATAAATGACAAACATTCACTTCTTACAGTTCTGGAGGCTGGCAAGTCCAAGATCAAGGTTCTGGCAGATTCAGTGGCTGGTGACAGCCCACTTCCTGCTTCACAAGCTCATAAACATCTGTCTTCTTGCTGTGTCCTCAAGTGGGGGAAGGGGCGAGAGCCCTCTGGGGTCTCTTTTGTGTGTGTGCTCAGTTGCTCAGTTGCATCTGACTGTTGGTGACCCCATGGACTGTATGTAGCCCACCAGGCTCCTCTGTCCATGGGATTCCCCAGGCAAGAATACTGGAGTGGGTTTCCATTTCCTTCTCCAAGGGATCTTCCCAATCCAGGGATCAAACCTGCATCTTCTGTGCTGACAGGTGAATTCTTTATCACTGGGCCACCAGGGAAACCAGGGCCTCTTCTATTGTTCTTCAGTCGCTCAGTCGTGTCCGACTCTTTGTGGCCCCATGGATTGCAGCAGGCCAGCCTTCCCTGTCCTTCACCATCTCCCAGAATTTGCTTAAACTCATGTCCACTGAGTCGGTGATGCCATCCAGCCATCTCATCCTCTGTCGTCCCCTTCTCCTCCTGCCCTCAATCTTTCCCAGCATCGGTGTCTTTTCTAATGAGTTGGCTCTTGGCGTCAGGTGGCCAAAGTATTGGAACTTCAGCATCAGTCCTTCCAATGAATATGCAGGGTTGATTTCCTTTAGGATTGACTGGTTTGATGTCCTTGCTGTCCCAGAGACTCTCAAGAGAGTTTTCCTGCACCACAGTTTGAAAGCATCAATTCTTTGGCCTCTTTTATCAGGGCACTAATCTCATTCATTAAGATCACATCCTCATGACCTAATCACCCACCAAATGCCCCATCTCCTAATACCATCACATTGGGGGTTAAGTTTCAACATATGAATTTTTGGGGGACACAAACATTCAGACCATGGCACCAGGAAACAGGATTATACATCTCTCTGCTTCCCCAGCAACACTTAGTAAGTGTGCAATGAACTCTCAGCTCCTGTTGATAAAGGACCAGAGAAAAGAGGGGAGGGAACCACCTCCAGAGGCCCCCTCCTACTTTGTCCCCAACTTTTGTAAATCTGGCACCTCCTACCCCAGTTGTTCTCCTTGGGTGAATGCTCAGCCTCTGAAAACCTGCAGGAAATGCTAAAGTCCCAGCCTGTCCACCCCCACCCCTTGCCTCTCTTGCTTCTTGAGGCCTTTCCTTAAGCAAACATTCGCCTCTCATGTTTATTCAGGGAGTGAGAATTAATATCATTGTAAATCTACCTCAAACATAATTAAGAGGGTAAATCTACTTTTAAAAAAAAAAAATCTGATCACTCATCTCCAGACCAAATAAATAAACTTTTAAATATGGGAGATGTGCAGCCTCATGGGGCCTGAGCTCTGATTCTTTCTGCCAGAAGAACATGGAGGTGGAAAGAGTTCTCGGAGGAATCATCTCCTCCAGTCCCATCAGTGTAGAGATGAAGCTCAGTGTTCTCATCTGTGAAATGGCATTCGTAATATCCATCTTCAATGGCTGTCTCGAGGATTGTCTCTGCTGAGTCTCCTCCTGAATATTAGCTCCATAAAGGCAGGATTGTGTTTGTTCCTTGCAGCATCCCAGGGCTTCCCACATGGTAGGTGCTGCCTGCTAAGTCACTTTGTGAGTCGCTCTGTGCAGCCCTATGGACTGTAGCCCGCCAGGCTCCTGTGTCCACGGGACTGTCCAGGCAAGCATACTGGAGTGGGTTGCCATGCCCTCCTCTAGGGGCTTTTCCCCACCCAGGATCAAACCCTCCTCTTTTACATCTCCTGCATTGGCAGGCAGGTTCTTTACCATTAGTACCACCTGGGAAGCCCTGGAAGGTGCTGAATAAAAATAAAATCATCAAACTTTGAAACCCAGAGAACGGCAGCGACTTGCTCAGCCTCACACAGCAAGTCAGAGCAGAGCCCGGATTGGAACTGAGGACTCCTGGGTCCTAACCTGGGAGCTGCTTCCATTAGCCCTGGGCAGATATGGTTTGCTGCCTTATTCCACTGATTGCTACTGTCTGTGACCTTGGACACCACCTCTTTTTCCCTGGACCTCAGTTTTCCCATCAATAGAATGGGTGTATTATTAGCAACCAGGTCATATCTTGACCTTAGTAATTAGGCCAAACCCTGTCCCATCTTCTCCAGGAGCTGACCATTTTCTGTCCAGACTGTGGCCCACAACCTTTTCCCTATTATCATCAAAATCACCCTCTCCTCCTCTGACCTTCCTTTCTCTCTCTGTCCTCCCCAAGGGTGAAATAGTGGAATGCAAACATTTCCCAGCTGCCAGCCCAGTCCCACCAGTCAAGCTAGAGTGAGGAGAGGAGAGGGATCAGAGCCCCCCCTCTCCCACCCGCATTCCTGCTGAGACCTTAAGGAAAGCGGGGCTACCCTGTGATTTAAGTCTCCCTCACTCCCTCACCCGCAGTGCCGCAGAGTTAAAGATGACCTTGGCAAACGGCCTTATGTATTATCTGCCTGGTGCAGAGAGCAGAGTCAAAGAAAACCTGCTCACAAGTCTAGAGAAGCTGCTGATAGGGGGCTGGGTGGGGAAAGGGCAGAAAAAGGGGGAGGCAGGGTGGCAGGACATGTCCCCCGGGTGTTAGGCGAGATGAATTAAGAAGAGAGTTGCGCCTGTGAAGCTCTGTGCTGGAAAAATCATCTCTGAAGAGAGATTGCACCCTGGAGCTTCACCAGGAAGGGGCCTCACAGAGAGACACTGGGCAATAGCCAGCTTTCCCCAGACACACACCCTCACCGCCATCCTTGGCCCTTCAGGCTGGTGGCTCAGAGAGGTTGCGGCCCTGATCTAAACAGAGCTTCTAGAACCTTCTCTCCTGCCAAGGCCGGATCATGCTGATGATGAAAGCAGCCTGGCACTGGGGCCTCCAGGCCTGGCTTCTACCATCTGGACTCTGCCGTGTGACCTTGGGCAGTCACTTTGCCTGTCTGAATATGTGTAAATAAGGAAACTAACACCCAACTCAAGGTAGTGGGCGGAACCACAGGGAACAACGGTTAAGAGCATGAATGAGGGAGTCGGAGTCAGGTAGTCCATATTCTGTGATTTAGTGTCCCCACTGAGCCTCAGTTTCCCCATCGGTAACATGGGCCTGCGTAGCTGTCTGCTTCCCCTTTTCCTGCTTGCACTCACCCTTGAGCTGGACAGTCTCTGTTTCTGCCTCCTTCTTCCCGTGTGCCAGGAGGCTGACCTGGGAGGCCCCTATCAACGAGGCCCTGCCTCTGGCTTCTGACTGTTCTAATTTTTATTTACGTATTTTGGGGGGTGTTCTGAGTCTTCACTGCTGCGCGTGGACTTTCTCTGGTAGCAGGGAACTGGGCTGCTCTGTTACGGTGCCTGGGCTTGTGGGGCTTCTCTTGCTGCGGAGCATGGGCTGTGGGCACACGGGCTCAGTAGTTGTAGCACATGGACTTAGCTGCCCTGTGGCATGTAGGATCTTCCCGGACCAGGGATCTCACCTGTGCCCCCTGCATTGGCAGGCGGATTCTTAACCAGCGGACCCCCAGGAAGTCCTGGCTGTGGTAGGTGGAGTCACCAGGAGACGCAGGATGGGAGGAGAGTGACTTCAGGGGACCCACCCCTGGCTCCGTCCCGTGGGACTGTAGTGAGGCGCTCAGCCCCTCGACAGAGGACCGGGTCTCTCTCAGACTGCCCTCTGCATCCAGATCTTTCTGTCTCTAGGTTTTGACAGCTTCCTTTATTCTTGGGATTGGCGTGCTAAAGGCACCCACTGTTCTGGCCCAGAGATTGGCACCATCCACGGTCTCCCACACTCCACCGTCACCACTGCCAACAGTGCCTTTGTTACGCTGCCTCAGTTTACCCAATCTGAGTGGGCTTTGTGACTGAAGCGGCTGTCTCTGTGGCCACAGACCCGGCTCCATTGCCCTTTGGGCATTTCAAGCAAGAAGACTCCCCACAGCTGAGTGCAGCTGTATGCTACACCCTGAAACCTCACAACCTCACCTAAGCTCTCAAATAGCCCTGGGAGGAAGTGACTGTGGTTCTTCCCATCTTGCACATGAGGAAACCAAGGCTCCAGGAACTGTTCTCAGCCAGGAGTCTAACTATTCTGCAACCCCCAGCGTGGTCAGGGGAGCCTCTGAGCACACGCAGTGCAGACTCCCAAGGCTCGTTCTCTGGTGGACACATCCTCCTCAGCCACTCTGGGAACACATCAGTCTGCAGTCGGGCTGATAATCAAGCAGGGTGACTTGATGAAGCCCGCAGAGCCCTGACATAGCAGATGCACGAGATGCTTAACTATTCTATTCTGATTGTCATTAGAAGGGGATGACAGAAGATGACATGGCTGGATGGCATCACCGACTCGATGGACATGAGTTTGGGTAAACTCCGGGAGTTGGTGATGGA
Source organism: Bison bison bison (assembly GCF_000754665.1). Lineage (NCBI taxonomy): Eukaryota > Metazoa > Chordata > Mammalia > Artiodactyla > Bovidae > Bison > Bison bison. The sequence goes on along the minus strand of NW_011494915.1, from coordinate 2,498,394 downwards.
CAGGGAGGCTTGATGTGCTATTCATGGGGTCGCAAAAAAATCGGACAGGACTGAGCAACTGAACTGACAGTCACCCTAAGGCAGTTCCTTCTTCACAGCCTGAGGCTCCTGTTCTCCTAATCACCTTGACCTTGGACCCTGCTAGGTCAGGGCCACAGGAAGGGTCTCTCCACCCAGGCAGTTCCTCCTCCATCACTCCTCGGGCCCTCCCCATACCCAAGCCTGCCTCCAGGGCCTTCTGTCACTTCCTGCTTCTCTCCTTCTCTGCCTAGAGCCTAGGCAGCCGGGAGGAAACTCACTGTTACTTTGAGGATGTGAAATATAATTAGAGTCAAGGCTTCAGCTCAGAGTGAAAGGTTCAGGCTTGCAGTGAGTCAAGGTGGAATTTTGTTGCTGAGTGAGGGACGTTGAGGAGGTGAGGGGGGGACACTAGGCAGCCCCCCAGCACTGCTCATGTCCCATGACGTACATGGTGTGCCCTCCAGTCCTCATCCCAGAAGTCTCCTGTGAATGCTGCCCAGGCCCTGCTCAGAAGCTCTCCACCCACAGAGGAGACAGCTTGAGGCAGCAACCACAGCGTGCTCGGTGCTCCAGCAGGGGGCACCTCTCTTTCCACACGCCCAGAGAGAGGACCCCTCTTCACCACGTGGTCCTGTAAGGCAAGCTCCTGGCGCTTACACACTCAGTGAGCCAGTATTGTTCAGTGAATCCAATTTTGGCTTCCTTCGTTGGGTTACCCTCTAGGGGGACCCACTAAACAGGGACTGGCCCCCGGGCTCTGGGCTGCCTTCCCGTCCTTCCTTCCCTGGTTTCACATGTTCTCCTCCCAGCCTTGAACAGCATCCGTATACAATTTGCAGGATCTGTGATCATGACCTCCAAAATAACCCTCGGCTCTCTCACTTCCTTTCACCTCCTCCACAGCCTCCCGGGCCCAGGCTAGCCTCCTGCCTCTCCTGGACTGTTGCCATAGCTTTCGGACTGTCGGCTACGAGTCACAGTCAGTTCACACATAACGTTGAGTTTTCCTGGGTGGGGAGTGGGGAGAGATTCCCGTGAGATCTAAAAGGGGAAGCAGCATGTATTGGGAGCCTCGTTATAACGAGAGGTCACAGGCCCAGAGAGAGAAAGTGAACAGGGTATGTCCAAACAGCAGGCTGGTGGGGCCACTGAAGCCAGAGTCCAGGCTGAGAGACAATTACTATTATTACTACTATTTAAAAAATCAATCTCTTCTTATTTCAGCTCAGGCATGAAGTCACTGGGGAGGATAAATTTTTACTCACCCTGTATTCTTGGTATGCAGCTTAATTGCCCTGAGAAAGGAGAGGTCTGGGTTCAGAAGATGCACTTGTAGAGATGGCTGGGCTGCACGCTTGACACCTGCTAATTAACAAGTTACTTGCTGAGCGCCTGTGCTATGCCAGGTGCTAGGACAGCGGAGAGCAGGCCAACCAGGCCCTTGCTCTCCTGGGCCTTGAAGTCTAGTGGGAGTGACAGGGCAATAGGCAGGTGAACAAACAAATTCACAAGATGCATTTAAGTTGGGGTAAGCACTACCGGGGCTTCCCAGGAGGCACTAGTGGTAAAGAACCTGCCTGCCAATGCAGGAGACTTAAGAGACACGGGTTCAATCCCTGGGTCAGGAAGATGCCCTGGAGGAGGGCGTGGCAACCCATTCCTGTATTCTTGCCTGGAGAATCCCATGGACAGAGGAGCCTGGCGGGCTACAGTCCACAGGGTCACAAAAAGTTGGACACAATTGAAGGGATTTAGCACGCATGAAAGCACTATTGGAAAAATAAAATGGAGCGATGAGATGAGACTCCTGGTGGAGGCAGGGGCCACTTTGGCTAGAACGGTCAGAAATATGAGGAGTGGGGCAGTTCTGCTGAGCCCAGAAAGCTGAGAAGGAGCCGCCAGCCACAGGAAGAGCCTGTGTTAGCAGAAGTACCAGGAAGCCACAGAGAGGGGGGCGTAGAGGAAGGCCTCAGGGAGGTCTTCAGGAGCATGACCAAGAGTGTGGACTCCACTCCAGGTACAAAGGGAAGCTATGGAAAGGCTCTATGCTTTCCAGAGAAAGTGATAAACCGATGTGAGGAAACTAAGATTTTTTAGCCAAGGAAATGAGCCCAGGAGGCTTACTGGGGCATGGCTCCCTAGCCCCCGTCCTGCAGAGAGAACAGATGGGTTTCCCGGAGGGTACGCCTGTCCAGAAGCCACACCCGCTCCACTCTGCAAAAGTCTCTAAGGGTTTATGTAGAGGTAGCTGGAGGAGGCTGCTCGAGCCGGGCCGCCCTGGGACTGACTGGCAAGTAGAAAATGAATCCCCATTCCTCACACAGCTTCCAGGTCATGAGTTATGGCAGCGACAGCCTGGCACTGCTGCGTGGATCACAGGGACAGTAGATTATCCGCAATTATACAGCTACCACGGGCCTTCCCGCATGACAGGGGACAGTTCACAGAGCCCCCCGCGTGAGGAGGACTCCCCCTCCCTTGGCACAGCAGAGTGGAGAGAGGTTGAGAACACCGAGCGCTGCGCCTTGCTCAGTCACGAGATCTCAATAGTGACCCCCAGCCCATCCTGGCAGGGCCCTGAAGCTTCTGAAACATCAGAAACACTGGCAAATTTACCACGTTCCCTTGCCTGCCTGAAGGAGTGCTCTTTATTCAAGCTAACCCTCCTCCAACTGCAGAAGCTGGGGTTAAAAAAGGACCCTACGGGGAATTCTCAGGTGGCCAGTGGTTAAGACTCTGTGCTTCCAGTGCTGGGATGTGGGTTTGGTCCCTCGTTCAGGAACTCAGATCCCACGTGCCGTGTAGAATGGCCAAAAAACAAGCAAACGAACAAACAAGACCCCGGCTCGACGGGCAGGCAACAGGGCTGAAGTGTGCCGTCAGCAGGATGAGCCCCAGGCACTTGCTCTCCCTGGTGGAAAAAGTCCTGGTGGCCACACCCAAAGGGGAGCAGAAGGTAGCAGATCTGATTCTGCTCGCTGTGTTATTCTGCACTGGGATGTGTCATCTCCGCTTCAGTGATCCCATCTGTAGAATGGGGATTTAAGGGTAGACAGTCTCATAGGGTGACCTTAGGTGAGTGACTTCTTAATGAACCCCAGGTTCCCCAGCTATGAAATATTGGTGGGAAGAGCTATAAAAACAAAGTACTCTACGTACATCCCACCTTGCTGAAAACTAGAATATACTAGTATCAATCGTCTTTCCATTCCCTTGCCCATCTGTTTTCCTCTTTTTATTCTTGTTAATTTTCCCATTTATGGACATAGCCCTAGATAACACATTTTTTAAATATTGCATTAAATTTGAGATTTAAATAAATGGAATCACACAGTTAAAAAACCCATAAGCTTGATCATCTTGGCTGTGTGACTTGGGACTAGTCCCTCCTCTCTCTGGGGATTTGTTGCCTGTCTCTAACGTGGGCTGGATGTGGGCGGTGGGAGAAGGCTGACTGCTGAGGCCCCATTCTGCATTAGGGTCTACACTGCACGAGCCCTAACGCTCCACAGGGCCCCATGGCCTCTCCGGCTGTGTGCCAGGCCTGAGGCAGTCCTCTTGGACTGGTCAGGTCTCACCCTGGCCCTCTTGAGTCTATTGCAATTGCTCCTCAGTTCCTCTGACTATGAGTCGTCTATCTGAGCTCAAACCAGCTTTGAGTCAGTTCTGGATGGCAAGTGCTGTTGTCTCCATTAACCCCACTGGGAGGGATTCACCTTTCTTGACTGAATGAATGATGCTTTGAGTGTTGCCCCAGATATGTGGGCTGGATTATTTAATACTTGTCCGCAGAAAGCTCTCTTCCTGAAACCTCTGCCTCTGGTCACCCAGGTGACTGAGCACCTTGTTGTCCTTCTTCTCAGCAATGGCAGAACCACCAAGCAAAGCTCCCCTCTCTCCTCCTCTTTCTGACCTCTTTTGGATGCTCCAGACAATGATGATAAAGTAACGTCGTAAAGAGGCAGAGAGGTTTGCAGTGGGACAGCGTGCACCTTGGCTCTGCTGCTTGTAGTCCATCCTGCCTGGGCGAGTGTCTTCACCTCTCTGAGGTTCAGTTTGTGCATCTCCAAAAGTGAGATTGTGACGCCTCTTGCAGGCTTCTTAGGAGATTCAGAGAACACACTGGAAACACCTCAGACAACACCTGGCCCGTTGTAGAAGCTCAGGACCTGCTGGCTCCCTTTTGGTTCTCCCATCCCCGTAATATAGTATCATCTGTAAAGCCAGACGGGGAAAAGATGCTCCACTGTCAGCGCCTCTTCCAAAGAGGCGTCCCCATCTACAGATTTATAGCACCTGGGCTCCTAGCCATACACCCAAAAGTCAAACTGAACAATGGCCATAATAGTTATTCATCCATATCACACTGAACCAGGGGCTCGAGTTAAGTCACAACTCAGACGTGCTAGCATTCACTAAGCGCCTACTATGCGGCAGGCTCTGTGATGACCCCTGGGAAGAGAAGGATGGATAAGGAAGTGTAGCATTGAAATTAAAAGCTTGGTTTGCAAGTCAGACATATTGGAGGATTGCACTGAGTCATCAACTCCCTGTGTGGCACTGGGCAAGTTCATCACTTAAACTCTCCAGACCTCAGCTTCTAAATCTAAGATGTCTCAGAGTTGCTGGAAGGATTACGTGAGAGGTACTTAGTGAGTGTCTGACTCATAGCAGCTATCAAAATGCAGAAAGGTGTCAGGACTCAATCTGGTGTGGAGAAGAAACAAAGACGTGCACGCAAATATAAACACACAGAAAGATGCTTCTCAGGTCAAAGAAAGCAGACATAAGCACGCTTCACTTTTCTAAGGATAATTGATACCAGTAAAATACCACTTAAAGAGAGTCTTCCTAAAACAAGGGTCAAAATATCCATTATAAATGGTGAAGGAAAAAGGTTTGAATGGGGGCCATACTTTAAAAAACTGAAACTGGAAGCTTGAAAACAAGCCTTTCTTATCTCCTGTTAGCAAAATGTAGGTTATATTGTCAAATGTGCTAATGTTTTTTCATTAAAAATAGAAATTCTCAAGTGTTGATTTTTTTTAGGGGGGAATGAAATTTTTAGAGATAATCATGTCTGAGCACAAAACATTCTTCATTTTGTGTTTGATTTTCACAGCGTGATAATAGAGGCATTTGTGAAGGTATTTTAGAGATTTATCAGTTTTCCCAAGAGTATCTTCCCATCATTAGATGATGAAATTTTCTTCTGAAACATCTGGCATCTTTGTCTGTTTTCTCTGCTTTGATCGTTAACTAGTTCAGTTCTGCCACTTCGTGTTTAGTTTAATGTGATTGGAGCAGTTATCCAACCACTCTTTGGCTAACTTTCTGAAGTCTGGCTCTGTTCAGAGATTTGTCCTTTTTCTCCATTGCATTTTCTGATACTACGAGCAACAAGCTGAAGAAAACCAACAAAGACATGGATGAGATGAGTAAAGACAGAAAATGGTGTCTGTGGAGAGTAATACTTGATTGTAAAGCAGCCAGCTCATTAGTAAATATTTTTGGGTTAAGAGTCTTACTTTTCTCCTAAATCTTGTAACTGTACAATAATAATTGTCAAAATCAGAGAAACTGACAAAGATTTCTAAAGGAATTCAGAATAGAGAGCTCACTAGATTGATTTTTTTGAATGGGTATTCTAGAAATTTAAACATGCACACTTAACAAGGTCTGAATCTCACTGATATTAATGTCTTTACTCTTATGAATAATGACATTATACTTTTATAATGCTTGGACTCTAATTACCTCTGTGGGATTCAGATCAGGCTCCCCCGAGATGTGCTGTTAATTCTTCTGCATTGAAGTTATTTGGGAAACAGCTGGTCAAAAATAAAGATATTAAAAAATAACCCCAACATTTTGACCCACCTGTTTCCCCATGAAAGCAGGAAATTTGAACGTATCCTCCCCATATTATGGAGAAGGCAATGGCAACCCACTCCAGTACTCTTGCCTGGAGAATCCCATGGATGCAGGAGCCTGGTAGGCTGCAGTCCATGGGGTTGCTAAGAGTCGGACACATCTGACCGACTTCACTTTCACTTTTCACTTTCATGCATTGGAGAAGGAAATGGCAACCCACTCCAGTGTTCTTGCCTGGAGAATCCCAGGGACGGGGGAGCCTGGTGGGCTGCCATCTATGGGGTCGCACAGAATCGGACACGACTGAAGCGACTTAGCAGCAGTAGCGGTCCCCATATTAGGAGGTTGGAAAACATTCTTATCACCAGAGTTGGGGAATTCAAGGCTAAGAAAGCTGTGTAAACCAATCTCGTTACTTCTTCATTAGTCTGTTACCCTATGCACAGACACCTTTGTTCTGCTAAATCCTTGAAAATAATTGTTTTTTTGTCTAAAACTGATCCGTAAACAGCCTGCCTTGGTCACTTTGGGGGTCTCATTTCTGGGGGATCGCCATGCATGTGAATTTTGTTTTTTTCCTGTCAGTCTGTCTTTTGTCAATTTCCTTAACAGATCAGCTAAAATAACTCAAGGGTTTCCCTGGTGGTTCAGAAGGTAAAGAATCCACTTGCAATGCGGGAGAACTGGGTTTGATCCCTGGATTGGGAAGATCCTTTGGAGGAGGGCATGGCAACCCACTGAAATATTCTTGCCTGGAGAATTCCCATGGACGGAGGAGCCTGGTGGACTGCAGTCCATGGGGTTGCAAAGAGTCGGACAAGACTGAGTGACTAAGCATGCAGCACTGAATAACTCAAGCAGGATAGAGAGAAAATTTCACCCTTCCAACACCTTCTTTCAGACTTAAATGCTCTTATTCATTATTTTAGTTCTATCTTATGATTTTGAGTCCATTTATATTTAATACACTTTCTGATATAATTGGGTTTAATTCTACCAGCTTGCTATTTGTTTTCTATTTGTCGTTTCATCCTGTCTTTTTTGGAAATTAAACAAATATTTTTATTATTTTATATTTTTCTTGCACTGACTTTCGTTTCACATTCTATAATTATTTTTCAGTGGTTATTCTAGAAGTTTCACTGTACATTCTTAGCCTGTAACAGTTTCAGTTCAGTTCAGTCCCTCAGTCATGTCCGACTCTTTGCGACCCCATGAATCGCAGCACTCCAGGCCTCCCTGTCCATCACCAACTCCTGGGTCCACCCAAACCCATGTCCATTGAGTTGGTGATGCCATCCAACCATCTCATCCTCTGTCGTCCCCTTCTCCTCTTGCCCTCAATCTTTCCCATCAGGGTCTTTTCAAATGAGTCAGCTCTTCACATCAGGTGGCCAAGGTATTGGAGTTTCAGCTTCAACATCAGTCCTTCCATGAACACCCAGGACTGATCTCCTTTAGGATGGACTGGTTGGATCTCCTTGCAGTCCAAGGGACTCTCAAGAGTCTTCTCCAACACCACAGTTCAAAAGCATCAATTCTTTGGTGCTCAGCTTTCCTTATAGTCCAACTCTCACATCCATACATGACCACTGGAAAAACCATAGCCTTGACTAGACGGACCTTTGTTGGCAAAGTAATGTCTCTGCTTTTTAATATGCTGTCTAGATTGGTCGTAACTTACCTTCCAAGGAGTAAGCGTCTTTTAATTTCATGGCTGCAATCACCATCTGCAGTGATTTTGGAGCCCAGAAAAATAAAGTCAGCACTGTTTCCCCATCTATCTGCCATGAAGTGATGGGACCAGATGCCATGATCTTAGTTTTCTGAATGCTGAGCTTTAAGCCAACTTTTCTACTCTTCTCTTTCACTTTCATCAAGAGGCTCTTTAGTTCTTCACTTTCTGCCATAAGGGTGGTGTCATCTGCATATCTGAGGTTATTGATATTTCTCCCAGCAATCTTGATTCCAGCTTGTGCTTCCTCCAGCCCAGCATTTCTCATGATGTCCTCTGCGTACAAGTTAAATAAGCAGGGTGACAATATACAGCCTTGACGTATTCCTTTCCCGATTTGGAACCAGTCTGTTGTTCCATGTACAGTTTTAAATGTTGCTCCCTGACCTGCATAAAGGTTTCTCAAGAGGCAGGTCAGGTGGTCTGGTATTCCCATCTCTTGAAGAATTTTCCACAGTTTATTGTGATCCACACAATCAAAGGCTTTGGCATAGTCAATAAAGCAGAAATAGATGTTTTTCTAGAACTCTCTTGCTTTTTCGATGATCCAACAGATGTTGGCAGTTTGATCTCTGGTTCCTCTCTTTTTCTAAAACCAGCTTGAACATCTGGAAGTTCACTGTTCACGTACTGCTGAAGACTGGCTTTGAGAATTTTTAGCATTACTTTACTAG
>NW_011494915.1:2489033-2489990 GCF_000754665.1 Bison bison bison | reverse complement strand
TACTAGCGTGTGAGATGAATGCAATTGTGTGGTAGTTTGAGCATTCTTTGGCATTGCCTTTCTTTGGGATTGGAATGAAAACTGATCTTTCCCAGTCCTGTGGCCACTGCTGAGTTTTCCAAATTTGCTGGCATATTGAGTGCAGCACTTTCACAGCATCATTTTTCAGGATTTGAAATAGCTCAACTGGAATTCCATCACCTCCACTAGCTTTGTTCAAAGTGATGCTTCCTAAGGCCCACTTGACTTCGCATTCCAGGATATCTGGCTGTAGGTGAGTGATCACACCATCGTGATTATCTGGGTCGTGAAGATCTTTTTTGTATAATTCTTCTGTATATTGCCACCTCTTCTTAATATCTTCTGCTTCTGTTAGGTCCATACCATTTCTGTCCTTTATTGAGCCCATTTTTGCATGAAATGTTCCCTTGGTATTTCTAATTTTCTTGAAGAGATCTCTAGTCTTTCCCATTCTGTTGTTTCCCTCTATTTCTTTGCACTGATCCCTGAGGAAGGCTTTCTTATCTCTTCTTGCTATTCTTTGGAACTCTGCATTCAAATGGGTATATTTTTCCTTTTCTCCTTTGCTTTTCACTTCTCTTCTTTTCACAGCTATTTGTAAGGCCTCCTCAGACAGCCGTTTTGCTTTTTTGCATTTCTTTTTCTTGGGGATGGTCTTGATCCCTGTCTCCTGTACAGTGTCACAAATCTCCATCCATAGTTCATCAGGCACTCTGTCTATAAGATCTAGTTGCTTAAATCTATTTCTCACTTCCACTGTCTAGTCATAAGGGATTTGATTTAGGTCATACCTGAATGGTCTAGTGGTTTTCTCCACTTTCTTGAATTTCAGTCTGAATTTGGCAATAAGGAGTTCATGGTCTGAGCCACAGTCAGCTCCCGTTTAGGTTAGGACTTTTGCTGCTTCCTGAACAATGGAAGAACTTGGCAACCATT
>NW_011494915.1:2475767-2488933 GCF_000754665.1 Bison bison bison | reverse complement strand
AGTTCCGTTATTCCCTTCTTGCTTGTTGTGCTATTGTTGTTAAAATTTTTACCTCTGCATATGATATATATTGTGACTTTTAAAAAAATTTATTTGCCTCTGCCAGTCTTAGTCGTATCATGTAGGATCCAGATTCCTGGCCCGGAATCAAACCAGGCACCCTGCATTGAGAGTGTGGAGTCTTTTAACCACTGGGCCACTGGGGAAGTCTCTATGTTGTGATTTTCATATTGTGATTTTCAAAGTAACCTAAATATTTCCTTTGTAGTGTTCTTCATTCCTTCTTACAATTTTGTGTCTCTGGCAGGAATCATTTTCTTTTCATTTCTTTGGTATATCCCCTAGTGCTTGTCTGATGAAATTACATTTTTGTTGATTTTTAATTTCCATTTGCCTGAAAATATCTTTATTTTGTTCCTTTTTTTTCAGGATTTTTTTGTTGTTGTTGTTCATATAATACTAGGAGTACTTTGTTATTTTTAAAATTTCAGCATTTTAAGAATGTTTTCTAAAGTTCACCCATTTTTATTGAAACGTTAGCTAACAGACTCATTCATGTTTCTTTGAAGATAATTTGTCTTTTTTTCTCTGTGACTGACTGCTTTGGAAAATTTGTCTTTGGTTTTTAACAGTTTGTGAAATGTGAAGGTGTGATTCTGTGTGTGTGTGTTGATTCTTCGGGAGGCGTTCACTGGGCTTCTTGAATCAGTGAGTTAGTGTATTTCATAAGCTTGGAAACCTTTGCTTATTATCTTTCCAAAGATAATTTTGGGACTCCAAAAATGTGTATATTGAACTTCGACATGACCCGCATGGTGCTTATACTCCGTAATAAGCACCTGTTTAGTTTGGCTGTTTAGTTCGGCTGTTTCCCGTTGTTTCTGTCTTTCAGTAACTGGTCCCGTAGTGTGTTGTGTTTTGTCTGCTGTTAAACCCATCTAGTAAGTTAGTACTTGTTTGTTGATTCCAGGTAACTGTTGAAAGAGAGTAGACTTTAGAAGGCTCATATTTTCCTCCATTGCATCCATCACTTCCTTTATTATCTCTAACACTGTAATCATAGTTAATGTTTTTATCTGACTACAGTATCCAGATCACCTGTGAATCCGTTTCTATTGTTTGCTTCCTTTTCTCTCCCTTTTCCTGCCCCTTCACATATCTTACAATATTGACTGTATACTGGACATTGTGTGTTAAAGCAACGTGGAGGCTCTAGATGATTCATTCTGTCAAAGAAGCCTCTTTCTTTCCTGTCAGGGGACAGGGTGAAAGGCTGAGTCTCTCAGCCCGGTCAGAAATTGAGATGGGTCATTGATGGGTTAACCAGGCTTCCCTGGTGACTCCGTGGTAGAGAATCCTCCTGCCGGTGCAGGAGACACATATTTGATCCCTGGATCAGGAAGATCCCCTGGAGGAGCAAATGGCAACCCACTCCAGTGTTCTTGCCTGGAAAATCCCATGGACAGTAAAGCCTGGTGGGCTACAGTCCTTGAGGCTGTAAAAGAGTTGGACATGATTTAGTGACTGAACAACATCGGTGGTGGGTTGCAGTTTTTGACAGACTAAATCCACCATCTCTGGTTTGTCCTTGTTCCTTGAGTGTGACTGTCGAATAAGAGCCCCGTTGATTCTGTGTTCTCATTCCGCAAAGGGGGAAAACAGTCAGGCCTTAATGTCAGGTCCTCTCCGCCTAGTGGGACTCTGTCTCCTAAGCGCCATGAGATCATTCGAGATTTTCATTCCAATTTTCCTCCCCAGCGTCCATGTTACCTGTGCGGACTCAGCACAGAGCAAAGTCCCGTAGAGAAAATCAGCCTTACATCTCTGACTTCTGTTGTTTCTAGTCTGTCGTGCCAGGCCATCATTAAAACTCTGCTAGAGTCCGTTTCCCATAGCATTCAAACTCTGCTTGGACCAACGCTAAGCCTCAGTTAATGTCCAGACTCACAAATGCCCCCAGGGAAGAAAGCTATCAGTAATTATCAGCTTATGTAGGAAGAGCTCTTCCTTTTCTGCAATTTAGGTCCACTTACTTCTCTTTTCCACAGCTCTTTGATATCTTCAAATTTTCTACTTTTGCAGCTTTTTTTTTTTCCCTTTCTAGTTCCTGGGAAAGTTGGCCTGCCACGATATACTACTTCCTACTTAAAAGCAGTAATTTATCTTTCTAAGTCAACAAATTAAACACTATTATTGTTAATTTACATAGTAGATATTAGTTTAGATTTACCCTCATATTGGTCAAATATTTGCTTAGTATTCCTCAGACCACCTGTCTGGGTTAATTTCTTTCTGACTATGCAAACATCTTTAAGAATGTGCTTTGGTGAGAATCTGTTGATGGTTAAACCTTCAGTTTTTATTTGTCCAAAACTATCTCTTGTTTGCTTGTTCTTTTTTTTCTTTTTTCTCTCATTCTTGACACATAATTTCTCTGGGTGTGCATGCAGGTGGCCAATTATTTTTCTCTTGGCTCACCAGAAATACTACTTCATTACATTTTGGCTTCCATCGTTGTTGAGAAGATAGCTGTTAGTCTAATTGCTCTTTATTTGTAGGTGGTCTGACTTTTCTCTCGGGTTGCTTTTAGTATTTCTCTGTCCTAGACTGTGATGTGTCCTGCACTTTAAGAACTGAACTTTCTAGAACTGAACTGTTTACTCTCCAGATAGTCATAAGCAATTACTATGTGTTAGACCTTCTCACTCTATCCCCCACATCTTTTAGCATCTTTCATTTTTTCCATCGTCTTCCTAGCCTACATTCTAGATGCCTTGATTTATATCTACCTGATTGTTTACCAATTCTCTCTTTACTTGTTTCTCATTTGCTCTTTAACTTATCCATAACCATCCATTGAGGTTATTATATTTTAGTTTAAAATATATTTTTAATTTCTAGATGTTCTATATTAGTCTTTCTCAAATCTCCTAAGACATTTTACAGTATCTTATTCTTTACTCATATTTTCAAGCCTCTCTTATTTTTTTACACATGTGAACATTGCCATCTCATATTCTGTGTCTGATGAAAATTCTAATATCTGAAACTTTGCTGATCTGATTTTGATATCTGTTGTTCCTGTTTGTTCTCTATTATAGTGCCTTATATTCTTCTGCGTTTTGCAGTTTTTGACAGAGAATTTTCCTTGGAATTTATCTTTGAGAATTTTTTGAGGAATGAGTTAAAATTTCACTTCTCCAGAAAGGACTGTGCTTGTTTCTTATAGTCACCTGGGAGAAATACCAACCCTAAACCATTTCAAATTAAAATTTCTACTTAAGGTTTCTCAGACCACAAACCCAAGTGACTGAAAGCATATGGTTACAAATTCTTTAGAAACACGAGTCACCTCCCTTCTCCACTTCACCCCTAGCATCAAAGTCAGGTCAGGCAGATCTTCTGTGTGAATTTATTTCTCATTCACCTTTACATTAAAGGTGTAACCCTTTGAGATCTCAGATTTAAGTGGGGAGGCTTTACCTACTTTGTTTACCTACTGGCTTCCAAGCAAGCGTTGCCATGGCTAGGAGTGACCTCTGAATGTATAACTCATTCTTTGTGAATCATTATTTAAAAGCAGTAAATCTGCTTTCAGAGTCACTAATTTCATGGTTGCCCCAGGCTATATCATCCCGTCCCTCTTTAGACGGGAGAATCCTGATGCTGGGACCTCCGGAAGGAGCTGGACTAGCGAAGCCAGGCAACGCACCAGGGAGCTCATGGTCAATGTGAGCGCTGGTGTTCCTGCTTGCCTTCAGCACACACGAGAGTAAGCCCTGCTGTCTCTACTCCAAGTCAGAGATCTGTTGTCAGAAGTGAATGAAACAAATTCTCACATGACCTGAAAAAGTATTTGCCATAACTCAGATCTTTTGATTCCCTGAGTTCTTTTTAATACAAAAAGATTTTAGTTCCAACCTTAGACCATAATGATGTTCTTGGCTAAGAGAACCTGCTCTCTGATATAAGGAACTGACATTCCTGCAACTAATTGATAAAATGGATCATCTCTTAACTATTGAGAATGTAATGAAGGAAAACTGCAGTAATCATAGCTGCTTTACCTCTGATGAAATCACTGAACATTTGATTTAAATCCAGTATTTCTGAAAGTGTGTTCCTTGAAACATTAGGTCATGCAAAGGATCTTTAAATAAAGACAGAAATGGTAAGGACCTAACAGAAGCAGAAGATATTAAGGAGAGCCAGCAAGAATACACAGAAGAACTATACAAAAAAGATCTTCATGACCCAGATAACCGCGATGGTGTGATCACTCACCTAGAGCCAGACATCCTGGAATGCGAAGTCAAGTGGGCCTTAGGAAGCGTCGCTACGAACAAAGCTAATGGAGGTGATGGAATTCCATTTGAGCTATTTCAAATCCTAAAAGATGATGCTGTGAAAGTGCTGCACTCAATATGCCAGCAAATTTGGAAAACTCAGCAGTTGCCACAGGACTGGAAAAAGTCCATATTCATTCCAATCCCAAAGAAAGGCAATGCCAAAGAATGTTCAAACTACAACACAATGGCCCTCATCTCACACGCTAGTAAAGTAATGCTCAAAACTCTCCAAGCCAGGCTTCAACAGTACATGAACCGTGAACTTCCAGATGGTCAAGCTGGTTTTAGAAAAGGCAGAGGAACCAGAGATCAAATTGCCAACATCCATTGGATCATCAAGAAAGCAAGAGAGCTCCAGAAAAACATCTATTTCTGCTTTATTGACTATGCCAAACCCTTAGATTGTGTGGATCACAGCAAACTGTGGAAAATTCTTAAAGAGATGGGCATACCAGACTACATGACCTGCCTTCTGAGAAATCTGTATGCAGGTCAGGAAGCACCAGTTAGAACTGGACATGGAACAACAGACTGGTTCCAAATCGGGAAAGGAATACGTCAAGGCTGTATATTGTCACCCTGCTTATTTAACTTATATGCCAAGTACATCATGCGAAATGCCTGGCTGGATGAAACACAAGCTGGAATTAAGATTGTTAGGAGAAATGTCAACCTCAGATATCCAGATGACACCACCCTTATGGCAGAAAGCAAAGAAGAGCTAAAGAACTTCTTGATGAAAGTGAGAGTGAAAAAGTTGGCTTAAAACTCAACATTCAGAAAACTAAGATCATGGCATCTGGTCCCATCACTTCATGGCAAATAGATGGGGAGACAATGGAAACAGTGAGATACTTTCTTTTCTTGGACTCCAAAATCACTGCAGATGGTGATTGCAGCCATGAAATTAAAAGACGCTTGCTCCTTGGAAGAAAAGCTAGGACCAACCTAGACAGCATAGTAAAAAACAGAGACGTTACTTTACCAGCAAAGGTCCATCTAGTCAAAGCTATGGTTTTTCCAATAGTCATGTATGGATGTGAGAGGTGGACTAAAAAGACACCTGAGTGCCAAAGAATTGATGCTTTTAAACTGTGGTGTTGGAGAAGACTCTTGAGAGTCCCTTGGACTGCAAGGAGATCCAACCAGTCCATCCCAAAGGAAGCCAGTCCTGAATATCCATTGGAAGGACTGATACCGAAGCTGAAACTCCAATACTCTGGCCACCTGATGCGAAGAACTGACTCACTGGATGCTGGGAAAGATTGAAGGCGGGAGGAGAAGGGGACAACAGAGGATGAGATGGTTGGATGGTATCACCGACTCAATGGACATGAGTTTGAGTAAGCTCTGGCAGTTGGTGATGGACAGGGAAGCCTGGCATGCTGCAGTCCATGGAGTTGCAAAGAATTGGACATGACTGAGTGACTGAACTGAAATGAACTGAAGGAATGTTATATAATGAGCTTTCTCCTAGAGATTCACAACATACAATAGAATATTCACGACTCAGAGAAGTCCTGCTATTTAAAAAACTGTTTAATTTTGTTTGATTCACTGTTTTCAAGTCATATTTAACCACAGAAATATAAGAAACTTGGAACAGTGATAATTCATTTTTTTAAGATAGAGTTCACTTCTGTCACAGAAATTTGTCAACCCTCAATGAACACTGAAAAGTGGTTTATGGAGATAAATAACGCTTATTCAGCAAATTCCTGTTGAAGGCCCACTATACCTTCCACTGTGAGTATACACTGATGAACAAAACAGACATGGTTTCTGTCTTGTGGAGTTTCTGGTAGCACTGGACTGTCATGGGAGGCATTAAGAAAGGAAAAGCGAGTGGTTAGACACCTAAATGCTCCTCAAGTTATGGAACAGGCCCGTGAGCCGGGCACTTAGCCTGGCTGTTTGCACCCTGTCTGGAGGCTACGAAACTTACTGATGTAATTGCACTACTCAAGAGAACCATAAGAAAAACTAAATCCAAATACATTTCTTTCTGGAATAGCAGAATTTACCTAGGAAAGGAAGTTCAGGAAAGACAGGTAAGAAGTAGGTCACTTTAAGACTTTTGGAATCTCTGATGGATCTGAAGATTCCTCCTAAGTTAAGCTCTGTAACAGTGTCTGAAGTCCAACCAAGTCCCCTAAATGTTAACTGGAATGACAGTGGTGGTGATGGTGATGAATATCGTGACGATGATGGTGTTGGATGACGATGGTGGTGATTGTCATGACGATGGTGGTGATTGTCATGACAATGGTGGTGATGGTGATGAATATTGTGATGATGATGGTGTTGGATGACGGTGGTGATTGTCATGACGATGGTGGTGATTGTCATGACAATGGTGGTGATGGTGATGAATATCGTGACAATGATGGTGTTGGATGACGATGGTGGTGATTGTCATGACGATGGTGGTGATTGTCATGACGATGGTGGTGATGGTAATGAATATTGTGACGATGGTGTTGGATGACGGTGGTGGTGATTGTCATGACGATGGTGGTGGTGATTGTCATGACAATGGTGGTGATGGTGATGAATATCATGGTGATGATGGTGTTGGATGACGATGGTGGTGGTGATTGTCATGACGATGGTGGTGATGATTGGGACGATGGTTATGATAATAACAAAGACGGTGACAACAGCAGTAATGATGGTGATGATGTTGGATGATACTGACGGTAGCAGTGGTGATTCTGATGACGGTAATGAAGATGCTAGTGACAGTGATGGTGATGACGATGATGACAGTAGTAGGAATCTTCACCTCCTTCCTTTCACTCAATACTGCATTTAGTTGGTCACCAAGAACTGTGAGTCTCCTTATTAAGTTACACTTAAATCCATCCTCTCATTTCTCTCTAAAATTCCATTTCCCTGGAATAGGCCCTAATCCTCTCTTACTGACCACCTTATCTCATTTTGCTGCCTCTAACTCACATTCTTCCAATCCCTACCCCGCACTGTGCTAATGTAATCTTCCTAAAGTTTAAGACTGACCACAGTTCTCCTTTGCCAAGCAGGCTCTGGAGTTTCCCCAGGTCTGTGCTCCAGACATCCGGGTGCCTTAGCAGGGATTAAAGACTCTCCACAGCTTCCCTCCCCAGCCATATCTCTTCCCCTCTTATCATGTATGAGCTCAGCCACACTCAACCCACTGCAGCCCAGTCACTCCACGTACATGGACACATCCATGCCTTTTTCATGTCCTCTCCTTACTTGCCTATTCTCTCTCTTGTCCTCTAGCAAAACACGGACAAAACACACACTTATCCTTCAGCTCCACAGTCAGAGCCTCTCTAGAGCTTTGCATCGTCCTTAGCCCTGGAATAGACTGGAATGTTCCTTTGCCTGACCTCCTGTAATGCTTTCTGCCTGTGTCTGTGTGGCCTTCGCCACATGCAAGGTCATGTTCTTGTCTGTCCATGCTGGGTGGGAGGCGCTGCCTGAAGGTACATACCGAGCCCGGACGCGCAGTCCACTCTCGACCCCACGCAGCGTAGAACACCAGAGAGCTGTACGTGCACTGCGGGGCGGCAGCGATGCAGAAGCTCACACCCCTTCTGCTGTGATCTGTGTTGCCCAGATTTTCTTTTCACCAGGTTGGTAATCCATTCTCTTTTCCTCCATCCACACAGTTTCACTTATTTGCACAAAGGTGTGTGTGTGTGTGTGTGTGTGCTTATGCATGTGCACACATGTGCATATAGGTGGTTTTGTGTGCCTGTTCATGGTGAGGTCTGGGTGGGCTGGATGGAGACTGGGTTCTCGGTGCTATAGATCAAGGACTCTGCCTTCTCATAGCCTTTAGGAAGTTTTTAAAATTAGAGCCATTTGTCACAGGAGGTCTCAGTGCACTATCAGTCCCTGGAAGGGACCAGGATACATCTCTTGACCTCTGAAAGGAATGAACCCATTCAGCCACACATTGATTTCACAAATATTTATTGAGTCATCTCAGCACCATGCACTGTGTGAGGGGCTGAGGGTACACAGCTGAGCCAAAAAGAGCAAAACCAAGTGGTGTTCTCATGGTTTTGTGGTCAGTTGCTGTACTAGTACGGGGTGGAGGCAGATGGCAATCAAGGTAACAAAGCTGTGAGATGAATGGGAGCAGTGATAAGTGCTGCAAAGGAAACAACACGGGGGACGTGGGCAGGTGGTGCCGGGAGACCGGAGAGCTCTTTGATGGCAAAATCCAGGAGGACTCCTTGCAGAGGCGGCATTTGTGCTCAGACTACCTTAACAGAAAGGTCTCAGATGTGTAAACATCTGAGAGAAGATGGAAGGCCACTCCAGGCCATGCAGAGAGAAGAGAAGGAAGGCAGTCATGGTTGGACCACAGTAAGTGAGAGAGGGCATGCTGGAAGCAGGAGTCAAAAGGAGAGCAATGGCCAGGTCGCGCAGGGCCTTCTGGGCCATACCAAGGAGTTTTATTCTAAGGGCAGCGGGGAGGCTGCTAGATGGTTTTAAGCAGGAATAGTAAGTTCCCATTGATGCTTTTCAAAGCTCAGCTGTGTGGGGAAGGAATTGCAGAAGGGACTAAGTGGACCAGAGATCAGAAGCTGTCCAGGCCAGGGCTGGTGCTAACGAGGAGCAGGGTTAGCGCGCCGGCGTCTCAGAGTGGTGAGATGCAATCTTTCCGTCCCTCCTACCTCCCTCCCTCCTCAGAAAACCAGCTGGCCCTGGAGAGCTCCCAGCGAATGACATCATCTTCAGCTCCAGGCTGTTTGAAATGCAGGGAACTTGTCCCAAGGGTGTGCTGAGGCCACACACCGAAGCATGAAGCTGCCAGTGTGTGCCAGAGGGAGAGATGAAGAAAGAAAACCTGGATGAGTCCCTCGTGTGGCCCAGTACTGGGTCCAACACCCTTGTCCAGCACGTCCTGTATAATACAGCAGCCCTGGGAGGGACAGCTCTGTTTTGCACATGATTCCTATGACCCTGATCATGGAAGGATGCTTGGAACTCACATGATCTGCACCCCTGTCTCAGAATTTGTGTGCATTTGTTAATCATATCCTTTTAGCTCAGGCGATAAAGAGTCTGCCTACAATGTAGGAGACCTGGGTTCAATCCCTGGGTTGGGAAGATCCCTTGGAGAAGGGCTTGGCTACCCACTCCAGTATTCTCGCCCAGAGAATTCTGCAGACAAAGGATCCCAACGGGCTACAATCCATGAGGTCACAGAGAGTTGGACACGACTGAGCAACTAACACACACATCCTTAAGTAGAACTCTTACTGTGTCTTAATCACTTTGCAAATATTATTTCTCATAACCAATTCATTAGGTAGGAATTATCATTATCCTCATTTAACAGGTGATGAGAACTAAGACCCAGAGATGCTAAGTAACTTGCCCAAGGTAGCACTGAGCCAGGATTAAATACAGGGTAAGGAGTCCACTTCTTTTTAACTCCACCTGATGCCCTCTCCCCTCTGTTGTCTGTGAGCTAGAGTAATGGAGAGATCTCCACCCCACCTGTGCCCTTCAGCAGGCTAATGCACCTCTTGTACACATAGTGGTACTGCTGAGCTGTTCAGTGGCACAGTGATCATCATGGGAGAAGAAGGACACGTCTTAGGAAGGCTGGCCTGTCTTGAAAGGGAGTTCATTACAGGGAATTCCCTGGTGGCCCAGTAGTTAGGACTCTGTGCTTTCACTGCTGAGGGTTCAATCCCTAGTTGGGAAACTAAGATCTTGCAAGCTGTGCAGCATAGCCAACAAATACAGAAAGAAAAAGCATAATGGAGCATTTCCAGCTACAATTCCTTACAAGTAGTGAGAGGGTCTCAGACTGGAAACTCAGAGTGGGGAGGAGATGGACCTGGGATGTCTGTCTTACTTAACCTTCTGTCTCTAGGTTTAGCAGAATATATGAAACAGAGGGAGTGCTTAGTGACAGGTGCTGAGTGAGTGGATGGACGGGTGAGAGGGGGAACACAGGCTCAGCCTCCTGTGAGATCGTACAGCTGATCCAGTACCTGGTGCCGTGCAGACAGGCAGTGCAGGAGGGCCCCGTTACAACTCTTGCCCGCACAGTCCAGGCTCTAGTCCCATATGCTAATGTCACATGCTTGCAAGGGCATGGCCTGTCCTTGGTTCCAGTTGACCACTGAGGCCTGTGGGGATGTGACCCTGTGCAGCCAGATCTTATTTTTCATTACACAGATGTCATACAAAATTATCTGATTTTTAGAAGACTGTGTGTCCCCAAGAAAATATATCTAAGCGCTATCTAGATCAAGTCCCTTGGCCACTATGTTGAGACACCCAATCTAGAATCAGTAGGAGGTGAGCCAGAATGGGGTCTGGATTGTTGACCACTAAGAAAGATGGGAAGGTCCCGGGAGCCTCTGAGAGGAAGCTGCATTTTGCACGCTGGCTTATCCAGACTCAGGATATGATCGGTGTTAATTTTCCAGCTGTCATCTCAGGATTTCAGTTAAGTCTTGTCTAATATCACAGCCAAGCTCAGTCATTCTGTAGAGGGATTAGAATGGCTCTTGTGTACAAAATGGGGCCAAGGTGGCAAAGACAGGGCAGAGGCTTTTGAGGCCCGAGGAATGGGGAAGGCGGCTTGATGAATGAGCCTCGTGAAGCCGCTGCATCTTAGAAACCAGGGCTGAGCAGCTCTGCCGTCCTCCCCAAATGGAGATTCACCACCCGTGGCCAGACTCAGGATGTGAGTTTTATTTTCTTAATCAAGAGACAATATCTTTGCAGGCACGATTCCCAGTTGCAAAATTCTTTCTATGTTCCATTTAATCCCTTCTGCAGCAGCCTTCAGTTCTGGAGCTTCCTTCGGTTGTTTCTTTCCTGTGTTAGTCATCCTCTCCTCCCAACGCTCCTCTCCTTTTTCTTGTCCCCACCCTCTTCCCCAGCACCACCCGGAGCCTGTGGGCAGGGGAGGGGGAATGTGCTCGTCCGGGCCCTGTCTGGGGTGGATTTTTAATCCAGGCATGTTCTCGACACCCGGTGCCGAGCATTTGCACCAGGTATTTAATTAAACCAGGGATTCCCAGGGGATTTGAGAAACTGGCTGGCAGGGAATGGGCTCTATCTCCACATCTTATTTTGACAAGCGCTGTAATTATCCTTCCTTGCTGGCAGGCGAAGCAGAATCTCTTTCCTTCCAGCCCCATCTTCTTAGAACAAGAGTACTCAGGCTCCTCTTTGCCCCACCAATCAACAGTCTGCAGACCTAGGTTCACCAATTAGGCTGAGACTGAGCTACGCCGTTACTTAAGTTAATGCAGGTGTGCCACTCAGCGATTGTCAACAGCATCTGCGGGGCTGGCTTCCCAGCACCCAGTCCCCCCACTCGGGATTGCTGTTCAGTCACCCAGTCCTGTCTGACTCACTGTGACCCCATGGACTGCAGCATGCCAGGCTCCTCTGTCCTCCACTATCTCCCAGAGTTTGCTCAAATTCATCGCTCAAATCCACTGAATTGGTGATGCTATCTAACCATCTGGGGGCAGAGCGATTGAAGTGGGAACCATGCCCTCCAAAGGGACAGAGGTTACTTCAGGAGCCAATGTGTGTGGAGCACTTTCCATGCCTGTCTGATGTTTAATCTTCTCTGTCACCTGCCAGGTTGATATTATTATCCCATTTTACAGATGAGGAAACTGAGACTCTGAGTCACACTGTCACTGCAGTGGCCTCAGGACTCTCCCCCAAGGGCCGTCTGGCCCCACAGCTTCTACATTATGGCACTGTGTCCCAGGCTCCTCCACCCCAAGACTCTGCCCCAAGCAATTCTTGGGCAGATGATGGAAAGTGCCAGCATGTCAGGAGTAAACACTCCTGAGTCCTGCAGTCCTCGCTGCCCAGTTTGCAGGGAGGCTGTCAACAGGGGTATTCCTGTTGGACTCCTCATGGAGTCCTCGTAAAATGAACTTGGATGGCGTCTTTGAAAGCCCTGGGAAGGACTTCTCTGGTGGTCCAGTGGTTAAGAATCCTTCCAATGGGTTTGATCCCCGGTCAGGAAACTAAGATCCCATGTGCCTCAGGGCAACTAAGTCCATGCGCTGCATCATCAAGTTATTGAGACTGTCCTATAATTTGGGGTAACAGGGGTACAAAGCAGGGGTGGAAAGTCACTGAGGAAAGGCTAACGGGATGGAAACACTGCTCAGACCCAGCCCGGTTTCTAGGTACCTGTGATCCAGTCTCTTGCCTTAGCACTGGGCAAGGCTGGGCCAGTGTAGACCAGCCAGCCAGGAACTTTCCATGACCTGCTCCAACAAGGAACTTTCCAGGACAATAGCAACTATTAATACTTGCCTGTTGATTGAACACAGAATACATCCTAGACACAGCATTACCCACGTGAAACACATCTCAAGACTCAATTCTCAAGACTCCATAAAGCAGGTGTTGTTATCCCCATATGACAGATGAGCAAAGCGAGGCCCATCAGACCACTTTCAGGTCACACAGCAAGTGGTTGGCCTGAAAGTCTGTCTGAAGCAGTGTGCCCTAAACCTCCTCCTTACTGCTGTGTCCCAGGGTCCCTCCAGAGTTCTCTCGGAGGAGCTGCAAGAGACAGTTAGAGGGTGAGGACGAGGAAGAATGTCCCCGAGCTGCCAGTCTCCTGAGATTCCCGGTCCTGCTCTGTGCGCTGCTTCCGGTGCTTCAGGCGGTCCCCACCCTCGTGAAGTTCCGTCAACCCTTCCCTTGCCCTCGCTGCTCAGAGATTCGCTCCCTGTGGTTGGAGTCCCCGCTCCCCAGGCCAGAGCGAGCCAGGGGAGGGCATGGTGTCAGCAGGGAGAGAGACGAAGGGGTGGG
>NW_011494915.1:2458041-2475667 GCF_000754665.1 Bison bison bison | reverse complement strand
GGGGGTGGCCCGCCGCAGATGGGCCCGGAAGCAGGCTGGAGCCAGCTGGCTCGCTCTAAAAATCTGAAGTGTCTCTTCCGATTATCTCTTTTCAGCCCCATCTGCAGATGGCTCATTTCGTGAGGGAGGCCCTGGGCATTTGTTCTAGAACCTGAGCTGTGATTAGGAGAGGCAGGAGCACTTGGTTGGGAGGTGGGGAGACACCCCTTAATGCCCCAGAAGATTGCTATGCCCTCATCTTGCGGTCGGCTCCAGCTGCCACATGGGGGGATTCTTGCTAGTCTGTAGCCTGGATTCCAACTGCTGATGCTGCCTGCTAAAGATTCCCTGGGCTGTCCTGCCTTCAGATTTGGACAGACCGGGGCTTGTATCTAAGCATTTCTGTATTCCAGCTGTCATGACATGAACAGGTCCATTGGTTTCCCTTTCCGGAGAGGCAGTGCAGTGCAGAGGTGAAGCACGTGGACTCCAGAGCCCAACCGGCCTCCCGAGGCTCCAGTCCCACCCCCTGTGCCAGCCCCTTGCTGGCTGTGCGACCTTGGCTGACTGACTCGACACCCCTGGGCGCCTGTCCTGAGCTATAAACTAGGGTTCCACCAGTATCCACCAAAGGAGGGGCATCTTCATGCACTGAAAGGACGTGGCACATAGGAAGCACTCGAGAGTGTTAGCCACTGTCAGGGTGGGTGAATGTTTTCTGGACTGAATATGGACAAACTGTGGTCAACAGTTTTCTCTCCTGAAAACTGTCCATTGTGAAGCCATATCAAACAGGTGCAGTCTGGAGGAGTGACCGTAGGTGGGCGGTTCTGCCACCTCCTGCCGCTTTCCCTGCCTCCTCTCTCCTGACTCTCCCTGGCGTTCTTTACGCAGCTCATGCCATAAGCATTTCCTCAGGGCCGTGTGCCAGGCTTGGCCCCTGGGGTTAGGTCCCCGGCAGTGAACAATGTGGGTCCTGTCCTCTCAGGGACAAACAGTCACAGGACTGTGACGCCGTGCCAATGGGGATCAGGGAGGACCTCTTTAAGAAGCTCATGTTTGAGTCTCGTGCATGCTCACCGTTTCAGTTGTGTCCAGCTCTCTGTGACCCTAGTGGACTATAGCCCGCCAGGCTCCTCTGTCCATGGGATTCTCCAGGCAAGAGTACTTGGCTTGCCATGCTCTTCTCCAGGGGATCTTCTGACCCAGGGACTGAACCCGTGTCTTTCTGTGAGTCCTGCACTGCAGGTGATTCTTTACCGCTGAGCCATTGGGGAAGCCTGATGTTTGAGTCATATGACCGTTATTAGGAAGAGCATTTTTAGACAGAGGGAACTGCTTGGGATGATGAACTTGAAAGGAAAGTGCCACCATCAAAGATGCTGGCTATTTAAGCTGCTCTTGCCATTTAAGATTGGAAGGCTGAAACTGGGTGGGACCTTGGGGGAAATGTCTCTTCCAGCTGCATCATTGGACAGGTGGGATGCCAAGTTCACCTGTAGAGAAAGGTCACACTGGCCTGGGGGTGGGCAGAGTGACTCCACTCAAGGTGACAGGAGGACTCTCAGAGTGACCCCGACAGCTGTCAGAGCAGCCGTCAGCGCGGCCATCAGCTTGTGCGGTCCCTGGGGCCGGCTGGGAATGACCCTGGGTTCTGCCATCTAACCCACCTGTGCCTTTCCCTGAACGAGGCAGCCAAGTGCTGACTCAGGGAATTGAAACTCTAATGGTCCCTAGTCTGTTAGTATGTTTTAATGAGCTGGAAAAGCACAAACAGAAACCCTTAAGGGCATCAGCTATGACACAGAAATCTAATAAAAGAAAACAAAGTGCTTATAAATCCAAGAGTTGTTTAAAATCCAGAAATTGCAGATTGATGTATGGAGCTGTATCTTGTTAGCCCCTAAACAAGCTGAGTGACCTTGAATAAGTCCCTTTTCTTCCCAGGACCTCAGTTCCTCCATCTGTGAAATAAAAGCACTGAAAAAAGGATCCCTGTGTCCTCTTCCATCGCATACAGGCTTTGATTTGAAGTATTTCTGAAGGCAAGTCTGCCCTGGGCTGTGCAGCATCTTTGGGCATCTTGTCTGATCTGCTCTTGAGATTCTCCTTCCCAATCCCAGCTTAAACGTCACTCCTCAAGGCAGCATCCACCGTCACCCTAGACATAACCACCTTCTATTACCACCTACATTCCCTTTGCAAATTTGATAGAAGTCCCAGGTGGCTCAGTGGTAAAGAATCTGCCTGCAATGCAGGGAGATGTGAGTTCGATCCCTGGGTTGGGAAGATCCCCTGGAGAAGGAAATGGCAACCCACTCCAGTATTCTTGCCTGGGAAATCCCGTGGATGGAAGAGCCTGGTGGACCCCGGTCCATGGGGCGGCAAAAGAGTCAAATGCAACTTAGCAACTAAACAACCACCACCACAAAGAATGAATTCATTGTCTTCAAAATTATGCTTCTATAGCTCCAAAGTGCTGTTTATATTACTCTTATTCAAGCTATCACAACAGACCCATAATTAGTTATTTGCATATATGTCCAATTACCTACAAAGCAGCAACATATATTAGTCAGTTTTGGCTTCCTCCCCAGTACTGTCTACAGCATACCCTACCTCCCCAAACTTTATAATCACACTTGCTCTGTGTGCCGATTAGGATGGCCCTCCCGTCCCCTTGGCCTTGAGGTAGGCTCCTATTCATACTTCAAAGCCCAGCCTCCAAATCCCCTTCTCTGTTAAATTTTCCTCTTCTGGCTAAGTGAGTCTTACTTTTGTTGCTGTTGTTTTCCAGTCGCTAAGTTGTGTCCGTCTCTTTTGTGACCCCATGGACTGCAGTACGCCAGGCCTCCTTGTCCATCACTATCTTCCAGAGTTTGCCCAAGTTCATGTCCATCGAATGGGTGATGCTGTCCAACCATCTTTAGAATCCTTCGTGTCTACCCACCTTCCGTTGCTGAGGACACTGCGTGCTGTCAGGGCCTATTTATTGTCAGTACTCCCCTGGGTGGGGCTCCTTAAAGAAGGTACTTTGGACATTTCTCTTCTGCATCCATCCCCAGTGTTCTTGGCCCGAATCTGTGAGGGAGTTGGTCCAAGTTAGGGAAACTGGACTTAATTGCCAGACAATGATGGGGCTTGAAACAGATGTGTCTGAGCTCTGACAGATAACATGGACAGATTCCTACAGGTCAGCAAGCTCCCAAAGCTGTAGACCCCTCAGCCTCAGCCCTGGAGAGCATCCACATTGTCATTCCAGTCCCAGCCACCTTTTCTACTCTCCCAGTTCCCTCCTGCTTTCCCCTCATCCTTGTAAATAAGGCTGGCAGTATTTCCCAGGGAACATTCAGCCTCTTGGTCACTGTTGTGTTTCTGAAGTTGGGCGAGTTGGGTGTCCATAGGTAGTTCAATCATATGCCTTGCAACATAGGCTTACGCTATGAGTGAGTGAAGTTGCTCAGTCGTATCCGACTCTTTGTGACCCCATGGACTGTAGCCTGCCAGGCTCCTCCATCCATGGGATTTCCCAGGCAAGAATACTGGAGTGGGTTGCCATTTGCTTTTCCAGGCTTACACTGTAAACTGTGTCTATTTTGTGTAAATCAGCTACTTTGTCACGAGAAAGTTTATGCAGCAACAATTTTAAATTGATCAGTAAAGTCAGTGGTCAGCATAAAGCAGGTTCCTGAATTCTTCCTGTGGACCCTATACCGGGCAGCAGCAGGAAGAGCCAAGTTCGCTGTGGGGCAGACAGAACTTGTCAGGTCAGCCACCTGCCCTCCAGTCCTCTCTTCCCCGGGCTTCCAGTAGGAAGCCTCACGAGGGAATTCTCTGTGCTCTTCCCCACAACTTGACGTGACAAGCTGTGAATGCCCCAATACTTATCACTCCCGGTCTGGATTCGGGCTAAAAGCCTGGGTCAGGCTTCAGATCTGAGCAGGCAGAGAGCTGGAGTGTCTGGACAGGTGTGCTGGCTCATGGCAAAAGCCCTGGGAAAGACAAGACCTGAGTCTTAGGCTTGATTCTGCCTGTAACCTTGAGTATCTCACCTTGTGACCTGGACCTCAGTTTCAGCTGCCCCATGGGTGCGGTAGGACTTCCATGTTGTACAGCAGTGTTGTGAATTTCCTGGCCTGCTCCCTCCCAGGACCACTTCATGTCTTTTGTCTTTCTGTTTTGTTTTGATTTGGGTTTTTTTGCTGCACCTTGTGGCATGTGGGATCTTAGTTCTCCAACCAGGGATCGAACCCGTGCCCCCTGCAGTGGCAGTGTGGAGTCTTAACGGCTGAACCGCTAGAAGTGTTTGGAACCACCTCGTGTTAGCCAGTGTTTTCTGAACCGCTAGAAGTGTTTGGAACCACCTCGTGTTAGCCAGTGTTTTCATCTCCTCCAACCCCTCCCCTGGGGATCATGTGAAGGTGACAGACAGCCGTTGGGTATCCCGGAGTCAAGTTTCCCGGACTGTCTAATAAGAATCATCTTCGTTTGCAGGTTGATGCTTCTCAGTCACTATCTTTTTTAAAACTGAAGCATAGTTGATTTACAATACTGTGTTAGTTTCAGGTGTATAGCAAAGCGATTCAGTTATATATATATATATATGTATACACCCCACTCCAGTGCTCTCGCCTGGAAAATCCCATGGCGGAGGAGCCTGGTGGGCTGCAGTCCATGGGGTCGCTAAGAGTCGGACACAACTGAGCGACTTCACTTTCACTTTTCACTTTCATGCATTGGAGAAGGAAATGGCAACCCACTCCAGTGCTCTTGCCTGGAGAATCCCAGGGACCGGGGAGCCTGGTGGGCTGCCGTCTATGGGGTCGCACAGAGTCGGACGTGACTGACGTGACTTAGCCGCAACAGCATATATATATATATATTCAGATTATTTTCCATTATAGATTATTACAAGATTTTGAAAATTGCTCCCTGTGTTAAAAACAGTAAATCCTTATTGCTTATCTATTTTATGTATAGTAGTTTTTATCTGTTAATCTCATTCTTCTAATTCATTCCCCCCCGCCCTGCCCTCGGCACTTTCTGCTTTGGTAACCATGAGTTAGTTTTCTATGAGTGCGAGTGTGCTTCGGTTTTATAAGTAGATCCATTTCTATTACTTTTATATTTCACATGCTATATCATATAACATTCGTTTTTCTCTGTCTGACTTCATTTAGTATGATATTCTCTAGGTCCATCTATGTAAACGGCAGTGTGTTGCTCATTTTTGTGGCTGAGTAATATTCCATTTTATATACTGCATATACAGGCATGCACTGGATACCACATATACACACGCCACAGGTTCTCAAATTAATCCCCTGTTGATGGGCTTTTGGGTTGTTTCCGTGTCTTGGCTCCTGTAAACAGACAGTCGCTGTCTCTTCTTCGCCTTCTCTGTTAGTCTCCCTGCGTCCCTCTCTATGAACGTGTCTCTTTCGGTCTTAGCCTGCCTTTCTCTCTGCCTGTCTCTTTCTGTCTAAGCTCCCCCTCCTCCTGCTCCCCACCCCACTCCGGCCCCTAGCGTCTCTCTCTGGGTTTTCAGCTGTGTTTCCTCCTCTCTGTCTCCTATGTCTCACCTTTCTGCCTTCCTCTCCCTGAGTCTCCCCCCACCGCTCCCCCTCCTCTTCCTCTGATTCTCCTTCTGTGCAAATCTCTTTCTCTAACTGTCCATCCTTCTCATATTAAGAGGCCCAGTGGCCAGGCCAGATTTCTTATCTGTGATGGACTTCCTTGCTTTCCAGCTTCTGGCTAGAGTGTGGCATCTGCCCTGGGTTTGTTTCCACTTACAAAGGGCATCTGTGATTAATGTGGGCAGTTCTTAAGGAGCTGGAGATGTGTTTATGCTCCTTGCGAGCTGTGATGAAACACCCGTAACATTTAATGTGGTGCATTGACATTTAAATGTCAATTAAAAAGTCCCCGTTCTGCTTGGCCAGCCCCTGGATCCTCAGATGAACATTGCCCTCCCGCCTGTGTCGCCAACCCCACTGAGGGCTACTGGCATGTGGATGACACAGCAGACACAGTGACTGTGACAGAAGGGGTGGGCAGGGTCTGAATGGGCTGAGATCGTTACAGGCACGGAGGACAGCATGTGGAAAGGCAGGGAGGGTGTTGGTCCCAGGCTATAGAAGGAATGTACAGAAAGTTGGCTGGAGTGTGTCTAAAGGGGACATAAGAAGCAAGACTAGAGGCAGCATTTACCTACTTCCCTTCTTGTCCCTTCAACTCATTGGAAAAGACCCTAATGCTGAAAAAGATTGAAGGCAAAAGGAGCCTCACTGACTCAATGGACATGAGTTTGAGCAAACTCTATGAGATAGTGGAGGACGGAGGAGCCTGGCGTGCTGCAGTCCATGGGGTCGCAAAGAGTCGGCATGACTGAGCAACTGAGCAACTTCTTGCCCCTGTCCCTGAAGGCATCGCCTAAAGCTCATCTATCACTTATCACTTAGGTGCAAAGTCTCTGCCTCTGGTTACCTTCCACCAGACTGGAAGTGTCTTAAAGCCTCTCCCTCACGTCTCCATTGCCCAGGTTGCTTAGTGCACACAGCAGGTACACAGCAGTGGTCCATTCAGTTTGATGCAATACTTATTTCTTGAGTTTCCTACTGTATGGCAGGACTTATCCTTGGAACTGAAGCTACGAAATGATTAGGACTGAGACTTGACCCCAAAGACTGTATTATGTTTTCAAAGGCAAACAGAAAAGGCAAATGCTAAGATAAATGGAAACAGAGAGGAGAGGCAGCTGGCCCAGCAAGGATAACAGAGGGCTTCCTGGGGGAGTTCAAATGAAGCTGAGACCCAGAGAGCAAATATACATTTGTAAGGCAGACAGGAGGCAGAGGGGATTCTAGGCAGCAGGCCCAGCCTATATATGGAGGCAGGGATGAGCCCTGGAGGGATCAGTGACAAGAAGGAAGGAGTGGGCATCAACCGGACGTGTGAAACCCATGCCCAGGGGCCACACGACTGTAAAAGAACTCCGTGAGGCAGGGGCCCTGGCTGCCGTGTTCACCGCTATTCACAAGAGGCAGGAGGAGCACCTCTCTCTTGTCCATTCCCAAAGCCCAGTGGATCCCTGCAAGTGCATTTATTTCTCCAGAGCCCTTCTCAGAGCCTGGTGTCCTGTGGGCCCCCCTCCCCCCATCCCCTGCTTGTCATCTCCCAGCCCCTGAGCTGCCGTGTCAGAGAAAGACATGCTCTATTTTCTCAAGAAAGTCTTTTCAACAAGAGGCGCATTTTCATCTAAAGTTTCCTGTAATTGCAGTCCAGAGAAATCTGTCTTCCTAAGCCCGGGGATCAGATCTTCAGCTGAAGGATGAAACACAGCAAGTGGAACATCTGCCCAGAATGGGCTCCAAGCCCTGGAATGACGCATGGGGCCAGGTATAGTCATGTGGCCTCTGGCAGTTCCTGGCCCCAAGACGGATGCTCATTTCCCCTCCACTCTGGAAAGGAAACCCAGGGTTGGGATACCAAGTTTCTAGACTGTCGGGTTGGTATCCAGAGGCATTTCTCATCCCCATTCACAACCCTCCACACCCAGCTCTAGTTCCCCCCATAATCTGCCCTTTTAGTCTTGGATGCACAGGAAACTTCCTGGGAGAGCCGACGAAACCCAGAGCTTCCCCATCCTCCGTCCACCAGCCTGACATTTACTCATCCCCACTGTGGGTCAGAAGCCCCCCAGACTGCAGGGAGCCCCAAGTCTTGCCTCTTGATTCAGCAGGTGCTTCTTCTCTCCGCTTTGGCCAGGGCACACTTTACACCCCCCGACTGTGAAGGCCCAGCGGTGAAAGGAATGAGCCAGTGATTGTGCTGACTTTGGATCAATCAGTTGCTCACTTTCTTGGAATTTCACTCCAGTAGCTGATATTGATGGAATTGCATGGAGTGGTACCCAGAGCTTGCTGGACATACGTTCACAGTCCTAAATTCAGTTTGATGATATCACCTGCCCTTTCCCCGACACCTCACACTCTGGCCTGAGTTTTCTGAGCAAGGAGATCTGTGCTAAATATTCGGCATAAGAGATGCAGTAAAAGTCTTCCTTTGTCTCCCTCTTTCTTATGTCTTCCCTGTACAGGAATGGAAAGGTATGCTATGCAGTTTAGAAGTGGAGGTTTTATGACGTTGAACATGTTCAGGAAGGTTTCCTTCTTTTTTTTTTCAGGAAGGTTTCTATCCCAACACATCCTTGCTTTCAAACATTGTCCCCACACACACACACAGGTACACACACACACACAGGTACACACACACACACAGGTACACACACACACAGATTTCCCAAAGACCCTTCATCCTTCTTCCTCTGTTGCAATGTCACAGCACACTCTGAACATCAAGAAAGGTCTTCTGAATCCTTGATAGGAGTTATCGTCAAATAGAACAGCCCACACCACAGAGGTACACAAATGTTCATCAGAAATTCAGAAAGAAGTCATGGGCCTTCTACTGATAGTTTTTTATTTTATAATTCCTAATTACTATAATTATGCATGTTTGATAAGTTCATTACATATTAGCACTGTTGTTGTTGTTGAGTCGCCCAGTTGTACCCGACTCTCTGCGACCCCATGGACTGCAGCACGCCAGGCCTCCCTCTCCCTCACCATCTCCTGAAGTTTGCCCAAGTTCATGTCCATTGCATCGGTGATGCCATCCAACCATCTCACCCTCTGACACCCTCTTCTCCTTCTGCTCTCCAGTCTTTCCCAGCATCAGGGACTTTTCCAATGAGTCGGCTGTTGGCATCAGATGACCAAAATACTGGAGCTTCAGCTTCAGCATCAGCCAGTGCTAATAATATAGGAGTTTGGGGGAGAATGAATTCATGGATATATATGGCTGAGTCCCTTTTCTGTCCACTTCAAACTATCATCACAACATTATTAATTGGATATACTCCAATATAAAATAAAAAGATAAAAAAATAAAAAGTTTTGCAACTTCTTCACAAATTGAAAAAATAAAGTACTATTTTGGAAATATGAAAAAATTAAATAAATAAAGTAGAAATAAAAAACTGTACTCATGTTCTGGAGGAGTTCAAAAATTAAAGCTCCATATTTTTTTTATAATCATATTCTTTCAGTCCTGCTCATTTAAATCCTTCAAATTTCCCTAAAGGTCCTGGAGGGTAAATTGAGAACAGCTCTTACTGGAACAACATCTTTCCTGTGATACCTCATTCGGTCTTGCCAGTGGCCAGAGGTGCTGAGGAGGGGAGAAAAGGCTGTGGGGTGGAGCTGCCCAGGTGGTGCCAGCGGTGAAGAACCCAGTTGACAATACGAGAGACATGAGACGCGGTTTGATCCCTGGGCCAGAAAGATCCCCTGGAGAAGAGCATGGCAAACCCACTCCAGTATTCTTGCCTGGAGAATCCCATGGACAGAGGAGCCTGGCGGGCTACAGTCCATGGGGTCGCAAAGAGCCTGACACGGCTGAAGTGACTGAGCACAAACTATGATTGCCTCTCTGGTGAGTTCCTCAGGGGCACCAATAGAAATTCAGATTCCTGCATTCTCCCTACCCTCCTAAGACCTGTTGAAACACACTGTCTTCAGAGAGGTGGCCTATGAATTTGTATTTTTAAAAGCTCCTCAAATAATTACCCAACCAGTCATGGGTACCACTGGGCTAAGACATGGTGTTACTCTTCACCACAGGAGACATGGGACTCTTGGCCAACCTCACCCAGAAGCTTGAATGTCATTATTTACTATTTTTATGATGTGTTTTGCCTGTTTATGCTCTTGAGAACAAACAGACTATTTGTATCGCTGATGTCACACCCTTTGAAAAGCCTATCAGGTTTCATCCATTTAGTCAACGAATGTTTTGCCAGTTACATTTGTTTCCACTTGACAGAGAAAGAAACTGAGACCCAGAGAGACCAAGGGGTTTGTTTCTTCCTTAGCTTGTAAGACATAGATTCAGAAACCCAATCCTAGTTACCTGGCCCCAGATCCTGTGCCCTTTTCATTTTTGCTTCTGTACGTTTTGATGAAAGGGCCATGAGACCAGAGCTCTACGTGTGGGAGGTGTTGTGCCCCTGAGCCCTTCTTCCTCCCCCTCTCGTCCCCCGCCCCTGCGTGCAGGCTGCAGAGGAAATTAACATTCAGGGCACGCTCTGCTCCCTTCTGATCCCATAGAGAGAACACAGCCTCTGCCTGCCAATTAGTAACGTTCGGATCTTTATTAGAGCTGGGGACAGCACGTTCCAGTTATGCAAACGCCCTTGTCTGGGAGCAGCTGTGGGCCAGCACACCAGCCCCATCTCTCCCCACAGAGACATCATGGAGGTGACTTGGCACCCCCAGTGCTGCTGCAGTCAATGGGTCAATCAATAACTATTTACTAAACCTTGTCCAAGGTGCTGAACGAAGCATGGGGGACACATACTGCCTCTGCCTAAAAGAACCTAGGGCTCCACAGAGAGTGTGGTCAGGCAGAGGGAAGAACTCAAAAGGCCCTTTGCTCTTTTGGAAACATTAACAGTTTCTATCTATTATCCATTCCCCAAACAGGTAAAGAAAAGCATGAACAGTTGATAGGTACCCACTGTGTGCACAGACACTTGTTGGGCACTTTATATGCACCAGCTTATTCAAATATATTAATGTTTATGTGAGAAACAATGTGCTTTTTTTCAAAACATATGCTTTAAGTTGAGAAAACTAGGATTGCAACCTTGGCCCTGTCACTTTCTCCCTAGGAGACTTTGCGACCTCAAATTCTTCATCCATAAAATGGGAGGACATAGTATCTGTCTCCTAGGATTGCTGGGAGGAGTAAATACAGGCAGATTCTTTATCATCTGCCTCACCAGGGAAGCCCAGTTAGGCAGTATATTTAAGTCACTTGCCTCATCTCCACATGACACAGCAAAGTGTTAAGAAGCCTAATATGTAAGTAAATGAGAAAAATGAGTCAAATGCAGCATATACATTAGCAACAATGCAAAAATGATATGTGTATTGAGTCCGAAAGAGGACAGTCGTGAGAGGAAACTTGTCTCCTAATTCTGAGTTATCTGTACTAGTGTATTTTCATTTACGCTTTTAAGGGAAAAGGGAAGGGCTGCATGAAACTGAGCCTCCAAGCAATTCAATGACTGGCCCAAGTTCACACAATGACAGGATGGACCAAGACACCCATGCTCTCCCCACCCACCGAGCTGCCTCCCTCCCCTCGGGAAGCAGATCCCCATGGTTCAGAGACCGCACAGTCTACACTGAGACATGCAGCAGGGCTGCCGTCCCTCCTGGAGACTGCACTAGTGAAGAAGCCTTGAGTGAGTGAAAGCCACTCATTCGTTTCTGACTCTTTGTGACCCCATGGACTACATAGTCCATGGAATTCTCCAGGCCTGAATACTGGAGTGGGTAGCCTATCCCTTCTCCAGCAGATCTTTCTGACCCAGGAATCGAACCAGGGCCTTGGACCAAAGCAAAACACAAGGCAGAGGAGAGGGAGGATGGAAGTGAAACTGGCTCCTGGTTGTCAGGGGCGATGCTGTTAATGGGAGTAGTGCAGCGTGAAATTAACGACCCACCCAAAGCACCTGAGAGATTGAACTGGCCATTAAAATGCAAAATCACAGTGCAGGAGAAGGAGGGAAACAAAGAAGCAGGAAGAAGGAAGCTGTGGCAAGAGTATGGAGAACAGAAAGTCTGTGGCAAGCAGTCAGATACTCAGGAAAAGAATCTGATTCAGGATTCTGGAGGGCAGGAGTATGTAGCTTGGGAGGTGGGAATACTTGTTACCTAGGGGAGCCAGGGGATTCCCAGGTGGCACCAGAGGTAAAGAACCCGCCTGCCAATGTCAGAGACTTCAGAGACACCAGAGAGCTGGGTTTGATCAGGAAGATCCCCTGGAGGAGAGCAGGGCAACCCACTCCTGTATTCCTGCCTGGAGAATCCCATGGACGGAGGAGCCTGGCAGGCTACAGTCCATAGGATCACAAAGAGTTGGACATGACTGAAGTGACTTAGCACGCACACGGGAGAACTGGAGACAGCAGTGCACAGGTCGAGTTGTGGAAGAGAATGGAATACAGTGTGAGTGTTCAGAGAATGGAATACAAAGGCACAGAGCTCAGAGACAGTGATTTTCACCATACAGGGATTTGCCCCTGAGAATGTCCGAGAATCTCTGGAGGCATGCTTGATTGGCACAAGTAGTGGAAGGTGCTCCTGGTCTCTAGAGAGTGGAGAGCAGATGTGCTGCTAAATACCCCACAATGCACAGGGAAGTCCCTCACCACAGAGAGTTGTCCAATCCCAAGTGCCTGAAGGGTCACCGTGGAGACACCCTGGTCCAAGGGATGAGTCAGCGTGGGGGATGGGAGGTAAAGGAGTCAGAGATGAGACCAGACATCAGATGGGAAGTCAGGAGGAAGAGAGGTCAGCCCAGGGGCGAAGAGCTAAGAGGACAAAAGGAGGTTCAGTGATGAGTCAGTTTAGGGTCTCATATGGACCAGGCAACAGGGCAGGAGATGGAAATGGGCTTCAGAGCTCAGACAGAAAGTCAGGATCTAATCATTGAAGAAGCAAAGATTAAGAAGCTACACGGAAGACAATTGAGACCAGAGACAGGAAGAAAGAGGGTCGTTGGGCCATGCTGCTCAGAGTTTGAATGGGGGGTAAGCAGTGTATGTGAGTCAAGGTGATGGATGGAAGTTCGAACAAAGCCAAGGGACCAGCAGTGAACTGTGGCATCTAAACAAGGCTCAGGGCGGGTCACTGGTTGGAGGTGACCTGTAGTGGCTGAGAGGAGGGGTAGCAGGGAAAACCCCAGGGGGACAAAGACACCACCAATGCTGGGAGTATTGGTAGGACTCTCAGGAGAGCAGAGACCTGACCAAGAATCTCCAAGCAGAAAAATGGAAACCAGCTAGCAAACCTGACTCTGGAGGCAGCTGCTCACTGCAGCACCTCCTGTTCTGGCTCTAAAACATTCCCCGCTGCAGGCAGCGTCTCAGTGAAGAGCTGCCCCAGGTCCAGGCCACATCCTTAGCAAAGGGTGAGTTTTGTAACCATAGTCAGGGTGGCCCTAGTGTACAGAGCATGACTAAGAAGTCAGACCCCTGCAGGTCTGACTCCCTGCTCTGCCGCCTTCGACATGTGTGACCTTTGACTCTGAACCTCAGTTTCCTGATCTATAACATGGGAGCAATAAAGGAGTTTGTCCATATGGACTATCTGAACTCTAGAGGACTTCATGTGACTTTTATTATTAACAGAATAATACTAATTGGTGTTTCCCTCATTGGTGTTTCTGAACACTTTGGTGTGTATCTATGGCAGCAGATCATTCATTCATTCAACAAACTGGTATGTCCCAAACATGTGCTGACTGCTCAAATGGCATGGAGGAAGAGATTGAGTTTGGTTCCATGCTTACTGCCCCCCTGAGGTTGAAAGAGATCTTAAAGTTCGTAAACTCTCTCCTTAGGCTTAAGTACCCTCTACAACATCCCGCATAGGTGCATGACTTTGGCCCACACTCTTCTAGTCCTGACTATGAATGGTGATCCTCTTTCATAGACCCCTCTGACTATGAGAACGTTCATACCTGTACTGAGCCGAAATCTTCCTGGTCCTGGCTCTTTCTCTGAAGCTTTCCAGGCTTGTTCACTTCCTCTCCCACGTTGCATCCCATTTGGGATTCTCAATGGCTAACGTACTCCCATTCTGCCTCCTCAGTTGGACAGGATGGATTTTAGACCCCACACACTGAGTGACTCTACCCAGAAAGGGCTCAGGTGTATCTCTTCCCTCTCTAAGTGGAAGCAGCCAGTGGCTGCAACCCTGGGACCCTTCCCCCAACAGTCATGGCCTTGTGTGTGTGTGTTGGGGGGCAGGTGAGGGGGGTGGTGGCAGGATGACCTCCGGAAGACAGAGACAGAGCTCTTTCACCGTAATCTGGAACATTCTCTTACCTTCCCAAGATGAAGAGAACAAAGCGACTTCTCAAACCTTCTTTAGGGAGCACATTCTGATAACAGCTTGTTTGAATCAGAGGCAAGAGTGCTGAGGTGGTTTGCTATCTCCTTCTCCACTGGACCACGTTGTGTCAGAACTCTCCACCATGACCTGTCTGTCTTGGGTGGCCCTATATGGCAGAGCTCCCCACAACCGACCCCAAATGCACAGGGTTTTGTAGAACCGTGAACTCTTTGACGCTATTGGGGACAGTCTGTGGCCCTCCCAGACCTGGCTTTCAGAAGCCTCAAGCTGTCTTTTCCACTCTGGAGGGCAGTCCAGATCCCTGTAGGGGTTGTTTGAATGAACTTCCCAACACCTCTGAGCCTCAGTTTCCTCATCCTCCAAATAAAGATGACAACAGTGTTTAACTCGTCAGGCTGTGGTGCATCACGGGACAACGGGTGGGAAAAGAGACAGAAAGTGCTCAGGACTCGGTAAGTGCTCAGCCGTGCTGAGCGTTGTCAGGTTATTTGAATCAAGACAGAAGCTGTCCTAGATGAGCTAACATTCCAGCAGAGTCATCAAGACCCAGATGAAAGGAAGAAAATGAGCGTGGAGGGAGGCTATGAGCTGGAAGAACAAAAAGCAAAACATTTGGGCATTGATATCTGACCGCTGGAGTTGTTCTCTTCAAAGATAACTGCCTGTCATGCCTATGGGCGGGGACAGGGAAGAAACCCGAGGGCTCCTGCTCTTCTGTGGCATTTTCCTGCTCCTGCTCTGATGCTCCACAATGCTGTGTTGGGTGGGGCGCAGGGCCCAATCGACCCAGTGTGGATTTCAGTTCTCCCAGTAACTGACTGAGTGATACCAGGAAAAAGTCACATCACCTCTCTGAGCCTCTGTTTTCTATAAAATTAAGAAGAAATCTATTCCCTTCTAAGATCATTGGGAAAACTAAAGGTCTGTTCCTTACACACATGCCTGGCATATATTGGGTGCCTGATAAATGATCGCTGCTATTGTCTTAGCATCATTTTTGTAATAATAATCTTAAGTATTACTGGCTTTCAAAACCACGAAGAACCTGAAAGGAAGAGGATCTCCTCCCCTTTTCTTTCTGTGGTTTCCCTCTCTGGAGGATGCATGCCAGCGTACCCTCCCTCATATGCACTCTCTCTCTCTCTTTCTCTCTGGCTCTTGCCTTTTTCAGTGCCCTGATAAGTTCCTGAGGGGGCTGGAAGCTGGGATTGTAAACTGCCAGATTTCATACCCTGCTCTCATCCCTCTCTTCAAAATCTTATCAAATATTAAAAGCTGTGAAATAGGAGGCAGGTTTTTAATCATTTTAATCACAGCATTCCTCAGCCTGCTCAAAAGGGCTCAAAGGAATCGATTCAGAAGTGGTAATTATCCTTGCGGCCCTGTGCCAGACTCCAGGTCAGCCCTGGGGCCAGTGCCAGCGACAGATGGCGGGCACTGGGGAGGGCTCCTCCCGGGTGGGGGCCCCCGAACAGGAGATGCCTCGTGGGAGGAAATGAAGCTAAGTCATCCCAGGTTAGGCATCAGGTTTCCAAATGTACACCAAAATCAATTGAAAAAAATCAACTTACTCTTATTACCATCTCTTTAAGTGCCAGATGTTTTTAGCCTCATTTAACCCGCCAAGCAACTCAGGAAGGTATTTATCATTATCCAATTTATAAGTGAGATGACTGAGACTGAAAAATATAAAGTAGTGTCTCAAGGCCTGTTAGAAAGTGGCACAGTTAGATCTGTGCAGCTCCGGGCCTGCACCGTGTCCTTTGGGCCCCCATCAGCCTTGGATTGGGGGGCCTGCTGCAGAGCCATCGGAGGGGCTGTGCCCTGCCCCCTTCAGCAGTCCCCTCCCCCTCCCCCACTGTCCTCGTATGGGCTCTGGCTTATTCTTGCTGTCCTCTAGCTACTGGGATTTTATGCATGCATTTCAGGCCCCCAGTGAGCCATGAACCCTTTCTAACAGATTACATGCATCACAACCCAGCTGCTCACCTCCCCGGACTCATTTCTGGACAATCCTCCAGCCCATCCACCTCCATGCTCCAACAGGACCTAGCTTCTTGCAATTCTCAAACACCCTTTGCTCTGGACTTCTTGCTTTTGTACATGCTTTTCCCCTGCCTGGAACAACACCTTCCACCGCCCCATCCAGGTCTCAGCCTAAGCATCAGCTCTTCCTGGAAAGATGGCTGACTCCTCACTAGGCATTTCCCGCCTTGGTGATACTGCTATGGCTTTCTCCCTATGAAGGCAACCAGGATTTGGGGGGGAGAGGCGGGGGGTTGTGGGGAGCACCGCAGGGTGCTTTGTTTGCATTGCTGCAATTCCTTTAGCTGGCCAGGCTGAGAAGACAAGGACACGTCTGCCGGACTCACCGCTTGGCAGTCCCCGCGTCAGGTAGACATCGGCTGAGTGCATTACCCGAATAAGGGGACTGCGCTTAAAGGTGGGGATTTCCGGAGGCTTAGGAAGTAGAGCAGAGTTGTAGCTCTGGGCCAGATGAGGCATGCAAGTGAGCAGGGATGGCCATTTGCATACAAAGTACCTAAGAATATTCTTCAATATCACAAGAAAGTATGTTTTCCATCATTTTCCTTGAAAAATGCATCCCTCTTGATCTATCTTTCATTTCCCCGCATTTAATAGAGATGTGAATACAGAGAACTGTGTCTCTACAATAAGACAAATAGCATCCCACGCACAGTGAGAAATGATGACCCAAGTGGTCTACGTGTCGGGAAGATGAAAGGGATGGGGGGGACCGTGGTGAACTGAGGCGCGTGACCGTGTCTGAACAGATAGCTGTTCTCCACCCACTTTGTTGTTTCCCGGGGGAACGTGGCCAGATTTCCCGACTTTTCCAAGGAAGCCGGAAATAGACTGTATGTATAGTGTCCCAGTTTGTAAGAGTCGTCTCAATTAAACCGACACGCACACACGCACAAGCACGCACACACAAACAGACACAAAACAAGCCCAATAAAGCATCTGCCAAGAGGTTTTGGGTCACAGATTGGAACTTCTGCATCCGTTTTCCTGCTGGGTAGATAAAAGCTCCCTGGAGATGGACCCAAGTGCCCCCCGACACTCGCAATCCCCCAAACACCTGGGTTAAGTGGTACCACCCGACTCAGATCCACCCGGAACACTCCCTTCTTACCTTCACAGGCTTTCTTGAAGCTCCTCCAAAACCCTCGCACCAAAGGGAAAATATTCATAACCCAGCCAGGCAGCACTTAAAAGATCAAGGCGTCTGTGGATGCTGAAGTCACTGACACATTGTCCCCGTTCCCTCTCCCCAGTAGGGTCAGATGCTTCCAGTCCCACTGATGAATCGCCTCTCAGTTTCACCACAGTTTGCACAGTGCTATTGACGGGAGTGGAGAGGGCAATGGCACCCCACTCCAGTACTCTTGCCTGGAAAATCCCATGGACGGAGGAGCCTGGTGGGCTGCAGTCCATGGGGTCGCTGAGAGTCAGACACGACTGAGCGACTTCACTTTCACTTTTCACTTTCATGCATTGGAGGAGGAAATGGCAACCCACTCCAGTGTTCTTGCCTGGAGAATCCCAGGGATGGGGGAGCCTGGTGGGCTGCTGTCTATGGGGTCGCACAGAGTCGGACACGACTGAAGCGACTTAGCAGCAGCAGCATTGACTAA
>NW_011494915.1:2438508-2457941 GCF_000754665.1 Bison bison bison | reverse complement strand
TGGTGAGGGGAGGGCTGCTACCACCTGGGGCACCTGTGTGCTCCTTGGCCCATCTACGTGGGCTGATTCAACCCACCTCTGAGATTAAGTGAGACTAGCCCAGCCACCACTTACAGATGGGGCTCGGGGAAACTCAAACAACTACCAACAACACTCATGACCACGACTTTACTATCCACTGAATGTTTGCTGTGTTCTGGGTATCGTGGCCAGCACACTGCATATACCATCTCATTTAAGCCTCGCAACACCCCTCATATATTCGGGGAGGAAGAGGGCAAGAATCCTTGGTGGCAGCATGACTATTTTACACATGGAGGAAATGAAGCAGAGAGAGGTTTAGTCCAAGGTCTCACAGCTAATAAGCAATAAAGCAGAAAGGCCAGCTCTGTATCCCAGACACAGACCCACAGAGTCTTTTCCAAGCTGCTCGGGTAAAGAACGTTTTTGCAAAAGCTGCCGTTGCTGCACTGCTTCCGTGGATGGTCTCGGGAGTACTGCTGGTACTTATGCACTTGTGCTGTCTGTGCTTGGGGGAGGGAGGGACGCTGCAGAGGACTGAGGACATCCGTCCCAGCACCCAGCGTCTTCCTTTTTCCTGTTGATCATGGTGAGCTTGCTCTCTGGGGATGTTCCAGGGTCCTGTGTCTTAACTCAATTCCTCAAATATTCTCCAGGGTTTATGAATTCTCAAGGGTAATATCTTTTTAATTTTTTTAAAAATTTTCATTTCAATAGTAAATTATTTGAACATCAGTATAATATTCTAGATCATCAGCTGTAACCACCTTGTCACAGTCTATGCCAGAAATCCCCAAACTATAGTTCATGAACTGAATCAATGCTCAACCTGTTTGGGGTTTTTGTTTGTTTGTTTGTTTTAAATTTATTTGTTTTTTTTTTTAATAGATCATTGCTTTACAGAATTGTGTTGGTTTCTGCCAAACATCAACATGAATCAGCCATAGGTACACATATGTCCCCTCCCCGTTGAACCTCCCTCCCACCTCCCTCCCCATCCCACCCCTCTAGGTTGTTACAGAGCTCCTGTTTGAGTTCCCTGAGTCACACAGCAAATTCCCCCTGGCTGTCTATTTTACATATGGTAATGTAAGTTTGCATGTTACTCTCTCCATACATCCCATGTATGTCCTATGAGCCAAGAATTATTTCTACAGTTTAAAATCACTGGGGGGAGAAAACCAAAGGAAGAATAATATTTCATGATGTCTGAAAATTTTGTAAGATTCCAAATTCTATGTCTCTACCTTGAGTTTCATTGAAACACAGCAGTGCTCATTAGTTTGCATTAATAGGAGCTGCTTTAGCAATAGTGAGCAGAGTGGAGTAGTCTCAGCAGAGACCATCTGGCCCACAAGGCCAAAAATATTTACTATTTAGCCCTTGACAGGAAAAGTTCACTGACCCCTGATTTATGCAATGTGATTTTAGTGGCCACTGATGCTTCCAACTGAGTCAGGCATCTGCTTATTTTGGGGGTTGTTTTGTTTTTGTTTTTATTGTTATGAGCTAATAAGAAAAAATAGAGAAGGACTTAAGTACCCAGAGTGTCCTCGTGTGATCAAATACAATTTTCTGATAGTTCCAAGAGAAGCCAGGAGAGCCTTGAACCTTCATAGCATGAAGCAGACCAGCAGGGTGAAGTATAATGTCTGTAGTAAAATGAAGAGAAATGGGGGTGGGATGGGGAGGAAGGTGGGAGGGACGTTTAAGAGGGAGGTGACATCTGTATACCTATGGCTGATTCACGTTGATGTACTGCAGAAACCATCACAATATTGTCAAGTAATTACCCTCCAATTAAAAATAAAATTTAAAAAAGTCAGCTCCACACCATAGACACACTGCAAATGGCAACTCACTTTCAACCAAACCACCTTACATTAAACTAATGTTGCTAATTTGAAGTTAACTGATTTTGCAGTCTTATTTGTGCTTAATTTGGAAATTTGTTTCAGTTTTATAGCTCAATGAGAGCTACAAGCATAAGGATTTTATACCTAGCTTTATGTTTGCCAATAAGTAACATTATGATAAAAGTAATTTGAGTCAACACTAACTGAAATGTTTTCCCCTTTAATAGGGCAGGAAAAATGAATGCAAGAAGTACCAGTTACTTATATCTTTGAGTCAGTGTAATCTAGTATAAATTGCTACCTGCCAACCTGGCAGAAAATTCGGTCTTAGTTATTTTGGGAGGTCCTCTCCTCAGTTTGAGAGGAGAAGGGAGTGTCAAATAATAGCCCTAAGCTTAAGCTGGGACCAGCTTTAGGGTGGTGACCATTTTTTTCTATTGCTCCTGTGTCTACACTGCATTTGTGTGTACGAATCACCGACATTCATCCTTTGGGTTCTGTTGCTGAGTAGCTCAGAATTGCCCTTCACTAGTCCTCCCACTTCTTCCTTTTTACCTACTCAGCTCACTCTCCCTTTATTCTCTCTCCTTCTGGACAATGGAAGCACAATTTTTCTCAATAAGCCTTTATGCTAGCTTGACTTTCCTGTGTGGAGATGGGCAAAGGAATTGGAGAGGACTGCTAACAATGGCCTTTTCTTCTTAAAAGTCTATTACACCTGTTATATAAAAAACATAGTTTTTTTTTTTTTTTTTTTTTACTGAAAAGTTATACCCAGGCACTGAAGCTTAGAGAATGAATGGAACTCTTTTAGCCCTCTTCTGCGTTCCAGTGTATCAGTTAGCTATTGCTGCATAACAAATCACTCCTAATGTACTACCTTAAAGCAATACAAATTGTTTATTTTGTTCATAAGTCTGCAGTTTTTGCAGGGCTTGGCAGGGGTGTTTTGTCTCTGTTCCATGAGGAGTCAGCTGGGGTAACTGTAGGGAAGTGGAGGATCCACTTTCAACATGACTCACCCATGTGGCTGGCAAGATGGTGCTGGCTGTCATCTGAGAGCTACAGTCAGGGGCCTTTTCCCCTCTAAATAGCCTTCTCCATAGGTTTCTTGTTTGGGCCTGACAGTAGATGGTGACCTCGGGGCAACCAGACTGCTCACCAGATAGCTAAAGATTTCAAGAACAAGTGTCCCAGCAAACAAAGTAGAAGCCGCAGTGCCTTTTATGATCTAGCCTCAGAAATCCCTGTGCCTATCGGCTGGTGTACAAAACCCCACTCCATTTCAAGGATAGAGGCTTAGAGCCCATATCTTGATGGAGAAGTGGCCAAGTTCTAAAATGACATGTGCATTGAAAGGATACTGGAGTGGGTTGCCATTTCCTACTTCAGGGGATCTTCCTGACCCAGAAATCGAACCTGCGTCCTTTGCGTCTCCTGCATTGGCTGGCAGATCCTTTACCAGTAGTGCCACCTGGGAAGCTATGATTATTAAATAAGATAATATATAAAAAGTTGGCCTGGTAGCTAGCGCAGAGTGCCTGCCTGACCAAGGATAGCTTCTTTCTCTGTTCCCCGACTCCATCTCAGCCAACCTGCGCTGACTAAAAATGGCATTCTTCTTGGCTACCACTTTGGAACCATTTTCCCTCAGGAAAGGACGTCCGTGTATTCACAGATTCGCACACAAAGGTTGTTACTCAAATGCTGTTGAGTGATTGGCCTTTTCAAAGTAGACTCCGGTCCCCAAAGCTGCCCCTCGGCCCTGGGAAGGCGCCGGCAGGGTCCTTTGCTCCCACTCGGTCTGTGGGTCGGGGAGACCTGGACCTCCCTCCGGCGGCGCTGATTGAAGTGGAAGGACCACCATATGTCTTTCCCAGAAGGGTGACTGGCTCCCGCTAGGGTCCCAGTTCCCCTGAGATTTTCCTGAAAACCCTTCCAGCTAGCCCAGTTGGGTGTGTTAGCACATCAGATCCCATGCTTTGGTGAAGAATGTAAACACAGACCTGATTTTTCATTTTAAATGAAGCCAAGCATATTGCTCCCAGCAGATGCCGAGTGACTCAATCTGTCCTCTCGGTTTTGAAGGGACCTGAAGAACAACATGGTAAAATAAAGCAAACAGCACATTTATTGGTTGATAAAATGCTGTTTTAGTCTACCCTGGCATTATATGGTGATTGCTATGCAGCGAACATCTGTTATTAAATCCAGACTTCTGTTGCCTGGATACATTGAATCAAAAGCTGGAGCCTATGAGAAATTCATTTGTGTGTCTGTTGCGTGTGAATGTCAGAGCTCATATGATGCCTTTGTC
Source organism: Bison bison bison (assembly GCF_000754665.1). Lineage (NCBI taxonomy): Eukaryota > Metazoa > Chordata > Mammalia > Artiodactyla > Bovidae > Bison > Bison bison. The sequence goes on along the minus strand of NW_011494915.1, from coordinate 2,453,747 downwards.
TTCATTCTAACTGAATCTTTTAATATGGAATGTCTTGCTTGTTAATTCTGACTCTGGGCCAATACTGTTTTCGTTTGATTAAAAAGGGTTAAAGAAAGAAAGAAACTGTATTCCCTCAGGTGCTCTAAGCAATTTTGTTGATTAATTTTTGGAGATGGCATGGTGTATTCAGAAAAAGTAGGACGTTTTTAAAAAGAATTCATACCAAGTAACCCAATAATTCAAATTCTAGGGGTCTATCCTAAGGACATAGGAGAGATGAGCATGTATTTAAGGCCAAGGATGTTCGATGCAGTGTTACTTATAAAAGAAAAAAGAAAAAGTTAAAAGTCACCTAAAGGCATGTATGTAAAGAGCTCCATTTATATTGGCTGCAAAGTCCATGTTCTTCCAGACTGCAACTTATTAGTTGATGAGCTAATTATGAACTTTACATTATGTATAGCTTTATGCTATACTAAAAAGGTGTCTCCATGAACAACTTGGTGCGGCTGTAATTACCTCTTCAGGATAGGTCACTAGGTGTGCAATTTGTTAGGACAAAGTGCATATTATGTTGTTAATTTGCTCAGTCAACAAATGTGTCTTGAGTGGCCACTGTGCGCTAGACAGCAGAGCTCTGCCCTGGCCCAACGGCAAAGAAAAGGTCTCCACCTTCACGGTGCCAGCAGAGTGAGAAGGGAGGAAAGAAAACTAGAGGGATCTCGCAGACAGCAGTGAGTGCCAAGGAGGGGGCTGAGAATAGCGGGAAAGCCAGACGGGGATCTCTGAGTGCCACAGATTGGAGAGCGTTTGAAAACTCACTCAGCAGTGGTTCCTTAAGACGTGGTGCTGGGAAACGTGGTACATCACCAAATATTTGTCGAATGCCTACTAATGCCAGGCTATGTTCTAGGCACTGAGAACCCAGCAATGACTCTATCCAATAAGCGGAAAGAGGTGGATGATAACCAAATTTCAAAAATGACAAATGCCACGTAGAAGCTAAAGAGATCTGGGGAGGGGATAGGTCTGCTTAGATAGACAGGACAAAGAGGGAGCCTTTTGAAATAAAACACAAATATTGAGAGAGGGTTGGTCATGAGTAGACTGGGAGGATGAGATTCCAGGCAGAAGGACCAGCAAGAGCAAAGGCTGGGAATAACCTTGGTATGTTTGAGGAACTGAAAGATGGCCCTGAGTGAAGCCTGGTGAGCTAGTTTGGAAATGGCTTGAGTAAGTCTGGCAGTCACTGGAAGGCTGTGTGACAAGCCACCCCAGTACTCAGCAGCATACAACCTAGGTGTGAATCTCTACAACCTCTGTCCTCCTTCCATCCACATTCACTTCCTCCCTATGGAAACCTGTCTGCTCTGAAAACCGCAGCAGCCTCAGAATATATAAGTACATAAGAAGTGCTCCTGAATTTAGATGCAGTGGTTCTCAAACCCTAAGGAGCATGAAAAATACCCACTGAGCTGGTTATGCATGTAACATCCTAGGTCTCGACCCCAGAGAGTGTGACTTGGCAGGACTGGAGAAGCCCCAGGAATCTGCATTTTCAGAAGTAACTCTTCTTGTGATGGTGACGGAGGTCTATGGACCACATTTGGAGAATCAACAATGCAAAAGTCCCCAAAGTCGGTCCCAGGCAGGCCAGGAAAACAACCCTGCCTGTCTACCTTCAGGGTTAGGCAGAAGGCTGCCATTGTCATGAAATGCCCTTGGGCGTTCTTAGAGAGCACATCTCCACTATGATGGGCCCAGCAGGGAAAGCCATGAGTTAATGGCATCTCCTGGGTATAATAAACCTCCTCTAAGGCTCTCGTCCCCGCTGAGCTCTGCTGGATCCTCTGCCATTTCATAGTGAAGTTAGAGGTTCTTCAAACAGCTCAGAGAGATTTCTTGGAATTCCAAGGCTCCTCATCCCCTGCTCAGAACCGGATTTGGCTCCTAACTTGGAGGCGGGGTGATGTGCTGGGCCAGGACTTAGCGTGGCTCACAGGGAATCAAAGCCAGCCTTCCCCGCCTTCCTCTGACAGCCCTGCATGCTTCTTCTCTTATCCCTGCCAGAGGAGAGGGGTGGAAGGGGGGCATCCCAAAGCTCATTACCAGCTCACATTCTTTGCCCTAAATCAGCTCTCAAACACCCTGGGATGAACAGCCCTAAATGGGAAAGAAAAAAATAAAATAACGAGTGTCTTATAAGTTCATTGATATCCCTGGTGCTTTCTGTCAGGCCAGGGTTTAGCATTCTCTGCTCTGAATTTTATTTTCTGAGTCTCTAAGGAGAGTTGGCTACTCGTCCCCTGGCCATCAATTGCCTGGATGTGCTGACCCCGTCCAAACCTCTCCACCACCGCACGCTAGTCCGTGTCCCATTCTAGAAGTGACAGAACTGCTCCAAGGGACCTGCACTTTCTTGGGAACTGGGTAATTATTTCATTAGTCTGTGTTAACAGAAATACCGTTTCTAGGAAGATGGGGTGGTAATAGCTAATATTACCACCCTGTGTTATATTCCTGTGTTAATTCCCTGAGCATTTCCTGTGTGTACTTTTCATTCAGGAGCCAACTTAATCTTTGTAATAACCCTATGAGGCAAGTACTGTTTTCACTCTCGTTTCCAGACCCAGCATTTGAGGTTCTGAAAAGTCCCTCACATGAGGTCACACAGAGCTGAGGTCCAAATCCAAGTCCCTGGACCGTAGGACCCAGGCCCTCCGCCACCTACCAGCTCCGTTTCACATTGCCTCGAGCAGATCGTGCCTGCGTGGCTCTGTTCAAGCTGGATGTTGACGTAGAGAGCCCCAGGCATATCCAGGGCGTGGATACTCGGAACCATGTCACGTGAGAAATAGTGGCAGGATGTAAGACCTGAAGATGTTTTAGCTTAAAGACAGGGTGGTCTCATGGCAGAGGCTGAACAGGGGTATCTAGGCATGAAGTGTTAGTTGCTGAGTCATGTCTGACTCTTTGCAATCCCATGGACTGTAGCCCATCAGACTCCGCTGTCCATGGGATTCTCCAGGAAAGAATAATGGAGTGGGTTGCATTTCCTACTCCAGGGGACGTTCCCAACCCAGGGATTGAACCTGGGTCTCCTGCATTGCCAGCAGTTTCTTTACCATTCTGAGCCACCAGGAAAGACTTATAGAGACATAAGACCTGAAAAGTAGCTTCAGATACCTGATGATGTATCAAGCAGGAAAAAGGACTAAATCGTGTTGTATGAGCCCAAGTCTCAAGGTCCAGTGAGGTGAAGTAATACCAGAATATAAGAAAAAGCTTTCAAATACTCAAGTCTCCAAAAGAGGGTCAAGCTGCCTTGAGAATCTCCCTGTCACAGGAGGAATACAACAGAGACTTGGAAAATATTTCATTTGGCCTGGTATAGGGGGTTCTCAATGTGAGATGACACAAATAACTTTTGAGGCACTTTTGATCCTGAGTCTGTGCGATTGTATTGTTATTCCCTGGAGCCTCATCTCAAGCAGCATTTTATGTTGTCGTTAAAATGCCTAGCACAGACTCCTTTTAATGAGCCTAAAGGGAGGCATCATCATCACTCCTAGATGATGTCTACTTGGCCTGGGATGCAAATTTTGAGGAATCACTTTGTATCCAATCCTCATCAGGTGATGTGCCATGAATCACAGGTTCTTGGAACGACATGAGACCACAGACCTCATGATACAGAGGAAGAGACTGAGGCCTGGGGACGGCAGCTGACCGGTCCCAGCAGCCGGGCTGGGCTGGGCTAGGCCCCCCTAGCGCGAGCTGCAGTCTCCACACCACAGAGCCTCATGGAAAGTCAGAGACGAAGGACCCTTTACAGTCTTCTGTTTATTGTTGCTGTTGTTTAGTTGCTAAGTCATGTCCAACTCTTTGTGACCCCATGGATTGTAGCCCATCAAGCTCCTTTGTCCATGGGATTCTCCTGGCAAGAATACTGGGGTGGGTTGCCATTTCCTCCTCCAGGGATTGAACCAGCATTTCCTGCTTGGCAGGCAGATTCTTTACCACTGAACCACCCGGGAAGCTGTTCTCCTCGTTCGACAATGGCAAATAGGATTCGCTTCCCCACACCAACTCGTAATTCATTGGTTGTGATTTCCTGAAGAGCTGTTTCAGGATCTGGGGCCACATGTGGGTTCAGTGGAAATGAGATCTGTGAATCATTTATGATGGTTGCCTGGGGCATAGGTGGGAAAGTACCGTCCTGTGTGCCCAGGCTCCTGGAGCTCATCCATCTCAGTGACTTTCTGGATGTGCAAGCTGAGCTCTCTAAAAGTGACATGAATGTTGCAGAAGAGATGATGAGGCAAGATAAGGCCTTAGCCACCTCATTTATGAAAATGATTTAAAGATCCTTGCATGATGGTTAAACTCACCTATGGAATGAAAAAGATACGCAGCTGCCTTAAGCCCCAACAATATAAAGCAGATATGTAGATGGTTTGAATAACAATTTCTAGTTCATCTTGACTAAGAAGGTGCTTTGCCCTGGGTAGCAGGTGGCTCCACCCCTCACTTGCTGGGAAGTCATAAGCAGGTACTTCTCCCAGGTCCTTTTGCTGGTTAGTAAAATGAGGGATAAGGTTTTTTTCACAGAATTTCCATGATAAGTAGAAAAAAAAAAAAAGAGAAAGAAATACCCAACACAGCCTAACACTTAGCAGTTGCTCAGTAAATATTACACTCCAGTACTCCTGCCTGGAAAATCCCATGGATGGAGGAGTCTGGTAGGCTGCAGTCCATGGGGTTGCTAAGAGTCCGACACGACTGAGCGACTTCACTTTCCCTTTTCACTTTCATGCATTGGAGAAGGAAATGGCAACCCACTCAGTGTTCTTGCCTGGAGAATCCCAGGGACAGCGCAGCCTGGTGGGCTGACCTCTATGGGGTCGCACAGGGTCAGACACGACTGAAGCGACTTCGAAGCAGCAGCAGTAAATATTAATAGGAGCAAGTGCTTGCAATATAGTATTGCATCTACCCCCCTCTGTGTTATCATCTTCCCGGATTGTTAAAAGGTTAGCAGCAATGGCCACCCAAAAGCAGATTCCAAGGGACACATAGGTCATTAACTCCGGATTATTGGTCTAGGGCATGTTTTTGGAGCCCTTTATTCCCAAAGAGATAGGAATTGGCTTCCTAGCTGACTGAGATGGGAGAAGCCAGGAGGGAAGACTAGAAAATCCAATGGTAGATCTCTTAGTCCCATAACATCTTCCACCTTTCAGTTCTCCTTGGGGATTCTTGAAGTCTATACCCCACGTCCTAAATGTGGGGGAAGAACCAGAGAGGAGGAATGTGAAGTTTACTGAAAGCTCAATGCTGAAGAGCTTTATGTTTCCTTGAATTACAAGGAAGCAATCTGCCTCCCAAGTCTGCTGTTCTGAATTTTGTCAAAGCACAGAGCATTTTTAAAGACCACTTCATGAACTGATCAAATGTACTTGACAACAGAGCCAGCAGGCCAGTCAGATCATGTTCAGAACCCCTGAGAAGTTGTCTGCACAGTGGAAATGGCAGTTCTCAGAATCTGCATGTGGGAGGGATTTCACTCCATGAAGGAAAACAAGGACGCTAATAAATATTCACCCAGTGCCTACTATGTGTTAGAGGGCTTAGAGAACATTATTTCGTTTAATCCTCACTATAAGAACACTTGATACTCTTCCATTTAGCATTAATAAGTAGCAATGGAGCTTCCCTGGTGGCTCAGTGGTGAAGAGTCCACCTGCCAGTGCAGGAGAGGTGGGTTTGATCCCTAGTCAGGGAAAATCCCACATGCCGCGGAACAACTAAGCCTGAGCGCCATAACTATGGAGCTTGTGGTGTAGAGCCTGGGAGCTGCAGCTACTGAGGCCCCACACCCTAGAGCCCGTGCTCTGCAACAAGAGAAGCCACCGCAATGAGGAACCCGCGCCCTGCAGCTAGAGAGCTGCCCCGCTCACCATAACTAGAGAAAAGCCGGCACAGCAACAAGGACTCGGCGCAGCAACAAGGACTCTGCACAGCCAAACATAAATAAATAAATACAAACAATTTAAAAATTAACAAAAAATTAGCAGTGAAGTAGCTGGCATTTGCAATACTAATAGACACTAGCTACCATGTATATGTGGTGAGTTAACAGCAGCCCTCAAATTTGGAGGAGGAAAAAGTGTAAATTTGTTTTTATATCACTGAATTTCATACCGATTTTGAGTCCCTAGCCCTTTGGGTAGCAGGACCTTCACCTCAGTGTTTTCAGTTTCTCTCTCAGCTTTTTTTCCAACAGCTGCATCTAAGTTTGGGGCGGGAGCTGGGAGCGGGGATGGGAGCGCTTGTTCCGGGTCAGTGCATCACCGGGGATTCAGGACACCCAGCTCGATTGTCCTTATCCACCTCATTCAGTGAACGCACAGACTTTCCCAGTCCTGTCCAGTCCTGGGCAGCCACCGCTGCCTTCTTCCCATCCCGCTGCAAAGGCGGGCTCGGCAGGTCTGCAGGCACCTCCAGACAACACTCAAGAACAGTCCATTTATGGGCACTATGCAGGGCTTGGGCACGCTGGGAGGCTGTCTCGGTCCTTCTTCCTAGAACCTCTGCTGCGCCTGTGCCAGGCTGTATGCAGAAACCCCAGTGCCAGCCTGTTTTTAGTTTCATTCTTCAGTCTAGACTGATTTTAGGTTCTTTCTCCTCCCCATCCTTGTCAATGACTGCCAGCATCTTAATCCTCTTCTTTGCTTGCCTCCTTGCGCTGGTTTGCTGCTGCGTCGCTTCAGTCGTGTCCGACTCTGTGCGACCCATAGACGGCAGCCCACAGGCTCCTCCATTCATGGGATTTTCCAGGCAAGAGTACTGGAGTGGGTTGTTGCACTGGTTTAGAGAAGTCTTATTGAACTGGAGGGCAGAAGAGCCCGCCTTTTCCTTCATTCTTCAAAATCTTCTGTTTGGGGCACAAAATTATCTTCTGGGCTCAGCTTCTGCTGCTGCTGCTAAGTCGCTTCAGTCGTGTCCAACTCTGTGCGACCCCAGAGATGGCAGCCCACCAGGCTCCCCCGTCTCTGGGATTCTCCAGGCAAGAACACTGGAGTGGGTTGCCATTTCCTTCTCCAATGCATAAAACTGAAAAGTGAAAGTGAAGTCACTCAGTCATGTCCGACTCTTAGCGACCCCATGGACTGCAGCCCACCAGGCTCCTCGGTCCGTGGGATTTTCCAGGCAAGAGCACTGGAGTGGGGTGCCATTGCCTTGCTGAGGCTTAATAAACTGAAAATCTTTCTTACCTTTCCAGTTGCACCCCCACCCCTCTGGCAGTGAATGCTGTTAAGCAAATGGAGGGAAAGCAATGAGAACTCCTGAAAATGTTATTTCCTGGTATTCATGAGCTCAAATCCTCCAGTAGCCCTGTGAGGTCAAAATGAGTGCCATTTTGTGCTGAGGATATGGAAGCTCAGAAGGGACATTTGCCTTGTGTGGGGTCACCCGGGTAGATGGTGGCACAGCGATGGAGCCGATCTGTCTGACCATATTACCTGAAGATGAAAGCTGAGTTGTACCAGCTCAGGTGATAACTAGAGGCTGCCTAAGAAATTGCTTTGAGAATTTTGAGGCTATGTCTGAACTCAGTGAGTGGAAAAATGCTGTGTGATCCATTAGCAATGTCTGTCATGGGCACTAGACTGGGCAGCAGCCACTCGTGGGCTGCCAGTGCCAAGCTGCTCCCTAGACTCTGTGCTACTTAGAAATTCTGTTCTCATCTGCTGGCTAGGTAAAATAATGAATGCACAAACTACTTCAATAACACCATGTTTAGAGAAGGAGCTGCATGCAGAAAGAGAGAGGCTGCACACAGTGGATTCACAGTGGTCTTGGGAGGCCAGGCTGGACCATTAGAGATAAGAATGGCAGGGCAGTTGGGACTTGAACTTGGAAACTCTCAGAATGCCAAACGCAGAAGCTTGTGAGCTGTGGGAGGTTTGAGCTCAGCACAATCATGGAGGAAAGCCACTCTTAACACGAGGATCTGGCAGTGAGCAGTGGAGGCTGAAGGAGCAGCTTGGAGAGCTCCGTCGTCCGTGTGAGGTGTGGGGAGGTGCCCAGCCAGGGGAGAGGAAGGTCACTGTGACAAGGACAGGAAGACGTAGAGGGACAGCACCCAGGATTCTGCGGCTGGTGGAGGGCTCTTTGCCCCAGTGACTCACATGCTCCTTCTTTCTAGCTGAATTTCAGTTTTATTTTCGGCTCCAATCAGTGGTAATAGAGAGATCCAGGTGCTTTCTCTCCCTCGCTCCCCGTTTCCCTCTGCAGGCTCCCGGAGCCTAACAATGCCCATCCTCCCAAACAGGAGACAGTGACAGCCCGGAGCAGAGCAGCCTGTGGCTTTATGACCGCCCTCATGGCAGCCTCCGTTCACTGAGTGCCCTCTGTGTCCAGCACAGGGTCATCCCTTCACAGGCAGGCATCATCCCCTTGAACCCTCAGCAGCCCGAGGAAGTAGGAACTTCTAGTATCAATAGTTTATAGGTGAGAAAACTGATTCAGAAAGGCAAAGTAATTTGCCTGAGGTCACATGGCTGCTGTCGCTACTGCTGCTGCTAAGTCGCTTCAGTCATGTCCAAGTCTGTGCGACCCCATAGACGGCAGCCCACCAGGCTCCCCCGTCCCTGGGATTCTCCAGACAAGAACACTGGAGTGGGTTGCCATTTCCTTCTCCAATGCATAAAAATGAAAAGTGAAAGTGAAGTCGCTCAGTCGTGTCCGACTCTAGCGACCCTATGGACTACAGCCTACCAGGCTCCTCCGTCCATGGGATTTTCCAGGCAAGAGTACTGGAGTGGGGTGCCATTTGAGGTCACATGGCTAATAAGTAGTAAATCCAGAAGCAGAAATCATTTCCTAAAATAAAATCTAGAGTCAAACCTAGCTCTCTTAACAATATGCCTGTGGCCTACTCAAGCCATAAACTTTGACAAGAAGTGCCCTTGTGTTGTGTGTATTAAGTCCCTTCAGTCGTCTCTGACTCTTTGTGACCCTATGGACTGTAACCCACCAGGCTCCTGTGTCCATGGGGTTCTCTAGGCAAGACTTCAGTTCAGTTCAGTTCAGTCGCTCAGTCATAGTAGGTGTTTAATAAACAATTGCGATGATAATATAACAATATCACAGTTACTTCTTTATAACCTTCGCCGCACCTTTGCATATATTAGGTGCTGTAGTAAGGTGCTGGGATTAAGATGCTGCTGCTGCTAATGATGGTTGGGTGGAGGGAGAGGATAGGTGAGAGTGTAAAGCCCTTTTACGTGGGCCTTAGAAGTCACAGGGCAGCAGTCTGTCACAGTGGAAACTGGGTGACTCTGCAGCCAGGCAGCTGTGCTTTATTACCCATCCACGTGGCCAGGGGACGTTACTTCATCTCTCTTGGTTGGGCTTCCACCCCTCATCTTCTATAGGACTGTTGGTAGGAGGAAATGACACCATGCTTCTAAAGGGCTTAGCCTGGTACCTGGCCTAGTGAGCATTCAGTTTCTAGTAGGCATTGCTTTTATTTTTGTAAGTACATTTCTTGTCTCCCCTACCCATGGAGCAGCACTCCGCCTTGACAGTGGGTTTACACTGTGTTGTACAGGGTCCCTGAGGGCGGGGACAGAACGTTTACCCAACAGCTATGCATGGAGCGGCGTCTGGGTGCCTACACGTAAGTCGAGCTCTGGCCACACGGTGGGAAAGGGAACAGAGGGAATTGTTGCCTTCGTGGAGTCAACAAGCACAGAGGAGAAGACAGATGGATGACAAGTTTGGAATTACAAACGGACGCTCTGAAGGAAATCGACAAGTTGCATGATACAGAATAACGTAGGAGGGCTGAGGGCTATTTGTTTCTATCACTGCTACAACAAATTAGCACAATTTTAGTACCTTAAAACAACACACATTTATTATTTTACAGTTCTTAGGTCTGGACTCAGAAATGAGCCTAAAGGGGCTAAACTCAAGGTGTGCATGGCTGTGTTCCTCCTGGAGGCTCTGCGGGAGAAGACACTTGCTCACTTTTCCATTGCCTAGACGCGGCCCCCATGCCTCGTCTCATGGCTCCTTCCTCTGCCTTCAGAGGGCATCACTCCAGCCTCTCCTTGTCTTCACATTGCCATTCTCTGATGCTCATTCTCTTGCCTCTGTTAAGGACCACTCTGAGTACACTGGGTCCACCTGGATAATTCCAGGAGATCGCCCCATCTCAGAATCCTTAATATAATCACATTGCAAGGTCCCTTTGAACATGTAAGGTAACATATTCACAGGTTCCAGGAATTAGGATGACAGCCTTAGGGGACACTATTCAGCCTCGCACAGGGGGACTCTACTTTATATATGTCCTCTTCTGGACATCACCAAGCTCAGCATTTAGCAGAGACCATGAGTGAATGAATGAGTTAGTGAGTGAATGAATGCACGGATGAATGAATGAGCTCACAGAGAGGGAGAGAGACAAGGCCAGCCTGTTGCAAGCAGTCCAGGCTTGAAATGAGCTCTCATGGTTTCCCTGAGAACCTGCTGCTTTGCTCATAGATGTGCGCTGTGGCATCGGGTAAAACTTGCTAGGGAGTTAAACCTTTCCAGTTTGTAATGTGTGAAACTTGGTGCCCTGAAGCTGAAATTCAGGGAGGGACCTAAGAAACCAGCAGTGTACTGAGCTCCCATGTAGGGTGCTTCATCCGGTTTACAGTCCTCTGTTAGCAGCCACTGCCGTCTCCATTTCTGAGATGAGGGGCTGAGGCTCAGAGAGGTGCAGTCACTCCCCGAGGCCACATGGCCAGTGAGTGGGGTCCACTCAGACCCGACCCACCGAGACTTAGTGCCAGTTGCCAGGCTGCAGGGCCCCTGCTTGCTTCCAACCCACGCGTTTAATAAACCCGCTCCTGGGCCAGCCAGCATTCTCCTTAAGGGGCCTTCCTATTTCCTTGCTGGATTCTATGTGTGATTTGTAGTCTTGCAAGATTTTAAAAAACAAGTATCAGCTTGTGACTGTGCCGGTCACTTGCACCTATGGCCACGGCCTGTACTGTTTTATTAGATGGTGTCAGGAGGGAGGCAGCCCCAGAGTGGGACCAAGGGACACACACACACACACCCCCTCTCTGAAAACCCTCGAATGAGGCTCCCTGATGCAGTTCCCTGAATGAGGCTACTCCATACGGCTCCTCTCGGGAAGGAAATACAAGAGGTGCCAAGAGAGCTTGGTAGCTTTGCAGAGCAAATCACTCCCTGTTTCATGTCCATTTCTAGGCTGCTTCCTGTGACTCAGTCTGACTACAGATGGCCACAGGTCAGGGGCCAAGGTCAGCCAAGAGAGGGATGTATAGAGCAGAGGCTCAGCATCCAGGCCCGAGAGTTAGACAGCTGAGAGCTCCTAACCTGCTTCTACATCTGGCTAACGGCTTTGGGCTTATGTTTCCTCACCTGATATAATGGGTATAATAATGGTGTCTACCTCCTTGATAAAAGTGAGATAATACTTTCCTATCAGCATTAGTACAGTTCCTAAAACATAAAAGTTACCAAATAAGTGGTATTTGTTATTACTTGATTTAATTAGGTATTCAGAGTCTCAGATTAATCGGTTTACACATTCACTGGCCCCTGCTCTGTGCCAGGCACTGTTGAGCGCTAAGAGTAGAGCAGTCCAGTCCAGTTCAGTTCAGTCGCTCAGTCGTGTCCGACTCTTTGCGACCCCATGAATCGCAGCACGCCAGGCCTCCCTGTCCATCACCAACTCCCGGAGTTCACTCAGACTCATGTCCGTCGACTCAGTGATGCCATCCAGCCATCTCATCCTCTGTCGTCCCCTTTTCCTCCTGCCCCCAAACCCTCCCAGCATCAGGGTCTTTTTCAATGAGTCAACTCTTCGCATGAGGTGGCCAAAGTATTGGAGTTTCAGCTTCAGCATCAGTCCTTCCAGGACTCATTTCCTTTAGGATGGACTGGTTGTATCTCCTTGTAGTCCAAGGGACTCAGATATGCAGGTGACACCACCCTCATGGCAGAAAGTGAAGAAGAATTAAAGAGCCTCTTGATGAAAGTGAAAGAAGAGAGTGAAAAAGTTGGTTTAAAGCTCATCATTCAGAAAACGAAGATCATGGCATCCAGTCCCATCACTTCATGGCAAATAGATGGGGAAACAGTGGAAACAGTGACAGACTTTATCTTTCTGGGCTTCAAAATCACTGCAGATGGTGATTGCAGCCATGAAATTAAAAGACGCTTACTCCTTGGAAGGAAAATTATGACCAACCTAGATAGCATATTAAAAAGCAGAGACATTACTTTGTCAACAAAGATCCATCTAGTCAAGACTATGGTTTTTCCAGTGGTCATGTATGGATGTGAGAGTTGGACTATAAAGAAGGCTGAGCACCAAAGCATTGATGCTTTTGAACTGTGATGTTAGAGAAGACTCTTGAGAGTCCCTTGGACCGCAAGGAGTACAGTAGGGGAACAAACAACTCCCCGTCCTCATGGAGCTTACATTCTAATGTGGCAGAGACACTTAATACACAAATAAATATATAAGCTCATAAATGTTATATAAATGCTCTGAAGGAAATTTAGACAGTGAGGGTAAGGGGTGGAAAGTGGCTGAGGAGGGTCAGGGGTTGTCTGTTTCAGACAGGAGTCTGTGGAAGACCCCTCAGAGGAGGTGACGTGGAAACACAGACGAGAAGGAGAGGAGTGTGTGCAGGTGCTTGATGATTGTAGTTAAATTGCTCTTTTTTGTGGGCTGAGATGGCCTGGGAGTCCATTGACCTTCTAGGTAAGTCCTGAGACCTGGCCCAGAGCGGTAGGTTCTGCAGTCAGACAGTTGAGGGCTCAAATCTCAGCTCCGCTGCTGTCAAGACACTTGGCTCTGAGTGGTGGCTTCACCTCTCAGAGCGCCCCTTTCCTCCTCGGCAGCAAAGGGTCAGGGATGTGGAAACTCCCAAGGACGGCATGGGGATTAGAGGGGCTGATGTGTAAATCCTGAGCAAAGGCCCTGGCGTGGAGTACATGCACTAGAATTGGCGAGTGCTGGCATTCATATCATGGGATCCAAGTTTGGCAAGTCGGGATGACCCTGAGTGTGGATCGGAGGCAGTTGGAAACCTTGACCTTCCCTGGGACAGCCTGGGAGAGACCAGGGGAGCTGTCATCCCAGAGCACCTTGATCCTGATTTTGACTGAAGTTACTCCCTCCCAGGCCCTCATCAGCCATAATGATTAGCTACCAGACACAGCTCCTCTGAGGGGAAACCTGAGGACCAGGGAGCCTCGTCCTGCAGATTAAACTGAAGGCTGAGGAGGCAGGCAAAAGGGACATGGGGAAGCAAGTCCAATCAGAGCTGAGATCCCCAGTGAGGGGATGGCTGACAGTGGCTGAATGTTTTTATCCAACTCCCAAGGCTTAGCAGTTGGGCTCTGGTTTATGGTTTGGTGATGCTTAGTGTTGGGGAACACTGGACTTGAGGGTGATGGGGAGGGGCGGGGAAGGCGTCCGCCTCACTCCAAATTGCCTGCACGCCCAGCTAGCTCATCACCAGCCTGACGGGGCTGGATTTACTATTGTCATGACCACTCCTAAGACTGTGTCTATTTTAAATAATTGAGTCCCCTGCTGGATTGTAATGGACTGTACAAATGCTGTAACAAACAGCCCCAGAGTTTCAGTGGCTTAAGATGAAGTTTTCAGCAGGGCAGCTCAGAGCAGAGTGGGCATTGTCTCTGATCTCCTCCTCTACACCACTCCTTCCACAGCGGCTCCTTCCTCTTCTGTGTTTTCAAAGTCATCTTCCTAATGCTGCCGGTGGGGAGAGGGAGGCAGGATGAGCCTGAGAGGTTTGTCTGGGATGGGTCTGGAAGGCGAGGACAGCAGGGATGGGAGGAGCCCTGCTGGGCTCTGTCATCTGATCCTCACGTTCGCATAGCGTGTGCTGAGCTGCCACCCTGCAGGCAGCGTCCTCTGACCCCTCCACCGTTCCAAGGCGACCTGAGGGGCATGTGTGTGTGCACACACCCACAGCCACACCCGCCTCCCCAACACACATACATCCCAGGCACACTTTGTGCTCTCCACGCCCTCGGCTGGCCTCCAGCAAAGCACACATCACAGGGAGTGATCACTGCCCGCCCATCTGTCCCTCTCATTAACGTCTGAGCCACAGGGAGGCAGGAGCCTTGTTCCCAGAACCAGGACACTTCATTTGTTTAAGAAAAACAGAAAGAAAAGAGAGAAAATTAGCACTTGTTGAGATCGCTCAATTCTTTTTCTTAAGTTGTGATAGAATATATATCATTTGAAATTTTGAAATTTGCCATCTTTTTTTTTTTTTTCATCCTTTTCTTTCCCCAGGCTTTAAACTTTTTATTTTGTCTTGGGGTATAGCCATTAGTGATGTGGTGGTGGTTTCAGGTGAACAGCAAAGGGACTCAGCTATGCATGTACATGCATTCATGTTCCTGCAAACCCCCCTCCCATTCAGGCTGGCACATAACACTGAGCAGAGTTCCCTGTGTTACACAGTAGGTTCTTGCTGGTTGTCCATTTTGAATGTAGCAGCATGCACATGACCTTCCCAAACTCCCTAATTATCCCTTCCTCCCGGTTTTAGATCCCACATATAAGGGATGTCGTACAGTATCTCTCCTCTGCCTGACTGACTTTACTCAGTAGCACTCTCTCTAGATCCATCCATGCTGCTGCAGACGGCCTTGTGAAATTTACCATCTCAGCCATTTTTAAGGCTGCAGTTCGGTACCACTAGGTGCACTGACGCTGTTGAACAGTCATCACCGCCCGCCATCTCCAGAACGCGTTCACCTTGTGAAACTAAACCCACTAAACACTGACTCCCCGTCCCTCTCCCCCAGCCCCAGGAGACCACCGTTCCACTCTGTCTGTAAGTCCCACTGCTCTAAGGACCTCCTGTAAGTGGAGTCATACAGTATTTATTTTTGTAACTGGTTTATTCACCCAATATAATGTCCTCCAGGTTCGTCTGTGGTACAGTATGCACCAAAATTTCCTTATTCCTTTCAGGCTGATTAATATTCCATTGAATGTATATAGCACATTTTGTTTATTCACTCACCTTCAATGGACACTGGGACACTTCTTCCTTTTGGGTATTGTGAGTAATGCTGCTTTAAACATAGGTGTACAAACATCTGTTGAAGTCCCTACTTTCAAATATTTTGTGTATATACCCATAAGTAATTGCTTTTTCGATGATCCA
>NW_011494915.1:2437509-2437943 GCF_000754665.1 Bison bison bison | reverse complement strand
TGGGATTGGAATGAAAACTGACCTTTTCCAGTCCTGTGGCCACTGCTGAGTTTTCCAAATTTGCTGGCATATTGAGTGCAGCACTTTCACAGCATCATCTTTCAGGATTTGAAATAGCTCAACTGGAATTCCATCACCTCCACTAGCTTTGTTCATAGTGATGCTTTCTAAGGCCCACTTGACTTAAAAACATCTATTTCTTCTTTATTGACTATGCCAAAGCCTTTGATTGTGTGGATCACAATAAACTGTGGAAAATTCTGAAAGAGATGGGAATACCAGAGCACCTGACCTGCCTCTTGAGAAACCTATATGCAGGTCAGGAAGCAACAGTTAGAACTGGACGTGGAACAACAGCCTGGTTCCAAATAGGAAAAGGAGTACATCAAGGCTGTATATTGTCACCCTGCTTATTTAACTTCTATGCAGAGTAC
>NW_011494915.1:2428801-2437409 GCF_000754665.1 Bison bison bison | reverse complement strand
GGAAAAGGAGTACATCAAGGCTGTATATTGTCACCCTGCTTATTTAACTTCTATGCAGAGTACATCATGAGAAATGCTGGGCTGGAAGAAGCACAAGCTGGAATCAAGATTGCCAGGAGAAATATCAGTAACCTCAGATATGCAGATGACACCACCCTTATGGCAGAAAGTGAAGAGGAACTAAAGAGCCTCTTGATGAAAGTGAAAGAGGAGAGTGAAAAAGTTGGCTTAAAGCTCAACATTCAGAAAATGAAGATTATGGCATCTGGTCCCATCACTTCATGGGAAATAGATGGGGAAACAGTGGAAACAGTGTCAGACTTTATTTTTTTGGGCTCCAAAATCACTTCAGATGGTGATTGCAGCCATGAAATTAAAAGACTCTTACTCCTTGGAAGGAAAGTTATGAGCAACCTAGATAGCATATTGAAAAGCAGAGACATTACTTTGCCAACAAAGGTCCGTCTAGTCAAGGCTATGGTTTTTCCAGTGGTCATGTATAGATGTGAGAGTTGGACTGTGAAGAAAGCTGAATGCTGAAGAATTGATGCTTTTGAACTGTGGTGTTGGAGAAGACTCTTGAGAGTCCCTTGGACTGCAAGGAGATCCAACCAGTCCATTCTGAAGGAGATCAGCCCTGGGATTTCTTTGGAGGGAATGATGCTGAAGCTCATAACTCCAGTACTTTGGCCACCTCATGTGAAGAGTTGACTCATTGGAAAAGACTCTAATGCTGGGAGGGATTGAGGGCAGGAGGAGAAGGGGACGACAGAGGATGAGATGGCTGGATGGCATCACTGAGTTGACGGACATGAGTCTGAGTGAACTCCGGGAGTTGGTGATGGACAGGGAGGCCTGGCGTTCTGCGATTCATGGGGTCGCAAAGAGTCGGACACGACTGAGCGACTGAACTGAACTGAACTGAGGAATTTCTGGAGCATATAATTCTATCTTTAATTGTTTTGAGAAACTATCATACTGTTTTCCATAGCAGCTGTACTATTTAGTGTTCCCAAAAGTGGTGCATGAGGGTTCCTATTTAACCACATCCTCACCAACACAAGTTAATGTTTTTTTGAGAATAAGCATCCTGATGGGTGTGAGGTAGTATCTCATTGTGATTTTGACTTTGCATGCCCCTGATCATTAGTGAGGACTTCCTTGGTGGCCCAGCAGTAAAGAATCTGCCTAAAATGCAGAAGGCTCAGGAGATGCAGGTTCCATCCCTGGGTCAGAAGATCCCCTGAAGGAGGGCATGGCACCACACTCCACTATTCTTGCCTGGAGAATCCCACGGATAGAGGAGCCTGGTGGGCTACAGTCCTTAGGGGCGCAACGAGTCAGACACGACTGAAGCAACTGTGCATGCACACAATGATTAGCAATGCTGAGCATCTTTTCATGTGCTTATTGGCCATTTGTGTATCTTTTTTGGAGAAATGCCTATTCTGATTCCTTCAGTGCCTTATGAGTATAGTCCCCAATGCTTATGCTAGCCCAGTGAACTGGATATCATTATGCCCATTTTACTTTTAAGCAAACTAAGCCCTGAAAAACACGAGGTGACTTATCTGAGGTCACGTGTGACCTGGAAAGTGACAGGGCTTGTATTTAAGCACCTGCGCACTCTGCGAAGCCAGCTGTCGTGACATCACTGACAGTGTGTTTCCTGGCCTGCCCTCCCCCTGTCCCACCCACATGTACACTGTGCACGCCTGGAGGTCAGAGGCAGCCTCTTAATGATCTTTGACACAGTGGTGGGCACAGGTAAGAGTCTACTAAATACCGAGCAAGTAGACGTAGGTCCCGTGCTCCACCCTAAAGTTCTGCGTGGCATGACTTGGAAGGCGTGACTTAGTAGCTCCAAATCTAGGTTTATCTCCAAAATAGGGATGGAAACCCAACCCTCTGTGGCCAGTTGGAAGATCAGAATTAATACTTCTGCTAAGCGTGGTATCTGGTGTGTCTCAGGTGCTGACTCAGTGGTAGAAACTAACAAACACGGCTATGTTACCGGGGAGTCGGTGAATACCAGAGAGACCCATGACATAATCCCTGCTTTCCTCCTGGTTGGGGAGGTAAACAGCCCAGCAATAACTCAGAAGGGAACTGAAGCCAGCTCAGACTACAGATGTGCTTGTGAATGTGTAGATTATCTCAGGACCGATTCAGGAGAGTCTGTACACGCTGGATGCCTCAAGGGGAGACGGGGAGCCAGGAGTTGGGGAGGTTAAGGAAGTTGGGTCATTTACTTTAAGTGGCTTAACCTTGGTTGTATACACTTCTGCATGGTTGGGATTTACTGTGCAGATATCTCTTGTTTTAGATGAGAGTGGAACACCAAGGGAGTGTGGACAAGTGGCCTAGTCTACAAAGTAGGAAGGAAGAAAGACCCCTGAGAGCAGGAGACTCTTCTGAATCCATCTGGCTTCTGCCTGCAGACCCCATGCATCTCAGAGATCACCTAGCTCCCAGCATGAAACAGACCCCTCACATCTTACCAGCACCCAGAAATGAGTGCTGGAAAGAACCTGCCATTTACTCCCTGCATCTCCAGCACCTAATGGAGTTATCATGAAGAGGCGAGCATTTTTAATTTACTCTAGAGGGGTGTGTGGAGGCCTGGTACCACCATCTTCCGTCTCGGTGACAACAAACTCATTCTTCACTATAATTAAAATGTCACTTTGATAAATAATTCCATCAGCCCCCTTCCACCTATGAATAGCTTCTTGCTATAATTGTTCACATTCTGCTGAATTAGAAGTATTCAAGGGAGAATTTAAGAGGTATTTAGGCAACAAAGATGAATCGGGTGCATTTTCCACCCTCCCACAGTCTCTCATTAAACAGAGAGATATCATCCCCCACTGGGGGTCCCTCTGCCCACTGTGCTCAGTCACTTTTCCAAAGTAGAGGGAGATGGAGGAGCTGTCACCACATGGGGGTGGCCCTCACAGAGGGCTGGAGCTTGGGAACATGTGTCGGGGCGGGGGGCCTCCCTCCCCATTCATTACTGTACGAGAGAGTAGGCTGTAGCTTCATGGGGGGTGTTCACTTAGAAAAGTCAATTAACTTTTCCAGACCTCTTTTGTGTAACAGAATACCAGGTTACCCTTAAGAGACTGAGTCAGATATAACTCTTGCTCAGTGAGGGGTCATTTGACCTTGCTTTCTCATTTTACAGATGAAGGGTTCAAGGCTCCTGAAGGGCGACTTCTCCTATATGACAAGCTAGAGATGGGCAGGGCCAGGATCTCTAAACACTTAACAGGACTCAACACATACAAAGCATATGGTAGGAACTCTACATATGTTCCTATCTTTCCTTATTTTTGTTGATGCCTCCTCGTTCCTAAATCCCATCCATTGGGATAACATAGAATGCACAGAGTCAGCCACTGGCTGCTGGACACCTTGGGGAGCTTCCTCAATAAAGCCTTTTCTTGGGTTTCACAAAGAGATGGCATCTGGGTTTTCCCCCTCCCAGAGAGGGGTGTAGTTTCACGACTAACAGCGCAGTACTTTGTAGTCAGAAAGCCAGGGTTCAAGGGCGGCCTCTCCCACCGTGGGGCCAGGTATTGCTGACTCTAACTACAGTTTCCTTCTCTATATTAATAAATTGTAAATAACAATTGTAACATCTCCTCAGTGAGTTGTGAAAGGCAGTACCGCAAGGTGCACATGTGGTAATTATTAGCTATTGTTCCCCCTGGGTTTCCATGAAGGGGGTAGCACGTACCACGTGGCCATGTGGTCTGAAGTGCTGTGTGCACAACTGGATGGGGTGGAGCAGCGAGTCAGCCCAGCTAGGTCAGCTCTTCTTCAGACAATCCCCAGTCCAAGTCCACCGGAGTCCTGCCCAGCAGTGCTCCAGTCCTGGGGGTGGGGTTTAGGAGTAGGGGATGAAGTGTAGGCCAAAATGAAGACGCTGGCCTGTGTGCTCAGCCGCTCAGTCATGTCCAGCTCTTTGAGACGCCATGGACTGCAGCTCACCGGGCTCCCCTGTCCATGGAATTTCCCAGGAAGTATACTGCAGCGAGTTGCCATTTCCTTAAAAAAGCACATTTCTCTGCAAACGCTGACACCCCTGCACCACATCCCCCACAGGCAAAGGGGAGGCAGCGGTGCAGCCCGGCTGTGCGTCTGCTCTGGAGCGCAGCCCGCGAGCACGGCCCCAGGCCAGGGAGCTGTGTTTGAGCTTTGAAGTGCAGCCCCCGAGGACGGCCCCAGGCCAGGGAGCTGTGTTTGAGAGGACCATATTTTGTGTCATCAGTGAGGGCAATCCATGAAAGTAACTCACAGCGTGTGTCGCTGGCCAGAGACGCGCTGCATTCGACCCAGGTCCCCAGGCTCTATCCCGAGGCATTTCAGAAGATGAGCCCTCCCCAAAGGGTAAGGTTGAGGTCAACTGACTAGGGATGCTGTAGCACTCAGCCTGGAAGGGCTCTGGTGGAGATCCTAAGGTGATGGAAGGAAGGGGCTCGTCTCTCCCCTCCACAACCCTCAGGGCCTACCCCTTGCCCGTCTCCAGGACTCACTCTATGGGATCCACCCTGTGATGGGCCAGAGCGCTCAGGTTCTAAAACGTACGAGTCAGAGGCGAGGTGGGATAGCCTCTGTGTTAGCTCACTCCATCTTCCTGAGAACTCTACAGGAGAAACCTTTTATTCCACTTTACAGAAGGGGAAGCTGAGACTTAGACAGGAAGGCTAATGTTGCCAAGATCACAGCGCTAGCCGGTGGTTGGATCTGAACTCAAGGCTCTGACTCCAGAGAGCCAGGCTCTTTACAGCCGGTCCATCAGCCCCTTACATCGTGCTCGTCTGCACCACGGGTGTCGATGGTGCAGCTGGCAGGCAGTGCTGTCTCGTAGCCTTAAGGCAGGCATGTGTGGGAGGAACGGGGGCGTGGAGGGGAGAGTGCTGGGCCTCACCCAGGCTCCTTTCATGCCTGCCTGCGCAGCAGGGCTGCCCGTGTGCACAGGCAAGTGAATTGAGCTTCCTCCAGCATTAAGATGCAGAAGTTGTTTCTGAAACACCAAGGTTTTGAGAACATGGCTTTGAAAACAGAGAAAAGAAGCACATGCAAAGGGTTCGTTTATCCCTTTGTACTCAGGAAAAAGTCAAACAGTTGTTCTAGAAGATTAGAATCCGCCAGCCCCCACCCCACACAGGCAAGCTCATCTGTCCATTTGTTAAAAAAAACAAAAAACAAAACACATTTCTCTGCAAATGCTGACACGCCTGCACCACATCCACCCTCTGCACTGGATCTGAGGCCGTGGCTGCTACTTGGAGAGCTTGTAACTGTGCGGCTGCCTCTTGGATCAAAAACTGAGGGACTCTACATTTGAGACCCATGCCATTGAGAGACTCAGAGGCGTGTTCCAGAGCGCTGTCTAGGAACCAGGACTCCAGCCTGAGGCACAGTCAACAAAAAGAGAAATGGCATCCGTAAGGAAACATCATTCAAAGGGTCAAGGGACAGTGGAGAGAGGAGTGGACTTGGAGCCAGGGGCACCGGCTCGGAGTCTGGTGAGCGCCCCTGGAAAGTGCCTTCCTTTCTCTGGGTCTCAGCTCTGCAAGCATTGGACCACAGTTCCAAAGCTCTCATTCTGTCTGAACCCCACTCCAGTTTGGGGCCTGATTAGTTGTGGGATTCTGGTGCACCAGAGCTGGAGCTGTGACCAAGGCCAAAATGAGGATACTTGCATGCAGGCTTAGCCGCTCAGTCATGTCCAACTCTTTGTGACCCCATGGACTGTAGCCCTCCAGGCTCCTCTGTCCATGGAATTCTCCAAGCAAGAATACTGGAGTGAGTTGCCATTTCCTTCTCTAGGGAATCTTCCTGACCCAGAGATTGAACCCACATCTCCTGCATCTCCTACATTGGCAGCTGGATTCTTTACAACTGAGCCACCTGGAAACCCCACAGGAAGTGAAAATGCTGGAAGCCAAAGGGGATTGCCCAGGAGGTTCTCCAACCAATGAGACTGGAAGCAGATATCAGAGTCAAGGACAGAGCATCTGGGAAGCTGGCAGGCAGAGCAGGGAGGCTGCGGTGTTAGCCAACACTGAGCACTTGCTGTACCAGGCTCAACGTTTAGTGTCTATTCACTCCTTTCAGTCACACAGTCGGGCTATCTAAGTGAGTTTTCTGGGGAAACTGAGGCACAGAGCATTTATGTAACATGCTCACTCTTCATGCAGCAGCCACCAAAATGGAAAAGCCAGGGTTTGAGCCCAGCTGACCTGGCTCCAGTGTCTGTGCTCCTCACCATCGGTCATTCTGCATCTGTTAGGGTTGGTTGGGGCCATCATCCCTGAAAAACTCGAGGAGTCCACAACTGGTGGGTGGCTGGCTCAGTCCGGTTTAAGGGATAGGAACAGGACAGTCACTTACAGCTGCGGCAGTCCCATGACTCAAACCAAGGCATAGTGACAGATGGGAGTCTGACTGTCATCCTCTCCATGAGGGAGAAGCCGTCCAGCCTTCTTGCAGGGCTGAGTGGGTCATCTTGCAGACTGTCTCACTGAAACCTTTCCCAGAGCTGCGTTCCCCAGCATGTGGAGGAGCTGCCAGAGTCCCCCTCCGTCTTCGTTTGCAGAGAGGCTTGTCCCCCGCCCATCACCACCTCCTGCCAGAATGGACGATCATGGATTTCGGAAATGAGATAAATCTGGAAGATGAATGTATTCATGGGCCCATCAAGGGGTCATGAATCACTGGCCCAAATCACTGCCTTCAGTCTTGGCAGGATGAATTCCCTCAAGCAGATTCTCCTTGTCAGACAGATACGGAGGCAGTACCACGAAGCTCGGGCACCAACAGCATCATTATCTGCAGCAGGCTGGTTTCAGTTTCCCAAGCCACCTTCCCTTAATTTGAAGCTCACTTCTGATTCTGGAGAGGACAAAAAATAATAAAATAAGACATGTATGTATAAAAGGAAGAAAGAAAAGGGAGCAAGAAAGAAAAAAAAAATGGGGAAGCTTTCATGCCAGATGGAAAGGAGACAAGATAAATGTACTGAATCTGATTTCAAAAACTGTTTGAAAACCCTGTCCAGGATTGTCAAATACAGCCCTAGCATCCACAGGGAATGTGTCACTGCCAAAGGCCGGTGATGCTGAACCCTGCGGGCCCGGATCCTGCCTCCCAGTGACTTGTTTAGAGCTACTTCAAACCAGAACAAATCACAGCCAACGAGCATCTCCCTCTCCAGCCCCTCAATCACTCGTAATCAGACCGTGTATTTTAGCAACAAAATCTTCCCTGGCTGAAGAGCTCATCCATCTGCCTTCTGCAAGCTTGACACCCTTTAAATGGGAGGTGAGGGGAAGCCACCTTCCTCTCTGGCGGCCAGGGAAGCCGGGAGAAGGAAGGACTTACCACCCCCACGCCCTGCCCCGTAGATCGCCTGTGGAATCCCAGACCGCAGGGGCCTGCAGGTGAGGAGGAAACCAGCCCGAAAGGGACAGAGAAGGGTCATTGGGTTCCACACGTCCTGCACTGGGCACCCGGCCGTGGTCTCTGGGTTTCAATTCTGTCACTCCCGTCTTCTAGCTAGGTGACCCCAGACAAGTTACCTAGCCCTGTGTGTATAGGTGCAAACCCATGGAAACCACGCATAGAAGAAGCAGGGAACCAGAACTCGGGGGGGACTGGCTTTGATTTTTTTTTTAACATTTATTTATTTGGCTGCGTCGGTCTTAATTACGGCATCCAGGATCTTTTGCTTCATCATGTGAGATCTTTCGGTGCTGCGTTCGCTCTCAAGTTGTGGCATACGGGCTCAGCAGTTGTGACACACGGGCTCCAGAGCACACAGACCTCAGTAGCTGTGACACGTGGGCTCAGTTGCTCCGTGGTATGTGGAATCTTAGTTCCCAGACCAGAGATTGAACCTACGTCCCCTGCATTGCAAGGTGGATTCTTAGACACTGGACCACCAGGGAAGTCCCTGATTTCTTGCTCCAACTCTTGGGCAGCAAATCACTCCGCTTCTCCAAGCTGCACTTTTTAATCTGTAAAATAGGGACAGTAATACTTATCCGTAAAGTGGAGACAGTAATACCTACTTGGCCTCTCTCACAGGGTTTTATAAGAATCGAAGGAGCAAGAGAGATGGATGGACACACTTGAGATTTTACAAGTGGAAAGCAGGGTGTCATTTCAGCGTTAGGAGCCTTGTGGGAACACTTGCACCCTGGGATCAGGAGAGCTTGTCTGCATACAGCTGCACACACTCAGCGCAGGGCAGGGCTCCTGCCTGCTGCCTGCCCAAGCCCCGCCCTTACCCAGGATACCGGCACATCAGAGGCTCCGGGTGATAGAAGAGGAGATCTTGGTCTTGTGCAGAAGGGAGGTGTGGGAGGCGTCCATGGGGGTCCTTTCCCACTTCTGCAGGACCCTGTGCAGAAACAGGGCGCTGTCCTGCTCTGTCTGGGACCAGGGGTCAGAAGTCAGCTGAGGCCCAGAGGGAAAGAGGCTTCCTGCCGTGCCAGAGGCCAAAGCGGAAACGGGATGTTGAGGATGCAGGCAGTCCGCAAACCACATCTGAAGTGCTGCCTCCTGGGCCCTAGCTGGCACACAGCGTCCCGCG
>NW_011494915.1:2427483-2428701 GCF_000754665.1 Bison bison bison | reverse complement strand
AGGTCTGTTTCCAGGTCCCATTGGCCTGCCTGGACCCACAGGCTGCCCTGGAGTCCAGGCCCACTAACACTGCCTCAGCCAGAACCGGAGGCTGGAAGAAGCGCTGGAACAGGAGCCAGACAGAGCCAACTCACTCCTCTTTCCCCTAGCAAATGTCGCCTTTAAAAGTCTGGCATCGGTCTATAGGTAAAAACGGAAGCAGCAATGAAAACGAGCTAGTACAGGGACTTCCCTGGTGGTCCAGTGTGGTATGCATATGCAGTGGAATATAATATTATTCAGCCATAAAGAAGAATGAAATTCTGCTCTGAAACCATAGAGATCCTTCCGTTTAGGTCTTTAATCCATTTTGAGTTTATTTTTTTATATGGTGTGAGGAAATGTCCTAATTTCACTCTTTCACATATAGCTGTCCAGTTTTCTCAGCACCACTTATTCTAAAGATTATCTCTTCTCTGTTGTATATCCTTGCCTCCTTGGTCATAGACGGATTGACCATGGATCAATTGACCATTGAGCGCACTGCTGCTTGTAACCTCATACTTTACTCAACCTGGCCTTGGCCTGCCTCTCCAGCTTCACCTTAAATTGCTCAGCGCCTGGAACTCTTTCTTGGTCAGTGCCACATGAAATGACCTGCATTTCCCTGAGAAAATCATGCTGTATTCTGCTTCTGGGCCTTAGCTCAGGCTATTTCCTCTGCCTGGAATTTCCTTCCTCATTTCTTCCCCCACATAAATCCTGCTTGTCCTTTAAGATCCAAACTAAGCTTCCTCTCCTCTTGGAAGCCATCTTTGGCTCCTGTGCACCCATGCCCACCACGTTCCCCACCTGTCCTCCCCGACAGTCATCTCAGACCACCCTTCTCACACTTCGGTGCGACTGAGGACCTCCTTGTCATCCACCCGTGAAGGGTGTCTCACTGATGGCTGCCTCCCAAAAGCTTAGCTTCTCTCCCTGTGTTCAGTAGGCACGAGGGGGTGGGACAGCGAGTGATGAGAGTTTAAGCTGCGGAATCGAAAGGACTGGATCCAAATCTCCGTTCCACCACTCTTTCGCTGCGGGACCTGGGCAAATCAGTTAGATGCCTGGAGTCTCCGTTTCCCTGTTCAGTTTAGTAACAGATAATCCGTGCCACTGTGCTGATTCAAAGAGAGAGCTCTTACAAACTGAGTAACACCGTGCCTGGCAGCTAGAAGATGGCCAGTTAACGTTTGG
>NW_011494915.1:2423667-2427383 GCF_000754665.1 Bison bison bison | reverse complement strand
TCAGAACTGGGCTGGAATTAGACAGGCTTAGTTTTGACTCCCAGCTCTGCCACTTACCATCTCTGTGACCTTAGGCAAGTCAGCCAGCTTCCTTGAGCTTGTGTGCCCATCTAGAAAATGGGTTGAACACTGGGGTTTAAGTTAGAAGACTGTTGTGAACCCGGATGCTGAGCATGGTGGCTGGCACACACTGAGCGGGCAGTCATCCTTCCCTACTCGCTGTCCGAATAGAGAAGTGAGTGCGTGTTTGCTGAATGGAGCCTGCCGGGGACTCAGCAAGGGGTGCACACCTCTGTCTTCAGTGACATGAAATTTCACCAGGAAAGCTGAAGTGAGGCCAGCCCAGAGTGAGACTGGGGTCAGACTCCCAGCTCCAGGCTCTGTGGGGACAGAGAGCGGGAGCAGAGGGCCCCCAGGACTTTGAACTTTACACATGCATCTTTCCCAAGAGGTGACCCTGGATCGCCTGTGGCATTTCTGAACAGAATGTGGGAGGTGTGGGCAGGGAATGGAGCACAGACTTGGGAACAGACAGCTGTAGGGTGAGCCCACATTCTGGCATGGACTGCCTGTGTGGCCTTGGACAAGTTGCACCCCATCTTGGAACCTCAGTTTCCTCAGTCTTTAAAGCAAGAAATATAAATGCAGTACCAACCCCCCAGGTCATTCAAAGAGCTCACCTGTCATTGGCGAGTTCAAGACACCTTGTAGGTATTCAGTGAGCTTCTGCTCCTCCCCTCTCTCCTCAGAGCACCCTGTCCCAGTTCATACACGAGGGCCGTGAGCTGGGCTGCAGTGCCCTTTAAATACACCAGCTCCAGATTTGAAACTAATGGGGCACGTGGTGGGGACTTCTGGGAGTCACAGCGGTGTGGAGGAGAATATGGCTTCAAGAAAATAACATTTGGAGGTAATTATGGGAGCAATGGATCAGAACCACCATCAGCTGCCAGCCATCCCCAGAGACGGAGCAAGAGATGGAGGCAGAAGGTGGAACCTTTCCTGGGAGCCAGACTAGCTTATCCCTTGAAACTTCAGCCTGGCTTTAGTTCTGCCCTGAAAGTCCTGGGCTCTGGCTTTCATCCCCCTCTCTAGGATGAGGCAGGTGAGCTGTCCAGGGCTTCTTTCAGGTTTAATACCAATAGGACACAAGCCATTTGAAAGCTGTGCAAGATGGAAGAAGGAAATGGAATGAAATCTGAGGGCAGGTAGGGGCAGAAGTAATAAATGCATTAGCAGTGGAGAAAGTAGAAAAAGAGACGGCATGCATTACACCTCTCACCTGTTCTAGTGGACACCTGCTCTGTTTCCCTGTGTGGGGGCTACAGACCAAACGTGGGCCAGACCTGGCTCGTGTGCACAGGTCGCAGGAAGGAGGCTGGAGCATGTGCTTCCTGCTCCAGTGGAGGCATCACAGCACAGTTAGGGACCATCATGCAGCCTTCGGCATCTGGAACGGTGTCCCTGAAGAGGCACGGACTGTCTGGAGTCTAACCTGGGCCTTGACCCTGGCAGAGGGCAGTGAAGCAGGCAGCAGGGGACAGAGCCCCCCCTGAGATGGGGATGGTACCAGAGGGACCAAGCTGAGGTCAGCTTCAAAGGACCTCACCCTGGCTTCTGCCCACTTGGGTGAGGCAGGCAGCTCCCTCTGGGTCTGATTCAGAGACCCTGGAAGCCCAAAGGCCCCACCCTGCACCACACTCAGACCTCCCTCTGATGTCTTTAATTTGCAGGACTCTGAAAGGTTAAGACTAGTTCCTGCACAAAGCACGGATTCGCTTTGCTTGTAAGACCAGCCATCAGCAAATACTTGCTGGGGACTCTGCACCCCAGCCCCCATCTATTCCACAGAAGCAGCTTCCCTCCAGGCCCACACCTATCCACCACGCACCACCTCCCCCTTTGCTCCCGGGCCGTAGGAACTTGTAGACAAGGCAGGCATCCACTCCTCTGTCCCATGGGCTGTGCCATCTAGGGCAGGTGAAGGTCTCTCCCAAAGGGCCACAGTGTAACTTGGACTCCTTCTGTTTCCCTCTGGTGACTCGATAGGCACAAGCAGGGGCTCTCACTCAAGGCCTGACAGCCCAGCGCTGGCATCTCCACTGTCCAGGGTGGTGACAGACCTTCTAGGTTACAAAGAACTGCAGCCACTCATGTGCCAGGGCTCGGCGCCGGGTGTCACAGAGGGATTCATATCATCACATCTAATCCCCCCCGGCCCTGGCGAGTGGTCTTACCACCTACACTCACCGGGTGAGCAAACCAGACCCCACACGGAGAAGTGCACTCCCAAGGGCGTGTGGCTAAGTGCCCGTTGAGGGTTGCAAACCCCAAGCTTCCTGATTTCCAAGTGTGTGGTCTCTGGGTATGGGCCAGCTCACAGCTCATGAGCACTCTCTCCTCTCCTGACCCTCGGAGTGAGCCAGTCAGCATCACAGCTCAGAAAAAGACTGTCTCAGGGCCCCCCAGGGTGGCCAGCTCCTTTCAGGGCCAAGGATGATACTGTGGCCGGGGTGCCCAGCAGAGCAGAGGGGCTGAAAGAGTGGGGTTCTGCCCGCCCCCGATGTGAACAAGGACACCTTCTGAGTGCAAAATGTGCGGATGAGGCCCTTTGATAAGGACCAAATCCCCTCTCGTTGCTTGGCAACCCAGCTTACAAGTCATAGCAGGGAAGTAATTTACAGGAATTCAAAGTGTCGCTGGAGGTTCAGCTGAGCCGAATTGGTGCAGAGAGGAGCCGCAGTGGTCCAGATCACACCTTCGGAGGGAAGGAGGAGGGGAAGGAAAAGCTTCCACTTTCCTCGCCTGAGAATCAAAAGCCTTGAGCTCAGACTCACTGATCATTTTTTCTTCACTTATTTACTGACTCCTTCATGAGCCCCTACTATGTGGCAGGCCCTGTGCTGGGAGCCAGGCACAAAGTGATGGATGAGACAGACACCACAGAGACAAGCAAACAGAGGGTCGTGGACATGTCACAGAGTGTTAAGGGGTCTGGGCAAAGAGCCCCAGGGAGGACAAATGACACGGCTGGGGGCATGTGAGGGCAGGGGTCATGGAGGTGACCAGTTAGCCAAACAGAGAGGGATAGAGGTTGCCTTTGCAAAGGGCCAGCATGAGCCAGGGTGAGGGTGAGAGAGCACAGCACATTCAAATCCTGTGTGGTCAGGGGTGGAGGGTAAGTGGAACCCAGGCTGGGCAGAGCCTTTAATGCCAGGCAGAATTGTCTGGACTTTGTCACACAGACCTAGGTGTTATTCCTATGGGGACAGAGCATGACATCTGGGGTTTGTGGAAATCCCTCTTGTTTTACTCACTACCAGAGGGTGAACTGGGGGAGAAGCAGAAGTTAGAAGGAAAGACACTGGGGGTGCAGAAGTCAATTGAGGAACTATTAAGGAAGACTGATAAGGACAAGAGATGATGAGGCCTGAGCTAAGGTAGAGAGAAAGGGCCAAGTTCAAGAGGTAGGAAGTAAAGTCAGCTGGGCATGGAGGCCGATCCACCTGGGTGTGAGGGGCAGTAGGAGCCTTGCGGGTGTCTGACTTGACCAACAGGTGGCGCCATTCACTGAAATGGGGAAGGTGGGATGAAGGGTAGGTCTGATTTTTGAGGAATTCCCTCGGGTTCTGTCCATCAGGATTCTCTTGGCTGCAAGTTGACTTGCCACAGAAAGTCAACTGGAGTCACTTAGGGCGTGTACTCAGTCACGCCAC
>NW_011494915.1:2400370-2423567 GCF_000754665.1 Bison bison bison | reverse complement strand
ACAGCAGGTTCAGTGGAGGGGAACTGGAGTAGCAGAGGAAAGAAGCGGCAGAGCCACCCCGAGGCCAGCCAAGATATTTAGGATCCTTGGCCCAGAGCCTATCTGTTTTTTTTAATATTTATTTTTTTGATTTATTTGTCTGCGCCTGGTCTTAGTTGCAGCACCTGAGATCTCCGACCTTCGGTGCAACGTGTGGGATCTTTAGTTGTGATATATGAACCCGTGTTGCAGCATGTTGGAGCTAGTTCCCTGACCCTAGGGGTTGAACCTAGGCCCCCTGTATGGGGAACACAGAGTCGTAGCCACTGGAGCACCAAGCAAGTCCCCCAGAGTCCCTCTTGACCTTCACTGTGGCCTGTGTCACACTTGTAGGAAGAAGCCAAGCGGCAGCTGGGAATGCAAGGCTTTGTGTGCATGTTGGCTGTTTGGTCTCCAAGAAGTCTGGGGAAGGGGGTGGAGGTCAGCCAGATGGTGGGTGGAGGCGAGCAAGCCACGGAAAGAAAAATCCCTGCTCTGTGCTCATTCCTGGTGCTTCATGGAGGTCAGCGGGCCCGCCTGCGGGGCTGACCGTGGGAACCTTCCAGCAGGGCTGCTCAGGCATTTCCCAGACCAGCCCTTTCCTGGGAACTGAGTCAGTGGCCCTGTTTGGCCAGACTGACTACGAATGCCAGCAAGACAGGTTCAGCCCCCAGGAGGGGATGGGCTGGGGCATACACATACCCCACACAGGCCAGGAAGTTCTCTGCAAACAACTTCTTGGCACAAAGAAAATCCATTTGCACTGGGCTGCATGCAGCGCCTCTTTCCCGAGCAGGTCTGCTTCTCTAAGCCAGCGGATCTCCCTTTCTCCATCCTGCAGCTCAGGAAATGACTTGGGCAGGGATCAGCCCAACTGGGGGTGCAGTATGGAGCAGTGGTTAAAGGCCTGCATTTGATTCTTGAGTGGGCGTGCCTTCCCGAGCTTTGGTTCCCCAACGTGCATGCGAGTGCATAACTGAATCACTCTGCTGCTGCTGCACACCTGAAGCTAACACTGACAGTCAACTATGCCAATATACAATGAAAACTGAAAAAGAAAAGCTAACACTATGTGTCCAAAAAGTGGTTAAAATATAATCAATTTTTTGTGATGGGTATTTTATCACAATAAATATATAAAGATGGGCTGATGTATCTGATTCTCTGATTTTTCCATCTTTTGTCTACTATGAATAGCACTACTATGAACTTTCATCTGGGTTTTTTTTTTTTTTTTGAACACGTGTTTTTAGTTCTTTTGAATACTTGGCAGAAGTGAAAAAGCTGGCTTAAAACTCAGTGTTAAAATAACTAAGATCGTGGCATCTGGTCCCATCCCTTCATGGCAAATAGAAGGGGGAAAGGTGAAGCCAGTGACAGATTTCCTCTTCTTGGGCTCTGAAATCACTGCAGATGGTGACTGCAGCCATGAAGTCAGAAGACGATTGCTTCTTGGCAGGAAAGCTATGACAAACCCAGACAGTGTGTTAAAAAGCAAAGACATCAGTTTGCCAACAAAGGTCCATCTAGTCAAGGCTATGGTTTTTGCAGTAGTCATGTACAGGTGTGAGAGCTGGACCATAAAGAAGGCAGAGTGCCGAAGAATTGATGCTTTTAAACTGTGGTGTGGGAGAAGACTCTTGAGAGTCCCTTGGACTGCAAGGAGATCCAACCAGTTGATCTTAAAGGAAATCAACCCTAAATACCAATTGGAAAGACTAATGCTAAAGCTCCAATACTTTGGCCACCTGATGGGAAGAGCCGACTCATTGGAAAAGGCTTTGATGCTGCAAAAGACTGAAGGCATGAGGAGGATGGCGTGACAGAGGATGAGATGGTTGGATGGCATCACCGACTCAATGAATATGAACTTGGGCAAACTCCGGGAGATGGTGAGGGACAGGGAGGCCTGGCATGCTTTAGTCTATGGGGTCACAAAGCGTCAGACATGACTTGGTGACTGAACAACAGCAACAATTTCTTTTTCAAATTTTTTTTTTCCCATTTAGATTACTACAGAGTATTGGGCAGAATTGCCTGTGCTATACAAACGGCAGGTTCCCCTTTGCTTATCAGCTCTAAACCTAGCAGTGGATACATGTCAGTCCAAACCCCCAAGCTGTCCCTCCTTCCTCTCCTCCCCTCTGGCAACCGCGAGTTTGATCTCCAAGTCTGTGAGCACACTTCTGTGTTGCAGACAAGTCCATCTGTGTCCTTATTTTAATCATTTTAAAGTGTTCGATTCAGTGCACTGAATATGCTCACAACGTTTGCCACCATCACCACTATCTAATTCCCAAACTTGTCATCAACCCAAATGCAAACCCAGTACCCACTCTGCCCCTCCCCCCACCCCTGGCCACCACTCGTCTGCTTTCTGCCTTTATGGATTCACCTCCTCTGGATATTTCGAGTAAGTGGAATAATATGCTGCCTTTTGTGTCTGGCTCAGCATCATGTTCTCAAGGGGCATTCTTGTAGCTCATGTCAGTGTTCCATTCCTTCTTATGGTGGAATGATGTTCCATGGTATGGATATGCCACATCTTGTTCATATGCTCATCATTTGATGAACATTTAAGATTTTTCCATCTTTTGGCTACTGTGAATAGTGCTGCTATGACCTTTCATTTATGGGTTTTGTTTTTTTTTTTGAACACACGTCTTCAGTTCTTTTGAGTACATACCAGGAGTGGAATTGCCCGTCTTAGGATAATTTTATGTTTAACTTGCTGGGTAGCTGAAAAACTGCTTTCCACAGTAGCTACACCATTTTATTTGTACCTGTGGAGAAAGGCATGGCAACCCACTCCAATATTCTTGCCTGGACCATCCCATGGACAGAGGAGCCTGGCGGCTGCAGGCCGTGGGATCACAAAGAATCGGATACGACTGAGTGACTCACACACTTTCACCTTCACGTACAAGGGTTTCAGTGTCACCACACCCTTGCTAACATTTGTTGCTTTCCTTTTTAAAAAAATAAAATTATGGCCATCTAGTGTCACAGAGTTGGAGAAGGAAATGGCAACCCACTCCAGTACTCTTGCCTGGAGATTCCCAGGGACGGAGGAGTCTGGTGGGCTGCCGCCTATGGGGTCGCACAGAGTTGGACATGACTGAGCGACTCTCAGTGGTGTGAAGACCATCTGTTTTTAATTCTTGGCAGGCAGCAAGCAGTCTGGACAGCCTATGAAATGATTGACAGCTCTTTGTGGCCAGTCAAATTTCTGGAGAACAGGAGGGTGGGAGGAGCCTGGAGTCCCAGGCCCTAAACTTGTTCATCTCAGGTTTTTCCTTCTGGGCTGTGGGGGAGTGTATGAGCCTAAGCCTGGATCATCTCAGGTTTTTCCTTCCTTCTGGGCTGTGGGGGAGTGTAGGAGCCTGAGCCTGGCAGCCCATGTGATGTGTCCAAAACATGCATGTGTCCTCACTGAGTCCTCATTACAACACTTTTTAAAATTAATAACCATTACCTTGCAGACAGGCTGTTCCATGAGGCCACATATACAGTCATTAGCTCAAAAGTCCTTGGTTCGTATTCCCACTGTAGCTGCAGAAACTCGGCTTAAGACGCGGCATCAGCTGTTTCTGCCTCCCGCTGCTCTGCTTCTCCCCTGAAGCACCGCTTCATCCAGAAAACTTCTCTCCCACCGCACAGTGCCCTAGGCTGGGACCAGATGCCACTGTCAGCCACCAAGCTGCCCTCTCACTGCCCAGCTGCTCCTGCAAGGTCCTTTTCCCGAGCTGTGTGCTCTCATAAGGAATGCTCAGGCCCCCTCAGGTTTGCCAGCACGCCCAGACGCAGCCGCATCCCCGCTTGGGTTACCATCTTATTTTAAAGTCTGAAGATGTGGCTCTGCAGTGGGACATCCCGGTTTGGATCCACATATCACTCACAGTCACCTCAGTTCTCTGTATTTAACCTCTCTGCCTCCATTTTTTCATGCATGTTTCATAGAGCAGAAGAGAGGAATAAATGAGCTTATCCCTGTAACAAGTGTAGAGTGATGCCTGACCCACAGTAAGTGCTCAGTTAATCTAAGCATTATTTTCTAATATAAATGATCGTTGAATGATGACTATGTGCCAAACCCAGGCCAAGGTGCCTTTCCTATTTTTACAATGACCACAAGAGGTAGGTATTCAAACCTCCACTTTACAGATGAGATCAAGAGGCTCCTGCCAAGAGCTCACTGTCTCCCAGCTGTCAGTGAGTGCCTCGAAGGGGACTTTGGGTCTGTCTGACCCTTAAATCCCAGCTCGGTCCACTCATGGGAAAGAAAACACAGTGTCTTCTTATAGTCAGTCCCCACCTGCTGACTGCTCCTTTTGTTTGTCTGAGAGTGGCAATTGGTAGAGTGCCCCTGACACTCTGGCGTGTCAGGATCGTATGGCGACATGATGAGGGGAGGATTCCTGGAGAACAGAGCTCTAATGCAGAGCCTGGTTCATCTCCAGCTATTAATATATCGTGTTCAATGTGAATTCCTTTCTCATCTCCCCTTGAAACCTTCAGTAAAACCTACATGCCTTGCCAATACTTTTAGAATTGAATTTGCTTGGGAGTGTATTAGCTTCCTGTGCTGCTGTAACAAATTACCACATATTAGATGGGCTGGGAACAACAGAAATTTATTCTCTCACCATTCTGAAGCTCAGAATTCCAAAATCAGTATCACTGGGCTGAAGTGAAAGTGTTATCACGGCCACGCTCCTTGTCAGAAGAAGGGGGTTCCCAGCTTCTCGCAGATCTTTAATGTGTATTGTATTTATTTATGTGCTTATCTGGCTGAGTCTGGTCCCGGCTGCGGGGCTCGGGTGTCTCTCTGGCTGTGTGGGCTCTGTAGTTGTGATGTGCAGGCTTCGTTGCCCTGAGGTATGTGGGATCCTAGTTCCCTGACCAGAGATAGAACCTATATCCCCTGCGTTGGAAGGTAGACATTCAACCACCGCACTGCCAGGGCAGTCCCTTCTTCCAGATTTTGGTGGCCGCCAGCATTCCTTGGCTTCTGGCTGCATCCCTCCAATGTCGCCTCCTTCTCCTCTTCTGTATGTGTCCAGTCTCCTTCTGTCTTCCTATTATAAGGACGCCTGGGATTTTATTCAGGGTCCACCTGGACGATCCTGGATGATGGCCCTGTCTCAAGATCTTTAGCCTAACAACATCTCAAATTCTTTACCAGGCT
This sequence comes from Bison bison bison, assembly GCF_000754665.1. Lineage (NCBI taxonomy): Eukaryota > Metazoa > Chordata > Mammalia > Artiodactyla > Bovidae > Bison > Bison bison. The sequence continues at coordinate 2,418,361 of NW_011494915.1, read as the reverse complement.
AAAACCGAAGGCCCCAGGGATCAGGATGTGGCCGTCTTGGGGCCATCAGTCAGTGTACTCAGGGAAGGAGGATGGAATGAGGACCGGCCTCAGGCTGAGCGTGGAGCTGCAGCCCATCAGTCAGTGTACTCTGGGAAGGACGATAGAGTGAAGACCAGCCTCAGGATGAGCATGAAACTTCAGACCAGGCTGTCCAGAGGGGCCGCATCACCCTGAGACCCACACAAGGTCACACCACCTCTGTCAACGAGAGCGAGGGCCAGAACCGGGTCTGCCGAGCCTAGGGGCAAGCTTCCCTTCCCTGCAACGTACCACTTCTGCCTCTTGTTCTGCTGGGTCTTCCGTGGTAATGGCTCCTAATTTGGGCCTCTGCAGGTCACCCAGATATCATCTGGAAGGTTTTTGCCTCAAAACTGCACCAGGGTCAGGGGAGTGGGCACCAAAGCTTGACACAGAAGCCTGTTTGGCACACGCCTCGAGTCCTGCCCTCTTCCCCAGTCTTTCATGCTGCTGTTCAGGCCCCAGGCTCTCCTGGGAAAGAGAACATCATTAAATTCTTTCCAGATAAGACGTCATTTCGTCCAGCTGTCATCAGGGTTGGTAAGCAGACACCAGAACAGATGGAGGAGGGTGAAAGAAGTTTAAAGCCCGAGGCAGCTGACCTGCTGGGTTTCATGCTGCCATGGCTTGAAAACGGTTGCTGAAGTCAGATAACATTGACGATGCGTGTGCGCTCAGTCGTGTCCAAGTCTTTGCAACTCCCTGGACTGTAGCCTGCCAGGCTCCTTTGTCCGTGGAATTCTACAGGCAAGAATCCTGGAGTGGGTTGCCATTTCCTCCTCCAGGGGATCTTCCCAACCCAGAAATCGAACGAGCATTCGATCTTTAGGTGGATCAAAAGGGTGGATTCTTTACCACTGTGCCACCTGGAAAGCCAACTTCAATGATGTCACCTCAGCAATTTACTCTGCTTCTCTGAGCCTCAGTGTACTCACCCATAAAATGGGGAAAATTAGGGCTTCCCTCGTGGCTCTCAGTGCTAAAGAATCCACCTGCCAATGCAGGAGATACGAGTTCAATTCCTGATCCGGGACGACCCCACGTGCTGTGGGGCAACGAAGCCTGTGCACCACCACTGTCGGGCCTGTGCTCTAGAGCCCAAGAGCTGCAACGACTGAGCCCACATGCCCCCGCTGCTGAAGCCTGGGCACCTAGAGGCTGCGCTTCGCAGCAAGCAAAGTCACTACGCGGAGAAGCCCCTGCTTAGCAACTAGAGAGTAGCCCCCACACTGCAACCAGAGGAAAGCCCACACGGCAGCAAAGACCCAGCAAGCCAAAGGTAAATAAATGAAAATGTTAACAACGGGGAGAAGTGTGTCTACCCAGCTGACTCATAATGGAGATGAAACTAGCACGAAGGTGGTGGAATTTCTTCATTGAGAGAAATGACAAGGCCACACCGCTCCTTTCGTGCTCTGTAAAGTCGTCTCTGCTGGAGGAAGGGTTAAAAACTCAGGATTAAGGTCCTAGTTGGAAGCATGGTTCTAGATGGAGGCAGGGAAGGCTTCTCTGGCTCTGAGTCAGGCTCTGAACACTGGGGTTTGGTGCCTTAATATTTCTTGTCATCACTCTCCAACAGGGAGACGTCTGTTTCCCCCGGTGTGACAGCGATGTAATGGGGCCTCCCGGTGCTCCCCACAATGTCGTGCTCTGGGCAGGAAAAGTTGTTCACCACGGAGTGTGGAGTTCACTCTGTCTCCTGCAGAATCGTACATAGCAAAGATGAGAAAAGAGAACGTCGTCCTCCCCACGGTGGCTTCTTACCACACAGAATGAGAAAGCTTTTCCTCACTTCCTTCCAGTGGCAGAGTCAGCAGAGAGCAATGGCGGCCACAAGACTATTTATTTATGCTTCTGGCAGACGATAATTATCATGATCACCAGCATTTATCGAGCTGGTGATGTGAGGCGCCATGCTAATAAGCACTTCATCGCATGCCTTATCACATGCAAAACCTTCCCAAGGGGCTTGGGAAGTGCAAGTATTGCGTTACATCTGAGGAAACTGATGCACAGAGATGGTGAAGGTGAATCCCTTGGCAACCTAATGCTGTAATCGAAGCACTTAGCCATTTCACTGAATCTTTTACTTTTGTGTCTGTACATTTCAAAAGGGATTTTTTGGTGATTTATAAAGATACAGTTGAACAAAATTTTTTAAATGCTAACTTACTTATTTATCTGAGTCAGGATCTTGTGACAATTAAGAAAGTGCAAGTGAAAGAAAATAAAAAGGGGCTAGATGTAAAGCTACGATGGAAAAGTACGTGAACTCTCGCTAGGATGGCTTCTAATCTGTCTCTGAGCTTCCTAGCAGCCCCTGCAAAGAAGGAAACGTGATCTGTTGTGCAAAATCCCACAGCACTGTTTCTCAGTGCATGGTGCCCAGACCAGTGGCCTCCGCTTCACCTGGAAATCTGTGAGATAAACAGATTCTCAAGGCCCAGCCTATAATTTGAGAGTGAGGCTCAGCCGTCAGTGTCTTAAGCAAGCCTCCAGGTAATAGTGATGCACATTTAAATTTGAGAACCACGTACCTTCAAATGAGAACATACTGGTCATTAACATGGATATGTGAGAGTAATTTCTCCTCCGAGCCCGTGTGATGTGGGTGAGCTAGTGTTTTAACCAAATCTTTATTGTAAGCACCGTCAGAGTTTTGTAGGGATGCTTCTTAAGTTTCTCCTCTGCATAGATACATGGAACCTTTTCAAGGCACAATTTAATAAAAGCAGTTCTCGGCAGTCAAGCAGTGTTGTCAGACACAGCATGCCAGGCGGGCTTCCTGTTCTCACACAGCTCCAAGTAGTAAGAAGCCTGGAGAGTGTCCTGGCATAGCTATTAGGAGCCAGGACGCTGGAGCCAGGCTGATCCAGATTTGAACACTGGCTGTGCCTTTCAATAACTGAGTGAGCTTGGCCAATTCTATGAATCCCCTCTCGATGCCTTAGTGTCATCAATATGTAACATTAGACTATTCTACCTATTTCATGGAGTTGTTCTAAAAATTCAACAAGCTCGTAAGTAATGTGCTGAGTGTGACCATCGACACACTATTAAGTCCTTAATAAATGGTCCAATGATTATAAACTAGTAGGATGTATTTCCTATAGGTTGGGAAGATCCCCTGGAGAAGGAAATGACAACCCATTCCAGTATTCCTCCCTGGAGAACCCCATGGACAGAGGAGCCTGGCAGGCTATAGTCCACGGGGTCACAAAAGAGCTGGACCCGACATAGGAACTAAACCACAATAGACAAACCATCAGCCTGTGTCCGTCAGCCACTATCAACAGAACACGTATATCCTTCCCCTCCTCCTGGAAGATTATTCTAGAGATGTCTGTTCCAAACTTAGTGGGCACCTTAACTTATATGCAGAGTACATCATGAGAAATGCTGGACTGGAAGAAACACAAGCTGGAATCAAGATTGCTGGGAGAAATATCAATAACCTCAGATATGCAGATGACACCACCCTTATGGCAGAAAGTGAAGAGGAACTAAAAAGCCTTTTGATGAAAGTGAAAGTGGAGAGTGAAAAAGTTGGCTTAAAGCTCAACATTCAGAAAAAGAAGATCAGGGCATCCAGTCCCATCACTTCATGGGAAATAGATGGGGAAACAGTGGAAACACTGTCAGACTTTATTTTTCGGGGCTCCAAAATCACTGCAGATGGTGACTGCAGCCATGAAATTAAAGACGCTTACTCCCTGGAAGGAAAGTTATGACCAACCTAGATAGCATATTCAAAAGCAGAGACATTACTTTGCCAACAAAGGTCTGTCTAGTCAAGGCTGTGGTTTTTCCTGTGGTCATACATGGATGTGAGAGTTGGACTGTGAAGAAGGCTGAGTGCCGAAGAATTGATGCTTTTGAACTGTGGTGTTGGAGAAGACTCTTGAGAGTCCCTTGGACTGCAAGGAGATCCAACCAGTCCATTCTGAAGGAGATCAGCCCTGGGATTTCTTTGGAAGGGATGATGCTAAAGCTGAAACTCCAGTACTTTGGCCACCTCATGCAAAGAGTTGACTCATTGGAAAAGACCCTGTTGCTGAGAGGGATTGGGGGCAGGAGGAAAAGGGGACGACAGGATGAGATGGCTGGATGGCATCACTGACTCGATGGACGTGAGTCTGAGTGAACTCCAGGAGTTGGTGATGGATAGGGAGGCCTGACATGCTGTGATTCATGGGGTCGCAAAGAGTTGGACACGACTGAGTGACTGATCTGATCTGATCTGATCTGAATGCAGTCAGGGCTCTTTCACATGCATTAGACCCTTTCATCTTGTGAATAGCTCTGTTGCTGTTGTTTAGTTGCTAGTCATGTCCACCTCTTTTTGCAAGTCCATGGACTCTACCCTGCCAGGCTTTTCTGTCCATGGGACTTCCCAGGCAAGAACACTAGAGTGGGTTGCCATTTCCTTCTCTGGGGAATCTTCCCAACCCAGGGATTGAACCTGTGTCTTCTGTGTTGACAGGTGGATTTTTTTTTTTAATTTTTTTAACCACTGAGCTAGCAGGAAAGCCCATAAATAGCTCTTCACAATAGCTATTATCACCCATTTTCTGCATCAGGAAACTGAGGTCTTCCCAGACCAGCTGATTTTTCTGAAGTCACATAGGTAAGAAATGCTAAAGGTAGGATTTTATTTCAGATCTTCTGGCTTGACAGTGAGACTCAGATGCAGTGATCATTTCTTGAGGGTCTCTGGGATGCATTTTCAGCTCACAATTCTAATTAACTTTGATTCTGAGAAAAAATGGTTCTCAGCCCCAGCTGGGGGTCGAGGAGGAAGCCAGCTTTTAGAATTGGAGCAAGACAGGTCATCCAAGCTTATCTGGTTCAAGCCCCCGGCTTCCAGCTGTCCAGGCTCTAGAAGGGCTTGACTTGCCTGGCGTCCCATGGTGAGAGCTCGGCAGAGCCTGTGCTCCGCTATCCACAGCTGGTACTCAGTTCTCCACCCCACGCCTCATGGCATCTTTGAAAGGCAAGGCTAATTCCCATGAAAAGCACAGCATGACAGAGTTAGCATGAGACTGAGGGGCAGGGCACAGCATTAGAACCAGTTGCTCAGAGTAAGAAAATGTTAGAAAATGTGGAATCATCCATGTAGCCCTGTGGGAGGCATCATATGCTGGGTGGTCATGGCCACAGAGACAGCCGTCTGTCAAGCCTGCCTTCTCCCCTGGAGTTCATGGCCGTGGCTGCCTTCCTGGAACCTGGGACGCTCAGGTCCCAAGCCCGCTCTTCCTCCTAGCTTTCACAGAAAAGAGCAGAAATTTTGGAGTCAGGTTCCCAATTGTTATATTGTCAGAGCGAGTCACATGGCCAAGCCTAGGGCCGGTGGGGCAGGGAAGGGCAACAGGGAGGGGGGATTATGACCCAGTGATGCAGTCTAGCCCACCCACATTGCAGGGTTGCTGGGAGGGAAGATTCATTCACTGGTTCATTCCGTGTTTGCTCAACACTTGCCGGGCGCTGTGCTGGGTGCTGGTTAGGTAGCAGTTAACACAAGAGACACAAGTCCCTGCCCTCCTCGAGCTTACGTGCTAGTGAGTAATCCCCCTGACATATCCACAACATTTATGAGTGGTTTGGACAGGTGCTGGAGACAGAGATGTCCACGCAGCCTCTCTGCCCTCAGCAAGCTCCTGGCCCACGAGAAAACCAGACACACCGACACCCAATTACAACGCAGACGAGGCAGGAGGCAACAGCATGTGTGAGCTCCAGAAACACTTGGCACAAAGCACGCTCCCTCTCAGCGCCTGTGTCCCCTCCCTTCCCTTTGCCAGCCCTCCTTCCCAGCCACAGGCCAGCCAACTCCGCAGAAAGTCGATGGAGAGCTCTCAGCAGGCCCTTGCCGGGCACAGTGCAGAGGAATTAAGTGCAATTAGTGAAACTGAGCCATCACGGGTAGGAAGCACTTGTTCTCCCTTCCAGAGACTGATGGGGCGACGGGGGAGGAGGATGCAGATCCCTCGGCTGAATCACACATCCCGGGAACCTCGATAACAGCGTGAATGAGTGACAGCAAACAGGCCTTCTGCCTGCAGGGCCGAAAATGCACCACTTCCCAGGGTGAGCCGGAGGTCAGGTATCACACAGCCCTCCCTAGAGATTGCTCCCATTTTCCCAAGTCTAAGGAGATGGAGTAAATTGCTTTAATGGAGTGGAGTCTCATCAGCATGGTGGCAGCAGGAGGGCAGGCTGATCACCATGCCCCAGACTAACGTCGTTAGGTTTGGCTCTGAGTGAATGTGGCCAGCATAATTCAGGGCCCACGGTGTATCCTTACTGCAAGGCCTTGCCTGGTTAGTCCTCAGGACAGGTGTGTGCCCTGTCCTGCCCGCCTTGGGCAGGCTAGGAACTTGTGCTAATGCCTCCTCTACCCCTAAGGGCCAATCGGGCTGTAGGTTCTGCTGATTCCTCCTTCCAGAAGTCTTTTCTGTCTCCCCTGATTGCAGCATCAGCTCCCCCTCGACCACTTGCCTAGTCCTGGGCTGAGTCCTGGTCTTAGCCGCTTTTCACACAGCAGAGATTTTGCTAGAATTCACAGTTGATCATGACTCCCTTCTATGGAACATCCCCACCCCACACGCCCTGAGCTGTGTGGGTTCTCCCACTGACTGTAGTGTCTGATCGTCTCATCCTCAATGCTCTTCTACTCGTCACCACTTGGCAAACATCTGCCTCTCCGTGAACCCCCAGCTGCAGTCTCTCACTTTAAGCCCCCACCTGCCTTCCCACCCAGTTGGTGTGGACCACTGCCACCCCCTGTGCTCGTCCAGCATCTGTTTCCCATCCATCAAGACTGAGAGTCTTCACCCAGTCTTTGTTTTTGACTCCTTTACACAGAGTCACATAGTTAGTAATTAGACAGAACACTGAGTGTTTCTGTTATGTTCAGCGTGGTTTGAGAACTTTACATGCACTAATTCATTTAATTTCTCAACAGCCTATTAAATGGGTAATATGATTACATCTTGCTTGAAATATTAGGAAATGGAGGCATTAAAAAAAAAAACAAACCTGAGTAACATGCCCAAAGTTACATAGCTAGTGAGAGAGCCAAGATTTTGAACCCAAAGGTTCAGGAGAGGGGGAGAGAAATGGATGGAGAGTTAGGAACAGGTGAAATAAGAGAAAAGAAAAAAAGGAAGGGAGGGGGAAGGAGCTAGAAATGAACTTTTGTTACTTTTAGTCCCTGAGATTTGGGGCTTGTTTGTTAATGCAGCGGATCTCAGCCTGTCCTGACTGATAGAATAAATAGCAATGTGTAGACACATTAGAAGGTTTGTCTAGTCAGGAAGAATAGTAAAGAACTTCTGTAAAGGATCGCAAGGCCTTGCCTGGTTAGTCCTCAGCAGGGGGTGGCTGGTTTCTGTGTGGCTGGCTCTTCATGGCCCAGAAGATGAAGCAGCGTGGATGCACCAGGGGCTTGCAGCCTGAATGGAGTGAGCAGACTGAACGTGTTCAAGAGGAGGTCACCCAGCTCTGGTGCCCACAAGGGGTGATGAGTTGGAACAGGCGATTCCCAAATAACCATCAAGTCCTAGGGAGCAACTGGGATGCAATGGCTGAGCATGTGTTCCCAGGGAAGACCTGCTTCCTCCGGCCGTGTCACAAAGCAGATGGGGACAGCTGGCTGGGAAGGACTGTCAGTCCCTGGGAACTGCCTGCATCTGCTTCCCAAACATTGCCACAGCCAAGAGGAGAGCCAGAGACCCTGCTGGGGGGCTGGCGACAGGATTTCACTGGGCATGAGTGGAGACAAGGAGTGAAGCAAAGCTGTCAGCTCGTTTGGCCAGCATCTAGGCTGGCCAAAACCTCAGCCCCACCTCCTCACTATGGGCTATAACTCATGCGGTTTCTTATCAGCCGATGGCCCGGAGGGCACACTCACCCCATCTGTGCACTGGGGTCTGTGGTCCAACTGCTGATGGCTTCTCAGCTGCTAATTTTTTTTCTTTTGTTCTCTTTTTGGCGGCACCTCGCAGCATGCAGGATCTTAAGTTCCCTGACCAGTGATCGAACCCACACCCCCTACAGTAGAAGTGTGGAATCCTAGCCACTGGACTGCCAGGGAAGTCCCTTGGTTTTTTTCTTCATTCATGGCTTTTTTAGCCATTTTTTCCCTTCGTCTTCTTCCCCTCCACTATGAAATTTTAACGCCAAAAATATGCTGTATACCCACCTGTGTACTGTATGCATACCTGTGCTTTAAACATAAAAAAAGTGAAGTTTTTGTTGTCGTTGTTTTTCACACACACTCCACCCGAAAGAACCAATTTTTACCCCTGTGAAAATTCTGTCATCCCCATTAAGAACGCATGTCATAAACTAAATCCTCAGATCACTAACCTCTGCTGTCAGTCCCATCAGATTTTAGGGGAGAGAAGCAACTTAGCAGGAAAGACTTTTTTTTTTTTTTGCATACTGACACCTCCTCCAGGAAGCCTCCCATCCATCTTGAGCCAGAATTGAATTCTCTAAAGTCACTGCCTGTGCTGTTTTCCGGCATGTTCATATAGCTATCTTTACATACGTTCCCCCCTTGGTTTACAAGCTCCTTGATGGCATAGCCTGTGTCTCCATGCTTACTTCTCTGTCTCAGTGCCTGGCACATGGTAGGAGCTTCACAGATCATTAAAGCAAGATATAACATGAAAGCCGCTTTGTGTGGGCCTGGGGACCCCAGGATGTCACTTTCACTAGCACAGCACACCCAGGCATTGTCAACTTTGAGTTGGGAGAACCAAACAATTTCATTAAGGCAGCAGTTTCTTAGCAGAAGCGCATGGAGGGCTGACTGACAAGCCTGTAATAACATTTTAATGGCCTCAGTCCAATTCCCAATAAATTACTTACGTTTCTGCAATAATGGAGCTGGCATTTTCATTAATACTCCTGATTAATTGTCTGCCCTAGGAAAAAAAAAAAAAAAGCCATTTCCATCACAATCATGATCTCACAAGTTCCTTGCAGAGAGAATCTCAGTGGCCTGAGGTTTTCCACCAGATGGAAGTTGTTCTTGTTGTTCAGTCGCTAAGTCCTGTCCGACTCTTTGCAAACCATGGACTGCAGCATGCCAGGCTTCCCTGTCCTTCACCATCCTGAAGTTTGTTCAAACTCATGTCCATTGACATGAGTTTGCCATCCAACCATCTCATCCTCTGTCATCCCCTTCTCCTCCTGTCTTCAATCTTTCCCAGCATCAGGGTCTTTTCCAGTGAGTCAGCTCTTTGCATCAGATAATCAAAGTTTTCGAAATTCAGCTTCAGCATCAGTCCTTCCAATGAATATTCAGAGTTGATGTCCTTTAAAATTAACTGGTGTGATCTCGCTGTCCAAGGGACTCTCAAGAGTCTTCTCCAGCATCACACTTCAAAAGCATCAATTCTTCGGCGTTCATCTTTCTTTATGATCCAACTCTTATATTCGTATATGACTAATGGAAAAACCAAAGGACAACCTTTGTTGGCAAAGACAGAGGTTGGCGAAGGTCAAAGGGAGGATCCTTCACTGCCCTCTAGGCATGGAAACAGTGGCCATGGGAACAGAGGCATGCCAGCTCCAAACGCAGCTGCTCGTACTTGAATCCAGACCTCACTACTTACTGCCGGAGCCTGGAGCTACTTAAGCTGCCTCAGTCTCTCTGCCAAATGGGGATAATAATAATCCCTATCTTGTAGGTGGCTGTGAGGATTCATTGAGTTGATGTGAGGAATGTCTTTAGCACAGCAACCAGAACATATAATCACGCAATAAAGAGCACCTATTGTTGATTTTCATTTTGGCAGTTATTCTATTATTTTTCCTTCAGAAAGCTCAGGGAGCTGCATCGCCTGGAAAGAGGCACAACTGTGTGTTTTGAGAGCAGGGTTACTTCAGCAGGGGAGCAGCCTTTGGAGAACTATAATGTCTACTTAATAGGGTTGAAACCCCATGGACAGAGGAGCCTGGTGGGCTACAGTCCAGGGGGTGGAAAAAGGTCAGACATGACTGAGCGGCAGAACAGCAAAGCTCAGAGAAGTGGAATCTTTCCATTTGCATTTACATCCTGTCTCCACCTGTGGCTGACGAGGGGGCCCGACACAAGTGCCTTCTCCTGCTGAGCCTTCCCAGAAACACGGGTAGTTTTGAGAATCTACTGAGCCGATGCATGTGGAAGCACCTGGTGCTTATAACTGGTCTTTTGTTTGTTTGTCAATCAAAAGCTTTTAGTGAGCATCTACTGTGGGCCAGGCGCTGAGCTAGGCACTGGAAATCAGCAAGATGGTCCCATCTCCATGGAGCTTTCCATTGCATCGAGATGGACGATGGTGACGGTCCCATCTCCATGGAGCTTTCCATTGCATTGAGATGGACGATGGCCATGTGAACAAATCAGTGTGCAGTGAACATCAGGAGGAAGAAAGTAAAGCAGAGGGAAAATGAAGCAGGGTGAGGAAGTGGAGAAGGCTGGGCCGCTTCTCGTGTCTCCTGCACTGGCAGGCGAGTTCTTTACCGCTGTCGCCACCTGCGAAGCCCACACTGGAGCTGCTTCTCAAATGGATGTTCAGAAAGGGCCTCTTACCAGAGGTGACATCTGAGCATCTGAGGAGAGGTTTTAGTAAACAGAGAGGAAGCTATGTGACCATCACAGGGAAGAGGTTTAGGGGGAGAGAACAGCGGGAACAAAGGCTGGAGCATGGAGTGTTTCTGCCACTAACTTTTTTTCTTTCCTTTCTCCTTCCTTCTTTTCTTTCTTCTTCTTCTTCCTCTTTTTTTTTTTTGGTAAATTGCAAATAGTTTCTTGCTCAGGCAGGGGTGCAGGCAGGACCTTGCAGGGCCTAGGTACTCAGATCAGGGCTGGGTAAGGGGCCAAAGTCCTCATTTTCATGTCTGTGGTTTTCACGCGTTGTGAAAGCCAACACTCCCTCTGCCCCAGGCTCCCCTCTACACGTGAAAGAGGCAGGATTCGGGGCTCCCTCTTTCTCAGACACCCCGCCTGGCACTCATCCGTCTCTGCATCTCTTGTGCTCCCCCCAGAGCCACACCAACCTTCATCCAGTTTCTTAAACCAGCATGCCGTCTCTTGCTTATGGCCTTAGCTCAGGCTGTCTTGTCTGCCTGGAGCGCAGTTCCATACACACGTCTTCGCCCGGGGAATTCCTGCTTACCTGCATGTCACTGCCTGCCCTCTGGAATCCAGCCTTCCAGACAGTCCCAGGCTGGGCAAGGCCCCTCTGCCCTCCGATTGTCCCCATCACCCTGGTGATCACCCTGATTGTAACTGGTTTCCTGTCTGTGCCTCCCCTAAGCATGTTCTTTCTGGGCAGGGTCCATGTCTTATTTGTCTTGGCATCTCTAGGCCTAAGATCTGATACCTAGTGAGCACACTAGGCCCTGAGCTGGAGCTGAGCTGAGCTGGAGATGAAGGATCTCAAGATCGGAATGCAGGCTCTCTGCTCTGCAGATCCCAGGCCTGGTCGGGAAGATGTGATGAGGGGACAGGGCAGTGTGCCTGCACTGCAAAGCATGGGGAGGAGGAAGGCTCAGAGGCTGAGGATCTGGCAGAAGCCAGGGCAGGGGGGGCAGTAAGTACACGCCTTTGATAAGGCCAGCAGGGTACGACGTGGGGACTGCTTGGCCGAGGTCAGATTCTGCCCCCTCCAGGCCCACACACCACAGTCCTCTGGCTCCTGCACATCCCAGTCATGCTGTCCACTCAAGTGGGGACCTCACTCTCCAGCATCTGGGTTTGTCATTAGCCAGACTTACAAGGTATAATAGGAGGATGTCCGGCTGCTGCCAGAGAGGCTGTGTTTCTGCCGAGTCTTTTGGAGACAGTGTTCACAGGACTTTTTACAAAGCTGGTTCTGCTCATGAACAATTCATGAAGGGTCTCCTAGAAGCCATACCTGCTCTAGGAGATTCTCATTGCTCATTAGCTTATCAAAGACTCTGAAATGTCCCGCATGGGAGACTCTGGGCTAACTTTAGTAGCCCTGTTTCCCAAACTCAACTGAATGAAGAGTTCTCCAAAGGTTCCACAGACCTACTCCAGGAAATGCAGATCCAACTCTTCTCTGTGCAGGGAAAAACAAACAGTTAAAACAACTGTTTATTGCACATTATTTTTCCTTTGAGGTGGGTGAGAGAGTAAATAAGAGGAAGGAAAGAGTCACAACCAGAAATGTAAAGCTGTTGTCTTACAAGGAATATTCTGTTTGCCCAGGGAGAAGGTTTGCAGAATTTAAAGTACCATTTCTTCCCTACAACATCCCTAGAGAGAAAGGGAGGAGAAAGTAGAAGAGGCCCTCCATCGACCACTGGAGATGGGAGCATGTCTGTTGGTCTCATTTACATAAGTGTCCTTGGCAATTTGTCCCAATTCGTCTCATTACAAATGATGTAAACATCCGGTGAATCGCAGACAAGACGGGACAGTTTAAATGCTGCCTGATTAAAAGCCCGGGTTGGTTGCAGTAACTTGTCTGCATGCTAATAGTTTCTCTGCAAGGACGTTGGTTCCAAAGTTCTGGGGGCTCAGGGAGGGTCCCCAGGCCTAGGGTGTCCCTCCTAACTGCAGCTCTCCACATAGAGCCTTGCAAGAACGCACTGTCTTCTCTACATTTTTATGTCAAGAAAGCAAAGGGAGGAAAGAAGGAAGGAAGAAAGCAAGCAAGCAAGCTGACGTTTTCTCCTTTGTGATACCACTGGTGTCTAGGGCAGTGTAACTGAGGGGGTTGGAAAACCAAAGTTCCGACCTAGTAATGTCACTCGCGTAATGGGCATGATCTTGGACCAGTACGTCACTTGCTTAAGTGACAGTTTCCTAGTCTGCCAAATGGGAATGACAGTTTGACATCTGGCCTGCCTCATGCTGTTGTGAGATAACCAGAAGCTGCCTCAGGACAGAGACCCTGTCCTGTTCATCACTGAATCCTCCGAACCCGAACAGCGCTCAGTAAATATCTCCCGAGACTTCCCTCGTGGCCTAGAGGTTAAGAAACCACCTGCCAATGCAGGGGACTTGGGTTCGATTCCTGCTCCAGGAACTAAGAGCCCACATGCCTCGAGGCAGCTAAGCCGGTGAGCCACGACTCCTGAGCCCGCACACCCGCTCTCCACGAGAGGAGCCACCGCCTGCACACCACGACCAGGAGGAGCCCCACTTGCCACAGCTGGAGTTAAGCTCACATGCAGTAACAGAGACCAGTGCAGACCAAGGTAAATAATAACTACTTTAAAATCATAAACAGTTACCGAAGGGTCGAATGGATGACTGAGTTAGTGGGTGAGTGAGTTGGTGCTTCTACAGGCAAGATCGCTTGAACCTGAGAAGCACTGGACCAATGAGGGGACTCTCTTACAGCTTAACTCTTCCCTCATCCTTCAAAGCACAGATGTTATACCACCTCCCCTTCAAAGCCTTTCCCAGCGCCTCCGTTAGAAGTGGTACAGTCGGACACTGGTATCTGATGGAGCCAGTTCATGGCCTGGCTCGTAATCTTGGGCGAGTGGCTAAACTCTGAGCTCCAGCTTACCCCTCTGGGTCCCTGGAGAGTGAGCCCCGCCTCTCACAGAGCAGCTGTGACGTTTAAAGAGATGATGGCTGCAAACAACTTCCTGGGAATGTGTAGGTTGGAGGCATGTAAGAAGGTCTGTTGGATTAGAGTGAGTTTCTAGCAGGCCCCGAGGAGCTCAGAAACCAGACCTGGGTTGAAAGGGGCCTTGGCCAAGGTGACTCCCACCTGTGGAGCCTGGCTGAGGGTGCCGGCAATGCCCACCAGTTCCAAGTGTGGAAATACCATGTGCTGCTTTAAACGCGGTTGAAAGAAGAGCATTAGGAGCTTGGGGTTGGTGTATATACACGCACACTGTTGATACTATGCGTAAAATAGATGACTAATGAGAACCTGCCCTAAAGCTCAGGAACTCTTCTCAGAGCTCTGTGGTGATCCAAATGGGAAGAAAATCCACAAAAGAGGGGCTCTGTGTAGACACGTAGCTGATTCACCCTGCTGGGCAGTAGGAACTAACACAGCCCTGTAAAGCAACTACACGCCAGTAAAACTTGATTTTAAAAGCTGAGAGAAGAGATGGGTAGAACACAGGCCTTCTAGAGCCTGCCGTTCTTGATCCTTCATTGCTTGCTGTGTGGCCTTAATAAAATGCCTTGCCCTCACTGTGCCTTTATCTAACAACCTGGTAAGAGAAATATTGATTCATGGCACTAGGGAAAATGAGATGATCCTGCAAGTCCCTGGCACACTCAACGCTGGATTCTGTCCACCTTTTAGTTAAGAATCTTCAGATCTCTGTGCTAATATCCCTCAGTCACAGAGTTCCAAGTGTTAGGAAGCATGAGGGGTCTGAAGAAGGAGATAGAGGAAGGGGAGACAATGAAGCCAGAGCCCCCTCAGCAGACGGGAGGAGCAGGGACCCGTGGCTAGGATTCAGACCCAAAGTCCACTACTTACTGATGCAAGAGTGTTAAGAGCCACAAACCTGGGAATCTCAATCTATTTACTCATCTTGAAAATGGAAATAAAAACACCTGCCGTACAATGTGCTGTCAAAGTTTTAAAAGGGTCTGATTCACAGCAGATGCTCAAAGGATGTCAGTTCCACTTTCCTTCCCCGTGGAGATCTCTGTAGAGGAGGTTGAGATGTCTTCCCAACACCCATCCCACCGCTTCCCTGTCCTGTAGCAGCTGAGATGTAATTATCTCACCTGTAGCTCGAGGAGTGCTCTCCGATGGGCTTGAACACAGTAGTTTAATCCCATAAGTTCCCTGGGCCTTAATCATTGGTTCAGGGAAGGCACATGACCTTCAATAAGATCTAAGCTCAGAAATCTGGTTTATTGATTAGAAGAGAAAAGCTATCTCTAGAAGGAGTTTGGTGCAAGAGTGAGATCTACAGCTGCTACAGTCACTTTGCTACTCTGAAGGAACTGGCTACAAGAATAAAACTAACTTGAGGAGGAGGCAAGCAGCATAGAATATGATGCTGAAGTCGTGATCAAACTGTGCCTGAAGTGGATCTACACCTGATCCACAAGTTAGTGGATTCTCTATTTTCAAGCCAGGTGAAGTTAAATTTTAGAAGAAATAAAACAAGCAAATAAAAAACCTTAGCACAAAAATCTCCTTGAAGTGTTCAACACTCCTGAACCTCACCCCCAAGTCCACCAGGAGCTTGTTACAATTTTCATGAACCAATTTAGATATGCAAATCAGCTTTCATTAATTGGCTCTTCGGGGAGTGATGTTTTTTTCTCTCTGAAGTCTTTAAAACTCAGAGCAGTATGGGGGCCCTCCCCATGGACCTAGGAATCCTCTTGACTCAGCCTAGACATTCTGCTTCCGGCATCTTCCCACTTCCCTCCACCCTTTGCCCAGGAAATCTGTGGTGGTACAAAGGTGTCCGTCTGGCAGGGAAGTTGAAAAGAAGCAAAAAAAAAAAAAGGTGCAGAAATACCAACTTCAAAGTCAGGGAGTCTCAGATCAGAATGCAACCTCTATGCAAAAACGGGGATAATAATATTTACCTATATGGGCTGTTATGAAGATTTCAAGATAACGCCTGTACAAAACGCCTGGCCTGTGGGGTAGCAAGCATTTCACAAATTGTAACTGTTGTTTAGAGATCGTCATTATTATGGTTGCCCTTCCTGTTTTCCAGGACTAGCACAGATCTGAGATTGTAGGGGCTGCAAGATTTCTCGAGGGAGCAGGAGCATCTAGTCAATGAGAGATCGTTACTTGTCAGCACAGAGGTTTTTGAAGGAGGTTTTTGGGGGCTGGTCCACACACCCAGCGACCATAAGGTTCTGCAACCACATCAGTGATACACCTGTTCCAGGTCTTTCTCAAGGTCAATGGTCCCTTTCTTATTTATCAGTTTTCAGAACTATCAGTGTGCAGAGTGATGGCTCCAGAAATGATGGGAGAAGAGAGATGAAAAGATGAATAAGGCCAAAACCCCTGTCCTCAAGCTTCTCATAAACCAATATAGATGGCTTTAGAGGATGACAGCCCTGAGCTCAACCCCGGTTCACATGCGACTTACGAAAGTCAGGGAACCTCTCTGAGCCTCAGTTTCCTCCTCTGGGGGAGAAAAAGGAAACAATAACCATGTCTCCCAGTTTGTTGGAACATGATGAAAACTGGAGGATGCAGGTGACTTGCACAGGCCCTAGGGCAAAGTAGGTCGTCAATCAAGAGTCATTTGGGGTTAGGGTGTAGGGTCCCGCCAAAATTTGCGTTCACTCAGAACCTCAAAAGGTGACCTTATTTGGAAGTAGAGTCTTTGGAAATGTAATCAGTTAAGGACCTCGAGACGAAATCATCCTGAGTTTTCCCTAAATCCAGTGTCGGGCATCCTTATAAAAAGAAGACGACCCTGTGGAGATGGAGGCAGAGAAAGTTCTGCTGCCACTATATGAGGAGCTGAGGAGTGCTGAGGAGTACCAGGACCACCAGAAGCTAGGAGAAGCAAAGACGGGCTCCTCCCTATGTCCTTCAAAGGAGCACAGCCCACCTGGCACCGTGATTTCAGACTTCTGGCCTCCAGAGAGAATAAACCTCTGTCGTTTTAAGCCCCCAGTTTGCGGTACTTTGTTACAGCAGCCCTAAGACACTAAACACCCTGTTTTCTCCAGCCCTCTTCCCTTAAACAAAGCAGATGTGCAAGCCGCTTCCTAAAGCTCCGGGTAAGGCAGTGAGGGGTGCAGGCAGCTCTACGGGTGGGCAGGAGGGTGACCCTGGGTATGGGGTGGTGGCACCGCCCTCTGCGGGTGGCCTGCAGACGGACAGAAGGGCCAAGCACCCGGCCACGGAAGCGCTCTGGGAAAAAGTCCCCTTTTTGTTTTGTAATTTATTTATTTGGCTGCACGGGGCTTTAGTAGCAGCAGTGGGATCTTGTTGCCGCATGGGGGATCTTTAGTTGCGGCCTGCGGAATCTAGTTCCTGGATCAGGGATCAAGCCCAGGCCCCCTGCATTGGGAGTATGTGGTCTTAGCCACTGAACCATCAGGGAAGTCCTTGGGAAAAGTCCTTAATCTGGCATCAGGAGTGCTCCTATCATGCACTCTGAGCCACCGGCCCCCTCGCAGCCACTTTTAACTGGATCTCAGTGACAGCTGTGTCCCAGGGGGAGGCCAGGCCTGGCCTTCGAGTCACCCCAGACTCTCCTGGGCTCTGCCTCCCGCCCCTAGTGGCTGGTCTCTGGAGGACAGAGCCATGCCTAATGCACTGAGCTGGGTGATCAGTGGCTCAGCCTTCTGACCGGCTCCTGGGGTTGAGGAGTCCAAGCCAGTTTAACTGGGGGGAAACTCAGTCTTCAAATATCAAATAACATTTTCAACCAACTTAATAAAATAGGTCACAGCAATATTGATAAATGTATTTAGACATTTGTCCTTTCCCTTATTTGAAATATATTTATTGAGCATCTACTATGTGCCAGCCATTGTTCTAGGTATTAAGGACACAGCAGTGACCTTGATCTTGGCCGAGAAGATTCCTGGTCTTGTAGCACACAGGGTGAAGTGGGAGTGGGGAGGCAGGAAATGAATTAATAAATAAGTGACCCAGAAGGTAACAGACCTATGGATTGGTCTAAACACAAATGGGGTACAAATAACAAACAGCTTCATTTTCTCCAAACTGTCTTCAACTCTCTAGTTTCTCATATCCCTCCCTCTGTATTTTACAACGTCTCTGGCTCTTCTCTTAGCTTTGCAATCACTTCAGCTCTCATCTCAGGAATAATTTCAGTCTTCAAGTGGCTGAAAGTCCCATACAATTAGAACTTCAGTCTCACATGCAATTTTAAATTTCTCACTGCCTCAGCTCAGACAGGGATGGGGTAGCAGGGGTGGGGGGCTGAGGGAGGTACAGCCTGCATCCCGAGACTCTCCTCCCTTCC
>NW_011494915.1:2397109-2400270 GCF_000754665.1 Bison bison bison | reverse complement strand
ACAGCCTCCACCCCCAGACTCTCCTCCCTTCCTGGCCCTCCTGCTCTGGCGCAGGGCAGGAGGGAGGCGTGGCTGAGGAGGGACAGGGTCTCTGGACTCGGCTGGTGCTCTTGGCGGCTTTCTCCCAGCCAGGAGGGCTGTTCTGTCACGTCGTGGGCTGCTGTTGTTGCTGTTGCTCAGTCGCTCAGTCGTGTCGGATTCCTTGCAACCCCACGGACTCTATCTCGCCAGGCTCCTCTGTCCATGGGATTCTCCAGGCAAGAATACTGGAGTGGGTTGCCATTCCCTTCTCCAGGGCATCTTCTCCACCCAGAGATTGAGCCCGCATCTCCTGCATTGGCAGGTAGATTCTTTACAGCTGAGCCACCAGGGAAGCCCAATAAAGAATGAACTAAACCAAACTGAATATTGGAACACAGAGTTTAACTGCATCTTTAATGCGTGCTAAGAAACCGTCTAACATCTCAACAGTAGTCATGGAGCCAGGAGAAGGAAAAAAGGCTAATTAAGTCTGTTTTCTGAATAGTCAAGAGTTGATTCACTAGAGAAAAGGCTAGATGTCAGGAAGATATATTTATTAAGTTATAAGAAATTATATGGGGAAGTTGAGGAAATGCTACCTTTTAGAACATCAAAATGCTAAATTCAAACATTAATGGAATTGCAGACTAAGGGAAGACCACTGGCTTAGTACCATATCCTAGGGGATTTTTAAGGAAGATTCCATCCCAAGTTTCTATGACTATCTGAATCATTTTGCATGACTATTCATCCAAAATAATCAAACCAATGCCAAAATTGGAGATGCCTGCTTCTGGCCTCCAAATGCTGGCTCTTTCGTGGGGCTCCTTGGTGAAGGGCTTTCCCCCAGTCTGTTGTTGGTAGATACCCTTGTCAGCTGAATTTCTGTAGCCATCCTCGTGCCCCCAGCTCCTGGCCCCCTGCCCCCAACCAGGCACAGCCTCTCTCTGCCTGGGTGCTCTCTTCCAGCCAGAAGCCCTCCTGGCAGGGGCGAGGGTGTCTCATGCAAACGTCTCCAGCGTGCTTACCTCCCTCAGCCCCCGGCTGTGGGAAGCTGGCACATCCTCGCCTCACCAAATGGCAGTGCCCAGCTGCCCTGTCTCTGTGGTCGGCCACCTGACCTCAGCGCGGTCCCCAGCCCTGAATCCCCCAGGACAGTGCAGACTGCAGTCGCACGTTCACAGACACCCCAGTCTCCAGGGGCTCAGGAAGCTCTCTCAAGGGCTCTATACCCAAGCTTCAGGCCAATGGCTGCACCATGTGCGTGCCGCTCAGCAGCCCCTGGAGAAGGAAGGGCAGGACATGGGCACCCTCATCTCTGGGGGAAGTTCTCCTGGCTCCCCAGCACTGGGCTGTGACCCAAGGGAGCACCCCTTCCTCAAGGGGAAGAGAACAATCAGAAGCACACTTCCTCCTTCAAATTCCCTTCCCCATCTCCTTGACAATGTCTGACCTTCTCTCGTACACTGAATTACTGGGTTGGGATGATGGTCATGAAAGCCATCCCACTTTCTCAGCAAGTCTAACATGCATCCAACAACTGTATTTATTTGTTCTATTTATTCAGCTAGGGTTACTGCCCAGCCGTTGCCTCAGATTGTAAGCTCTAGCCAAAATCCTTGGCAGCGGGATGCCTCCATCTGCCTTCTGTTACAGTGATTACAGGAGGTGCAAAGCGCTTGGAAGGCAGGAAGACAATATAAAGTGTTAAAGCATAACCGGGATGGGGACTGAGCAGCAGTGCTCAGGCCTCACTGAGGAGCCACGGGGCCGCGAGTCGGGTGCAAGCATCACAGACTGGGGGAGCTTAGGCAGAGCCCCAAGGTGGGGACCACATCACTGGGCATGACCAAACGGAGGGGCCCTGTGGAGTGTGTGTGAGAGTGTGTGTGCAGCGGGCGGTGGGAGGACAGGCGTGGGATAAGGCCGAGGAGGACACTGGACTTGCCCTGTGAAAACCCCTCCTGGGTTTGAGAACTCCACTATCTAATGAGGGGAGGCAGGGTCCACCTCCCTATCGAGAAGCTTGGGAAACAGACACTTACTTTCCCAGCCTCCTTTGCAGTGAAGCTGTGAGCACATGTCCTCAGCCCAGTGGGCTGGGAGCCCGAGACAGACGGGCGGCCTTCCGGGGAGAAGGTGACCTGCTGGCTGCAGCCCGTGTCCTCCCGGGCGGCCAGTGTGGGCTGTGAGCCTGGCTGTCCCCACTCCTCTGTGGGGCGTGTGCATGTGTGTGTATGTGTGTGAGTGTGAGAGAGTGTGTGTGTGTGAGAGTGTGTGTTAGTGTGTATGTGTGTGTGACTGTGTGTGTGTGTGACTGTTGTGAGAGTGTGTGTGTGTGAGAGCGTGTGTGTGTGTGCGTGTGTGAGCGTGAGTGTGTGTGTGAGTGTGTGTGTGTGAGTGTTTGACTCTGTGTGTGTGTGTGTGTGTGGACTTTGTGGGGAAGGCAGGAACAGGACTCCAGACTCCAGCATAGCCCACTCCCTGTTTGTAAGTGACTCTCAAAGAACGCTCCTGTGACAATGCTAGTAATGGCCCTGAACAATATGAGAAAAAAGATATTATACAATGGAGAACATCTGTCTCTCCGGGTCCGGCTGTCTGGCTCCCAGGGCTGGTCATTAATCCCTTCCCGCTTCAGCAGCCTGAGGCTTGAGCTGAGCCCCTCCAGCCCATTCCCTGCACCCATGAACCACCTGGGACAGAAGCCTCAGGGCGGCCCCGCTGGGTCACGGGCCTCCCGAACAGCAAGCTGGCGCTGCTGCTCCAGCACCTTCAGGCAGATTTCCTCTGCCCCTTACCAAGCCCCCTGCACTCCCCACTGGGACCAGCACCCAGCGGGCCTGACCCACGCCAGCCTGGGCTGCCCCCCTCTACCCCCAGGGAGCTCGCTATTGCTTCTCATGATGCCAAGCTGTGCTGGACAAGGACTGAGATCCCTGCGAGTCCCAGAAAACTCACAAAACTCCAGGTCCTCCTGCCGCTGTGCAAGAGCCTGGCAGACCCCGTGGGCCCAGTGCCCAAGCTTGGGGGCAGCTCCCGGCCCTCAGATAGCCAACAAAGCGTGGGGCACTTTGATTTGACTTGAAGACAGTGCTTGGAGGATCTGTTTTGAACCAGTCTATGGTGCTTAGCCCTCC
>NW_011494915.1:2396624-2397006 GCF_000754665.1 Bison bison bison | reverse complement strand
CTGAGGCTTGTTTGGGCTGAGGAGGAAGCCCCCTGCCCCTGCCCTCAGCCCCACCCAGCACCGAGGCTCAGGTGGGGACAGGCTCTGCCTGCAGGGATAGGCTGGAGAGGAGAGGGGCTGGGGGCTCCCCTGGATTCTAGAGCCCGAGACCCCAAGGCAACGAACGGCTCAGCATCGTGAGGATGGTGGGTGTCCTCTCTCTCCAGTAAATATCAGAGCTTTTAATGGAACGTCTTCATCCGGGAAGCCAGGACCGGTCTCCCCTGACAGGTGTCACGGATCCCGGCCTGGCCCACCCTTCCTTCCTTCCCCATTTGTGGAGAAGCACGTGGGGAACTTCTGTCTTTGGGATCACCCTCCACCCCACCCTACACACACACAC
>NW_011494915.1:2389080-2396524 GCF_000754665.1 Bison bison bison | reverse complement strand
TGGATCATGCTCCGGGCGGCCCGCCCTCCCTCCCTCCCCTCAGACCCACACACTGAGATCCCTGCATCCCTTAGAGCAGCGGTCCCCAACCTTTTGGGCACCAGGGACCAGTTTCGTGGAAGACAGTTTTTCCATGGCCCAGGGCAGGGTTGGTTTCGGGATAACTTAAGTGCGTCACGTTCGTTGACCCCACTGCAGTCGGAGCTCGGGCTGCAGCAGGAGTGGTGGGGAGCGTCTAAACACAGATAAAGCTCTGCTCAGCCGCCACGCACCTCCTGTGCAGCCCAGTCCCTAACAGTCCACAGACCAGGACAGGACTGGGGACCGCTGACCTGGAGGTCAGACAAACCACCCCGGGCTCCACTGAGCCCTTGTTCAAGCCAGGGCCTTTCATCCTCATACAGCACATGCCTATCAGAAGCCCCTTTATTGCAAGTGGGGAAACTGAGGCTCAGGGAGGTCAACATCCTAAAAATTGCACAATAGGCATTAGAGCTAGAATTTCAACTTCAGTCTCTCTGACTCCGAAGGTTTTGGATTTGCTTTCTCCCCACAAGACCCTGTGAGGAAACTGCCAGGAACACTGTTTGGGGGAAAAAGATCAATAACACAAGTAATAAAGAAAAAGGCACTTATTTCTTCATAACTGTCATAAAAAGCAACATGGGGTATTTTCCATGCCCAGGATCCGGGCTCTAAAGCCATGATTTAATGGTCTGACTCCAAGTCTGGTGCTCCTGCTAAGACACCCATCAACATGTGAATATTTAAACATACACAGAGTGCTGCAGTGCATGTGTTTGTGGTAAGGGAGTGTTTCTCAGAGGGAGCTCAAGGTAAATCGGCAGCATTCATGTCTGGGGTTCCTGAGTAGCACAGGTTTGGCCCCAGCCCCCCGGCGGGGAGCTCTGACCATGCACTGAGGGGTCAGACGGAAAACCTGCCCATGGCCTTCTCGCCTCCCTGCAGCCTGCAGCCCGTGGCACCAAGGGCAGCTCTGGACTGGAGCCCACCTGGCGGTTCCACAGGCTCGCCCGTGCCCCCGGCCCCCACTGAGAACTGCTGTCCATCCTTCAGGCCCCAGGCTCACTCCAGAATGCGAAAGCGCTGTGTCCCTCCTTCAGGCCCCAGGCTCACTCCAGAATGCGAAAGCGCTGTGTCCCTCCTTCCCATCCCCTCCCGCCTCCTGCATCTATGGATTTGCTGTTCAGAAAACATCTGTTCCCTCCTTCACCCCTGACATAAGCATCGATCTCCTGCTGGCCCAGCTGCTTAAACTCGCTGCCCTGGGAAACAGACACTCCTTCCAGGCCTGGGTTCTGACAAGGGGAGTCATGGGGTGAGGGTAAGGGGGGCTTGTCCACACAGAGAACTCCTGACTAAGGTTCTAGGTCAGGGCCAGAAGGAAAGAGATCAGAGGGTAAGGCTGAAACTCAGGGGTCCAGGGGGAACCTGCCCTACCCTGAGCAGAGGCCTGGACAGCCAAGTCCCCAGCCAGTCAGTCAGAGACCCCTCTGCCTGATGTTGGCAGGAGTGAGGAAGGGCCTCAGGCAGCCGGGGGAGGCCCTGCAGCTGTGAAGCCCCTGCGACCCAAAGGAGGCAGCCAGATGCCTCGATCCCGCTGCTCTCTCCCTCCGTCTGCCCAGCAGCCCTGCCTCTCCTGGCGCTCAGGATGTCAGACCCACTCAGGGGGCGCCCCGGCCCGTGCTGCCCTGGACAGCAGGCCTCTTCCCGGTGGGGCTGCATCAGCGCCTGGGCTGCCATGCTCAGCGCCCTCCACGGCCACACCCCAGTACACGCGCACCTCGTGGGGACACCAAATGCACCCCCAAAGACATCTGTGAAGTGAATTAAACCTGAACCTAAGGAAGGGGAGCCAGATGGGCCAGATTCCCCATGAACAGTAGGTGTGATAAAAGGAAATGATCCCCTTCCCCACTGGTTCCTAGGTGAGGACTTGGACGCATCAGTCTGTCTGTCTGCCTGTCTGTCTGGCTGTCTGAATGGGGCTGGTGCTTAGGAAGGGGAGGCAGGCATGTGCTGAGCAGACCCTCCCCAGGCTGCTAAGTGTTCTGGGGACACTTGCCCCACTTCCTGGGCCAGTCTGGACCTGTGGAAGGTGGGTAGGGAGGCAGAGTCAGGGGCAAGCTGGCTCTTCTAGGGAAGAGCAGGAGTGAGTGTGAGGTGATCAGTAGGCAAACAGTCTCTGGTCATTTTGAGGGCAGATGCCAACTCTGGGGACCCACAGGTGATCCAGGCACAGACCCTCCCTCAGGAAACTCAGCACGCCATCAGGAAATGAGTCTAAAGCTAGACCCTGCACGAAGTAAGGCTCAGTAAGCATTTACTTGGTGCCGCGTGGGTGGATGAGAAGATGCTGATACTTCAGGGTGCTGGGCGCTGGGACTCAATCAACATAAGATTACTGTTCCTACAATGTGCTGGTGAATGAATGCAAGAAGTGAACCAGGCGTGTAGTCTCAGTTGCCCCTACTTAAGGTGAGCCGGTGGCCCAGGGAAGACTTTGCAAAGGAGGGACATTTGGGCTGGGGCTTACGGATGGAGAGGATTTCGCCCAGTGCACAAGGCGAGGAAACCATCCCAGAAGAGGGGCAGCAAGTGCCAAGGCAGAGAGGCGAGAAAGAGCCTGGCCCGTCTGGGGAGTCCGGAGTGTGGTTACATGACTGGAATGTGGAGGGCTGTACTGGGATTCAGGGGAGCCACTGTAAACTTTAAAACAAGGGAGGGATGTAAAGCAAGAAGAAAGGGCACTCTAATCAAACATGGTAAATATTTTCTCATAAAGCAGAAAAATAAATAAATATTTTAAAATTCCAAAAAGAAAGGGACCCTCTAGGCAGAGGGAGCAGCCTAGGCACTGGATGGGGTGTGAATGGGCACGCACGGTCACAGAACAGTGAGACTGGTGGGTGAGGGGGTCTCCCAAGACGTGATTATACCTCAAGGGGACAGGCGTGGCCTTGTGACCCAGAAGCAGCTACCTGGGGAGGAGGGATGGGAGAAAAGAAGCAGACAGTGAGACTGTGTCTTAAAGATGTAATTCCAGAACTCAGCATCACTCCCATTTCACAGGTCCAGAAACTGAGGCTCAGAGGGAGCCTTTCTGATTGGAGTCGGGTCCAGATAATCACTTCTCCATGGCTACCTCCTTCCCACATTCATACCAAATGTAAGCAACTGAGAACAGCTTGCGTGTGGACAGTGCACGGCACATCGCCTTCGCAATTAGGAGTCAGGTTCACAGATTGTCGGTGACTGGCTGTGTGGCCTTGCCCAGGGGATTCCCTCTCTGAGTGTCTGTTCCCTCTTCCAGGAACAGTCAGCCCTGTGAAATCATGTCTTCGAGGCTGCCTGATCCTGAGAGCGCAGCTCCCGTCTGGAGCACGCCGGGAGGCAGCTTCCTCATCTGTGAAGCGGGCACTAGACTGCCTGCCCCCCAGGGCAGCCCTGAGGGCGGAGGTGAGCCTCTAGAAGTGTGGCCCCAGTAGACGTTCAGGAAGCACTGCGGGGGTCCACACGCATGGCCCCCTGGGGACTAGGAACGGCTTCAGCACCCCAGGGCAAGTCTGAGCCTTAGAGACTTGTCTCTGCTCTTCTCCATTTCAAAGACTTTGCAGAAGCATCTGGAGATCTAAAGAAAAGCTGTCCTGGATGGAATTTATTTAAGGAAAACACCCAACACATTTACCTCCCTGCACAGAAGGAGAGCCGTCTTCCCCACAGGGAACCGCCAGGCCCCAAACTGCTGATTTACTTATTTTTCTTTCTTCATTAGGAGCCGAGGAAAAGGCTCTCTAGTATTCTGGCCTGGAGAATTCCATGGACTGTATAGTCCATGGGGTCGCAAAGAGTCAGACACGACTGAGCGCCTTTCACTTTCACTTGCAGTGGTGACAGCACTTCCTGCACCTCGCTCAGACCCTGGGCGGGAGCTGGGACTGCCGCGTGCGCCCAGCCCCTCCTCCAGGGCCTCTGGCTCCTCTCTTCCCCACCGTGAGGCCCTGGGGTTATTCCGGCTCAGCTGCTGACAGCCTAGTGACGGGCCAGGCCTGCCAGCTCACAGCCCTGGTCCTCACCAGGGATGGGACAGCACTTAGTGAATACGAGGACGGGCCACGCAGCACCCTGCCGCCCCCCTGGAGACACCTCCAGAGCATCGGGGCTGTGCCTCCCCAGTGGCCGGGACAGTCGGCAGCCGTCTGCCCTCGGCACTGAGCCCTGCCTG
Organism: Bison bison bison; assembly: GCF_000754665.1. NCBI lineage: Eukaryota > Metazoa > Chordata > Mammalia > Artiodactyla > Bovidae > Bison > Bison bison. The sequence continues at coordinate 2,392,278 of NW_011494915.1, read as the reverse complement.
CGGCAGAGGCTCTCCCTTCCTGTCCTTCTGTCCCCCTGCCCATTTCTCTGCCCAGACTCATCTGGGTCTGGGGGACGAGAGTACCAGCATCTGATCAAAGTTTAAAGTAGGGAGGGAAAGAAATACCCAGGGCGACAGGACAGGAAAGACACTCAGAAAGCCTTAGAAGAACCCTGAGATCAGACTGTGTCCAAGGCCTCCTGGATCATTCATTCTTCTTTATCATTTTCTCTTCAAATCCTATCTCTTTCAGCCCAAGGAGGTGCCTTCCCAGGTCTCACCCTGCCCGCGGGGCTTCCTTTCAAGGCTTTGAAAGGCGCCTGCCCATCTCTGTCTGCATGCAGCCTCCTTTGGCACAGGTTGCTAACGGCTCTGCCATCCCACCTGCAGCGTCCCTGCACAGGCCCTGGGAAGTGAGGAGAAAGAACACAGCTGTGCCGTGTGACCCTGGGCAAGCACCACCTCCTCTCTGGGCTCAGTTTACATATCCTTAATGTCAGGGACCGGAGAAGGCAATGGCACCCCACTCCAGTACTTTTGCCTAGAAAATCCATGGACGGAGGAGCCTGGTGGGCTGCAGTCCATGGGGTCGCTAGAGTCGGACACGACTGAGTGACTTCACTTTCACTTTTCACTTTCATGCACTGGAGAAGGAAATGGCACCCCACTCCAGTGTTCTTGCCTGGAGAATCCCAGGGATGGGGGAGCCTGGTGGGCTGCCGTCTATGGGGTCGCACAGGGTCGGACACGACTGACGAGACTTAGCAGCAGCAGCAGGAGCAATGTCAGGGACGTGGGCAGTAAGTACATGAAAGAAAACAGCCAGCACAAATCAGTGTCATTTCCCCTCCTTGATTCCTGAAACGTGTTAACTTTAGGATGGACCAACTTCTGACTTTGCCTTCTCTCCAGGCCAGTGAGGGGAGACGCTTGATACAGTGGAAGAACCCTGACTTTGAGCCAAAGGAGCGTGGGTTGGAGTCCTAGCTCTGTACTCATCAGCTGTGTGACCTCAGGCAAGCAACCTGGCCTCTCTGAACCCCTGTTTCCACATCCGAGTGAGTGAAGGTTGCTCAGTTGTGTCTGACTCTTTGGGGCCCCATGGACCATAGCCCACCAGGTTCCTCTGTCCATTGAATTCTTCAGGCTAGAACACTGGAGTGGGTTGCCATTCCCTTCTTCAGGGGATCTTCCCAACCCAGGGGTCAAACTCAGGTCTCCTGTACTGCAGGCAGATTCTTTACCATCTGAGCCACCAGGGAAGCTCCTCAAAGTCTACAGATGGGACCGGAGCTATGGGGAGGGTTTAATGGGGCCTCTGGAGAAAAGCACTCAGCACAGCACCCAGCACACAGTAGGCCAACCACAGGCGGCTTGGAGTTTGGTGTAGGGAACTTAAGTCCAGACCGAACCAGGAAGGGGCCTCCAGGAGAGGCCTTCCCCTCCATGGGGAAGAATTCTGTGAATCTCCAGGTCTGAGAGGATCATTCTCATTGTGGGGTCAGGCCACCGGCCTCTCCTGGGCAGATTCTCAGTGTCTCTCTTCCTTCAAGGGGCCGTCAGCCAGGAGCTAGGGGTTGGTGTGTGGCGCCACCTGGTGTCCAAAGGGGACAAGACGGGCTGAGCTGAGATCTGTGCCGCGAGGTGCCAGGAGCAAGAGCAGCCTAGGGAAGGTGGGTACTCGGGTATTGGGGGGCAACATTGCGGGGAGCAGACCTCTTACTTAACATGCAGACGACCAACAAGATAAGGAGAGTAAGTAGGCCATCCTGCTGTAAAAGCAAAGAAAAAGTCAAGCAGGGAACAAACTGGAATTTCAGCTAGAGTGATCAGGACTGTCTGTGGAGCGCAACCTGAAGCAGTTTGGGGGATGTGCTGGTCTCTGGGGGGAGGACTTTCCTGGCAGAATAAACAGCCAGTGCCCAGCCAGGAATGTAGGGCTAGGGAGCCCAGGCGAGGACAGAGGCAAAGTGGCCAGGGAGGCGACAGGAGGACAAAGGTGTGTGGCCTACAGGGCGCTGGCAGGGCGGTAAGGGAGCCAGCAGAGAGTGTGGAGTGAAACCCAGACAGCAGGTTAACGGCTGTGCTGTGCGTGGACCGATGAACTGGCGTGGGGCTGAGGGCTCACAGGGAGAGGCGAGGAAGCACCCGGGGGCTTCTGCAGGGACCTCACGGGAGGTGACATCTGCCCCCACCATGAAGGCAGCAGGTAAGAGAGGGGCCAGATCCTGGATGTACTGTAAGTATGGAGTCAGATTTGCTGAGAAACCAGATGTGCGGGTGAGACAGAAATCCAGACTGGCTGCAGGGAGTTTTTTGGTCTAAGCAAATGGCAGGAGCGGGTAGCGTGGCTGAGCGGTCTGAGGCTCTGGGTGAAGGCGCATGGCAGGACAGAGGCACCGTTAATCCAGTGGGCAACATCCGCGCCATGGCTCATCAGAGAACGCATCAGGCATGGGCATGTTAAGCATGAGATGCATACAGCTTTTATTTTGTGTTATGTATATATATATATATATATATATATATATATATATATATTTAATAAGAGAAGATTGACGTCTCGTAGCATTCCCAGACATCCCTGTTAGGAATTGCAGCTTCAGGCCAGCTCTCATCAGCCACAAACCAGACTGTCAGGATACTTGTCTTGAAACCCCAGTTCTGTAGGTGACATGCTATGTGGCTGCAGACAGGTCACCTTACCACTCTGGGCTCATTCTCCCTCCATTTCTAAACGGGGTAGGAGGAATTATTAAAACAGATGTCTCAAGACTCCCTTTCAGTTCTCAGTCTCTTTGATGTCTGAAATATCACCTCTTCAAAGACCTTCCACCGCCCCCCATCCTCTGTCGGCAGGGTCTTTGTTTACATCCTGGCTGGCTGTGTTTCCCACACTCTGGGCTTCAAGGAGGCAGGTACAGTTTCCACTTTGCTCCAGTTTTTGTCTCCAGGCAAGACAAGATCTTCTCAAAGATCTTTGTTCAGTTCTGAGGTGGAAGTGGGAGCGATTGAAGGATTTTGAGCAGACATTTTCCAGGCTTAAATTTATATAACTTAAAAAACAAGCTGACTTGGATTTATAAGCAAGGATCACCGGGTTGCGGTGAGGAGACTGGATGATGGAGGCAGAGAGGCCGGCTGGGAGGCCACGGGGGTCCCCAGGCGGCGGGAGATGGAGCCCCAGGCGCAGGTGGT
>NW_011494915.1:2385535-2388916 GCF_000754665.1 Bison bison bison | reverse complement strand
ACCTGGGAGAATAGTTTCACTAAATGCCACGGGGAGACTTAGGCTGGGTTTGGAGGGAAATTTCAGGGGTCTTCTTTAAAGTCTGAGGATTCTGTTAGACATCGAAGTGGAAATGTGAAGAAAGCAACCAGAAGCAGGAGTCTGGCATTCAGGAGGGAGCCAGGCAGGAAATGGAAATTGTGGATCACTGTGCGTAGAGATGGTGTGTAGAGGTATGGAGTGGAGGAGGCTACCCAGGAAGTGACCTGGGCCATGGAAGCCTGCCTGTCACCCTGCGGAGGCGGGAAGGACACACAGGGACAAGGGACGCAGAAAGCAGAGAACGCGCCACCTGCTCCAAGGGGAAGAGCTCCGACCACGGTGCATTGCCTGCAGAGGCCTGAGGCCTTGGAGCCGGGGCGAGCTCTCTGGGACTGCTCTCTGGGCCAGCACCTCTGATCCATGCACAAGGAGAGTACTGCTGATGGTCTTCTGTATGCAGAGACCGCATCCGTGGCTCAGCCAGTATGACACACACACCTCCTGATCCCAGGCTTCTGGAGGTATTTCCCTTCCAGTACTATCCCTGTTTGGTACAGGACAAGATGATGGACCAAGGAGGTGGACAGCTCCCCACAGTCACCTAGCAAGCCTGTGGTAATGCAAGAACAGAGGCCATTTTTTTGTTTGGTTTGGTTTTGGCTTTGGCCTGTGATATCTTACTTTCCCAACCAGAGATGGACTGAGCCTCCTGCATTGGAAGTACAGGTTTTTTTTTTTTAATTGGAAGATAATTGCTTTACAGTGTTGGTTTCTGCCATATATCAAAATAAATCAGCTGGAGGTATACATATTGAACCTCCCTTCTGAACCTCCCACCCCCCTCCTACTCTGTCCCATCCCTATAGGCTGTCATAGAGCACCAGATTTGAGCTCTCTGGAAGTGCAGAGTCTTAACCACTGGACCACCAGGGAAATCCCCAGAGGACGGCTTCTAGGAGACAGGACGAGGGAATGAAAGCGAGCACCTCCTGTAAACACCGCCTGCATTCCTAGTGCTCCCCCCACACACAATAGTGCCCGCCCCGGGGCAGGACTTGTCATCTCCTCTTCACAGATGGATACATGGAGGTTCAGATGTGAAATAACCTGCTCAAGGTCACGTAGTGGCAGAGCCACCTGCAAACCAGGCTGTCTGCATGCAAAATCCCCCTCCGTGTCTGCAGTGGGTTGGCTCCCACCCCCAGTCCATCCACATCACCAACAGAACAATGGGTAGGATCCACTACAGAATGCATTCAAAACAGACAACGTATCAGCAACATTTTTAAATTAACATTATTCCTAGGACCACAGCATCTACAGTAGATTAAAATAAAGATATATACACATGTTAGGTATATCCTGTGTATGGGTACCTAGTGGGAATATGGATTCTTTGTCCTTTCCAGCTCCTCCCTGGCCCCTGAGAGTCCTATAGGCCAGGATCCACTGGCTCAGACATCGCTTTACCACCCCGTTCCCGCTTGTCCTCAGACCCTAACTGCCTGGCAAGGCTTTCCCCATAGGAAGCTGCCACTCCCCTCTCTGCCCTGAATTATTGCAGGAGCCTCGCCAGTGGGCTCCCCGCTTCTGCCCTGCCTCCTCGTTGTTCTCTTAGTCCATTCTCTGCCAGCAGACAAAGAGGTACTGTGAACAAGAAACCAGACTACGTCCCTCCTGTGCTCAGAACTCCTCCCGTGCTGTCCATCTCACCCCAAGAGCACAGGCCCGGCAGGCTCCTGATCGCCGCCGGCCTCCGTCAGGGCCTCTGCCCCACCCCCCTCCCTCTGCTCCAGCACGCCAGCCTCCTGGCTGGTCCACAGACGGGTGCCTGCCTCCTGCCTCAGGGGCTTTGCTCCTGCTGTACGCTCTGCCTGCAGCACTCTCCACCCATCCGCAGGCTCAGGCTCCCACCGCCTTCTGCTCAGACGTCCGCTTAGGGAGACTGTTGCTGGCCTTCCCCGCCCCCAGCACCCAGAGCCCCTCCCCTCCGCTTCTGTGCCTTCGTTTCTCCTTGACATTTTCACTCTTTATCATATTACATATTGTAGTTGTTGACATGTTACGATACTTAGACCACCTGATGTGGAAAGCCGATTCACTGAAAAAGACCCTGATGCTGGGAAAGATTGAAGGCAAAGGGAGAAGAGGGCGGCAGAGGATGAGATGGTTGGGTAGCATTACCAACTCAGTGAACATGACTTTGAGCAAATTCGGGGCCGTGGTGAAGGACAAGGAAGCCTGGCGTGTTGCAGTCCGTGGGGTCACAGAGTCAGACACAACTGAGAGCCGAGCCACAGCATGCTGGTCTCCTATCTCCCTTTATCCCCACTTAAGCATAAGCTCCGTGAGAACAGGCTCATCATCTATTCTGTTCACTGCTGATTCCCCGACCCCTAGAATGGTGCTGGGCCCAGAAAAGGTATTCATGAAATATTTGTTGAATAAACGAATGTCAAATAAAATGGACCAGGCCGCCAGGAGAAAGATGTGTCTATTCTCTCCTGTCTCTGTTCGGCTCAAACCAGGGGGAAGTGAGAGGTGCCAAGGGAATGAAGGAAAGTGGCCCCTGGGGTGGGGGGAGTGCTCAGAAACCTCCAGGACCCAGATTTTAGGCAGGAGTTGAGATGGCTTACAGATGCAGGTTTCTAGTCTGCGTTTCAGAGGACAGTGTCTGTTTCCTTAACCCAGGCTCCAGCGTCCTCACTCCTGCCCTTGGGGAGCCCGACCAGCTTCAGATTCCTGCAGCCATTTGCTGACGTGCTGTGGACAGTTACCGCCCCCGCTCCATGGTTTTGAGCTCTACCCCGTGCCAGGCTTGTGCTAGCGCCCCACCTATACTGGCCCATGGACTCCAGTCAGGCACCTCTCCATGGCCTGGAGCACCCCCAGTTCCCGATGAGAAAAGGGGGCCTTAAAAATGCCAAGTAACTTGCTAAGGTCACACATCTAGTATCTAAGGTCTTCAGTTCAGTTCAGTTCAGTCGCTCAGTCGTGTCCGACTCTTTGCGACCCCATGAATCGCAGCACGCCAGGCCTCCCTGTCCATCACCAACTTCCGGAGTTCACTCAGACTCACGTCCATCGAGTCGGTGCTGCCATCCAGCCATCGCATCCTCTGTCGTCCCCTTCTCCTCCTGCCCCCAATCCCTCCCAGCATCAGAGTCTTTTCCAATGAGTCAACTCTTCGCATGAGGTGGCCAAAGTACTGGAGTTTCCGCTTTAGCATCATTCCTTCCAAAGAACACCCACAGCTATGAAATGGAAATTGTATTTGCTGGATTTGGGATATAGGTCTGTCACTTAAAGGCTATAGTGACCTTGTCCGGGTCCCCAGTAGACCTCACCCTCCCCTCCCCC
>NW_011494915.1:2377306-2385435 GCF_000754665.1 Bison bison bison | reverse complement strand
TCCCCCTCCCCCTCCTTCTCTCCGCCCCTACCCCTCTCCAGTCTGTCTGGTTCTTCCTCTTCTCCTGGTCCCAAGCAGCCCCGTGGGCAGTTCTTGGGAGCACCAAGCCCCACATAAAGCGGTCTCTTCCTTTTGCTCCTAACAAGTCGTGCGGCCCTTCCCAACACAACGACGACAGGACGGGGGGAGCAGTGGATACTGAAGAAGCCTCCGCAGCACCCTCTCGCTGGAGTCAAGCTTCCTGCGACCAGCGCTGGGAGGAGGCGTTCATCAATTCCAGATATGACCAGGAGAGGGCAGCAGCAGCCCGAAGAAGGCCCAGGGCCGGCCGCCGCAGCAAGAGCACTGGCTACCTTTCCTTGGGAGTTGTTTAGACTGGAGAGCAAGTTAGATTCCCTGGGGTCCCACAACTTGCTTCGCCTGGCTCAACCCACCTTTTATTCCTTCACAAGTTTCCACAGGAAACTGTAACTGTATTCGACTAAAGGCAGTCCAGATGCTATTATACTTCTACTGTTACTGGTTAATTATTTTAATAATGACCCTGGGATTTCTTTGGAAGGAATGATGCTGAAGCTGAAACTCCAATACTTTGGCCACCTCATGCAAAGAGTTGACTCATTGGAAAAGACTCTGATGCTGGGAGGGATTGGGGGCAGGAGGAGAAGGGGACGACAGAGGATGAGATGGCTGGATGGCATCACTGACTCGATGGATGTGAGTCTGAGTGAACTCCGGGAGTTGGTGATGGACAGGGAGGCCTGGCGTGCTGCGATTCATGGGGTCGCAAAGAGTCGGACACGACTGAGCGACTGAACTGAACCAAACTGAACTGAATGATTAATATTATATAATGATAATAATGATAAGGCTCTAGTTAGATGATCTTTAGATTTTCTTCTGGACTAACAGTCAATTCTGTTTGTACTTCAGCAACTTGTAAAATACAAACAAACAAACAAAAACACTCATCTCTGTTGGATATTTAAGAAAAACAAATGCTCCTCCAGAAGTCAGTATTTCAGGGATAGACCTTGGAGCCAGGCTTCTTGGGGGTTGAATCCTGCATCCACTATTAACTATGTGACCTTTGACAAATTACATCATGTCTCTAAACTCACTTTTCTCATTAATAAAACAAATCAAACTCATAAGATCATCGTGAGAAGTGATACAGCTGAGGTAATACAGGTGGACATATAATACCCAAGCTCAGTAATTCCCCAGCCATCTGTGGTTGTGACAACTTCCGTCCCATGTTTCCTCGGCCCACTCTCACCTGTGGAACCTTCCTGTCCTCCTGTCTCCCTGACACTTTCTAATTCTATAGTCATGTGTGTTCCACCTGCCATACCCCATGGACTGTGCATGTCCATGAAATTCTCCAGGCAAGAATCCTGGAGTGGGTGGCCATTTGCTTCTCCAGGGGATCTTCCCAACCCAGAGATCAAACCCAGGCCTCTTGCATTGCAGGCAGGTTCTTTACCATCTGAGCCACCAGGGAAGCCCGGGATACAGCTGTTCACAAGTCAGATCTCCTTTCTCCACCTCACCGATTCAGTTGGATGAGGTTCAACTGCATGTGTTCAAGTTCCAAAATAACCTAACACTAGAGTGTGAAGTTTTTCTCTCTTAAATGTTAAAGAAGGCAGGAGGAAGTGGTGCATGGTTGGGATGGCAGCCTCAAGGAATCACGAAGAACTCAGGCTCCTTCTATCTTTCTGTTCTGCCAATATCAACCTATGGATGTTACTTCATGGCCCCAAATGGCTGCACAAGCGCAGCCATCAATTCTACAGATGACAGTGACAGTGGAGAGATTTAAAAAGTAGAATCAACAGAACTCTGTGATGAATTCAGAAGGAAATGGGGACCAGGGAAATGCCAAGGGTGACTCCTGAGTGGCTGATATGAGAATTAGATATTTTTCCCATCTTCTGAGACAAGGATAGTGATCTGAAGGCCAGGAAGTGGTGGGCAGTAGAGTTTCACAATGGATATTAGCTTATCAACGCTATGGGAAAGCTTGGGGGGCAGAAACCTACCCAGCGTGGTGCTCAACATTAGCAGGGAATGGAAAAGTCAGCTAAGTCTAAGGTGAGCTTGAGCCCATGGCTGCCGTCTGAATTTCAGGTGAGCACTTACTTATGGTTTAGGCTGTGTACTGGGTGATGGTGCTCCCAAACTGCAGGTCAATACCCAGAACTGAGTTAAAATTAATCATGCCAAAGGAAAAACTGGCAGGGAAAGTCTTTGACTGGTGCCTCAGGCTTTGGACAACAGAGGCATATCTATTTTTCTACATACACACCAAGGCTATAGACTGAGTGAGAAGTGGAGCCTAACATCAGGGAGGATAAACAGCATTTACTATTAATAAAATCTTAGTGTGTGCTAGGCATGGGCGGATATATTTGAGGAGAAGCCTGGTTGTTTAAAACTCTCAGCCCTCACTTGCCATTGCCTGAGATGCCAACAGACTTTATAGTCTAGAGAACTATAAACCTTGGGAATATCCTACAGGGGAAACAGTAAAAGGCAGCTTGGCATGGGATGAACAGAATGGACTCTTGCTTGCTTTGGATGCACAGGAACTGGGGATTGGGGGGGGGGCGGGGGGGAGCATCATCTTTCAGCGGGAATCCAAACTCCACCCTGGAATTGCTACTTCCTTTTGGCTTGCAGCTGTGCAGAGGATTCAACATTCGCTGAACCACAAAGCCCCTGGGTGCAAAAAGAGAATGTATCTTGGTCCCCACTGTTCCCTTCCCCAAGGAACTGATTCAAGCAGAGGCAAGTCCCCACCTCCCAGCTCAGAAGGCAGCTCTCGTTTATTGCCTCCCAACATGTGCCCACGGAGGCCTGAGGGCGTGGCCTCTCCATTGCCCTGCGTCCCTATCAAGAGCTTCTTTCCAGACTCCATTTCTGAGCCTCATCACATTTCTCTGGGGCTGTTGACCTGGTCAAAGTTAAGGCAGCAGGAGAAAATGTGGGCTTCCCTGTTTCTGCCCTGCTGTGAGGAAGGCCTTTTTAGGGCCAATCCTCCCTCAGTGTGAGAAGCTGCTCTGGAGCCCTCCAGGAGGCTGTGCTGGTCCCCAGGGAAGGTGTCTGTCATCCCATCTGTGTTCTCTCTTGCAGGTAAGTCAGGCTGGACCAGCGGGAGGGCTGTGTGATGGCACACTGGCAGTTTGGGAGCAAAAGCGGCCACAGTAAGACACGAGTCCTTCATTGCTTCTCGATTCTCAGATAGGGTGGTTTCAATGTGCGGGTTTCTCCTGTCCCAAAGGAGACTTCTCTGGGTCTGGAGAGGGGATGCCAAAACTCAGGGTCACACTGAGGGCCCCTAGCTTTGGTTGGGGGAGGCGTGGCTTTTGGTTGGAGGGGACAGTGGCTTCTGGGTACCATAGGTACCGTAAGGCCTGTGCATGTGGCTTGCACTCGGCTGCCTGCTCCAAGGGAGTATCTCCCCATGATCTATGACACTGGCTCTTAAGAGCTTCATCTGGTGGCTTCAAATGGCTGAGACCTACCGTCACGGTTTGGAAGGGTGCAGGGAACTTTGAGGGAACCTCATCAGTCCCACGTGGATGCTCCGAAAGACCCTCGACCTTGGTGGCATGCAGCCTCGGCCGTTTCCAAACTCATGGGCATCCCACTAGCCATGTCTCCCATCCCTGGCTTTGCATCTCCCACTCATCGCCTCATGTCAAAATTGCAGCCGATGGGAACGGTTTTTAGACTCCAGTCACTGCGCGTGTAGGAGGGGGGACTGTGATGTGGAGGAAAGGCCAGGTTTCTAGTGACATTTGATTTGTGGCACTAAAGCGTAAAAGACTCCAGAGGGACCTGTGTGTGCAGCCTCAGGACTTGGCAGGTAACACCCTCCGCCTCCGACCCCCTGTAACTTCTCCGTGGTTCCGGGCCGCGGGGTCCTGTTGTGGACGGGTCGTGTGCACAGGGCTAACTCTTGCCTAAAAGGGAGTTGGGGACAGTTTCTTCCAAGTGTGAGAGGAATTCATTTTCTCTGGGTTTTAAGGGAACAGGACATGCCGGGGTTGTGTGATTCACTGTTCTCAGGATGCTTTAGAAAGAGGTGCCCCCCCAAGGCTCGAGGATGGTTTCTCCCAGGGTGCTCTGGGGCGGCTGCATCCTGGGCTCTGTGTCCACTAGGAAGACGAGATGAAGGGAAAGATGTGCGTGCGTCCATGCTCAATCGCTTCAGTCGTGTCTGACTCTTTGCAACCCTCTGGACCATAGCCCACCAGGCTCCCCTGTCCATGGGATTCTCCTGACAAGAAGACTGAAGTGGGCTGCCATGCCCTCCTCATCTAGGGGATCTTCCTGACCCAGGGATCAAACCCATGTCTCTTGTATCTTCTGTACTGGTAGTCGGGTTCTTTACCACAAGCACCACCTAGAAAGCCCAAAAGGAGAGACAGATGTCTTCAAACTTCCACTTGAAGAAAGTCATTCTGAGGTGGGAAACCCAGGATTTGGACTATTTACTATCTCTGAGAAGTAAATAAAATGTACCTCAGACCAGGTAGGTGTTCGGCCGCCCATACACAGCCTGACCCTCAGTCACGAGCCTCCCTAGCCGGCATGGGCGTCTCCCCAGGGTACACCCCACACCCTCAGTGCTTTGCCCAGACTCTGAATCCTCACGTCTGCTGGTGTATTGGGGAGGCCTGCTCCCCTGGGTCTCAGCCAAGACTCAAGAGCAACACCATCCTCTTGGCGATGTTTTCAGCCTTTCAGTCGACTTAGTCCTCTCTAAATCAAATTTATGGAATGTTTCTGTTCATAAACTCCAGCCTCCCCAAGATGGAGTCTTTTCCAGCATAAAGGAGGCCTTTGGGAAAAGAGCTCAGAAGCCTTCAGGGTTGGTAGGAGGGGGGCCTGGGGTAACTGAAACATCCAACGTTTCAGAGCAGGGGCCAGTGCCTTAAAGCTTTTGCTGCCCTCACGTACTTTTCCTAGTCCGAGGCCCACGAAGGCCCTGAGTGTTAAGTATGCCTCGTCTCTGGAGTGGGGAGCTGCACCGGGTCTTCCTGGTGGTGCTCGGCCTCAGTAGTTGCCCTGAAGCAGTGGGATCTTAGTTTCCCAACCAGGGGTGAATCCACATCCCTGGAAGGCGGATTCTTAACTACTGGACCACTGGGGAAGTCGCAAGCTCATTTTTAAGCACTTTGAAAGTCTCTTTGAAAATAATGTAAGGTGATTGGTGACTGCCAAGACTAAGTGAAAAGCCCTTGAGGAAGTGAACAACGTCAGCACAGCAGGCGGCAAAGGGAGGCGGCACCCGCAGGTGTCCCTCCTTCAGGACCAGCCCTAGCTCGGTGCACAGACCCGCCCCCCACCACGCCTCTCCCTCCACCCCTGTTCCCTGCAGCCTGCCCAGATCCCTCCTGTCCGTGAAAGTGAAGGTCACGCTGTCGTGTCCAACTCTTTGCGACCCCATGGACTGTAGCCCGCCAGGCTCTTCTGTCCATGGGATTCTCCAGGCCAGAATGCTGGAGTGGGTTGCCATTTCCTTCTCCAGAGGATCTTCCCAACCCAGAGATCGAACCCAGGTCTCCTGCATTGCAGGCGGATTCGTTACTGACTGAGCCACCAGGGAAGCCTGTCTATGAAGTTGGGGTCAATGTGTATCCCCATCTTGTCAAACAAGGATGCCCTATGAGAGGTGACTCAGGTCCTCTGAGCATGCCACTGAGTCAGCCCCCAGCCCTCCTCTCCTCCCGGCTGGGTGTGAGCCGCCTGTCCCCCTCAGTCCTCACAGCGCCCCCTGGAGGCGTCTCCAGTCCCTCTTGGTCAGATGCGTGAGAGCAGGGCATGAAGCCGCTGGCCACATCACAGGCCAACAGAGCTGCAGAGGATCCCGGCTGATGCCTCCGCCGCTCCTCACGGCTTCTTTCTAGACCTAAGAAGGGAAAGACGTCAAGAGCCCAGGGGCTGCTCTCAAGAAGCAGATGGGCAAGAGGAAAATGGGGAGGGGCCACATGTATTGAGCACCGACTGTGTGCACACAGTGCTAGGCACGTGACTCATTGTTGCTAGTGTCATAGACCTCCAAAGCCTATGGGAGCATGTGGAATACGAAGCCCCTCCCCTTGCCTGTCTCCCAAGGGGCACTGACATTAAAGGGTCCCAGCTCACTGAATAAACCTGGGGGCCACAGGGGGCCTCCATCAGACTCCAATACTGCTTTCCCAGTATCTTCATCAGAGTGATGGCTGAGACCCACAGCCACGTATAAAGGACAGGTGTGGGGGAGTTCCATAGGAAGTTTCCTTCAAGTCCCAGCCCCCTCAGTTTTCTTTTAACCTTATCTACTGTGTTTGCTTCAAGCCCAGGAGAGCTGAGGGCTGAGGGTGGATCTGAGAGAAGCAAATTCAGATGCAGATTTTAATCAAATCAATATTCAACCATAGCTCCCATCATCCCACTTCATCTTTAAACCCACAACCTTCTTGTAACTGGGATTACTATCTCCATTTTATTGGAGGAAATGGAGGTTCTGAGAGACCAAGTTAGTTACTCAGGATCAGCCAGTGAAGAAGAGATGAATCCAGATGCGGGAATCTGAGTCACGCTTTCCAAACAGGGGCTGTAACTATTACCTGATGGGACAAAAGGGACTTTGCCACTGTAATTAAGTTTGGGACCTTGAGATGGGGAGATTTTCCTGGATTATCCAGGTGAGCCCTAGATGTTATCACAGGGCCCTTTTAAGAGGGAGGCAGGGACTTCCCTGGTGGTTCAGTGGTTAACATTTGTTTCTTCCACTGCAGGGGGAGTGGGAGGGGGATAGGTTTGATCCCTGGTTGGGGCCAGCAAAGTGACTCAGTTATAGACATATATTCACAGACATAGAGAAGAGACCTGTGGTTGCCAAGGGGAAGGAGAAGAGGGGAGGGAGTTTGGGGTAAGTAGCGACTTAGCAGCAGCAGCAGCAGATGCAAACAATTACACTTAAAGTAGATAAACAACAGGGTCTTACTGTGTAACGCAGGGAACCAAATCCAATCTCATGGGATAAATCATAATGGAAAAGCCACAGTAGACTTTTGAGCAGGGATTGAATGTGTTGACATCTGTGAGCATCTGTCTGGCTTCTCTGGGAGAGTGCACCAGAGTGGAGGAGTCCAGAGGCCAAGTCAAGACTTGCATCTGTTCAGGGCTGAGCTGAGCAACAGCAGCAGCACGAGCGCCTGGCTCTCAACCCAGACTACTGCTGATTTCTGCCCGTGTCCCCAGCAGCCAGGCAGGTCACAGAGTGAGTGCTCTGTGGGACAAGGGAGGGAGAGAAGAATTCAGGACGGCTGAGGTTTGCAGCTGCCAGAAACTGAAGGGTTTGGGGAAGGCTTGGGGGCACCAGCAGAGGGCGCTGGCTGGCAGCCCAAGGTCCTGTTGGCTCTTTTAGGTCCTGGCCTGCCCTTGCCTCCAGGTCACAACCAGTTCAGCAAAGCACTCTGCTGCAATGATCACGGTGAAGCAGGGGCCCAGAGCTGAGTCAGGGCGACCCTCAGGCTTCAGGGGAACCCCCAACCCTGGGCAGCTTGGCCTTGAAGATGTAAATAGTTATAAAAGAAGAGGAGGGAGGTTGAAAATTAATGAACAAAGTAGACAACATATTAGAAGAGGAAAAAAAAAAAAAAACAGAATAAATCTCAAGAAAGTAGAAGAAAAAGTAAATAATAAAGGTAACAGGAGAAATTAACTTTTGAAAATAAATAAGTGAAAGTTGCTCAGTCGTGTCTGACTCTTTGTGACCCCATGGACTGTACAGTCCATGGAATTCTCCAGGCCAAAAAACTAGAGTGGGTAGCCTTTCCCTTCCCCAGGGTATCTTTCCAACCCAGGGATCAAACCCAGATCTTCCACATTGCAGGCAGATTCTTTACCAGCTGAGCCACAAGGGAAGCCCAAGAATGCTGGCGTGGGTAGCCTATCCCTTCTCCAGGGAATCTTCCCCACCTAGGAATCAAACTGAGGTCTCCTGTGTTGCAGGCGGATTCATTACCAGCTGAGCTACCAGGGAAGCAAATGTAAATGTAAGTAAAATTCTAGATAAAGTTTTGTTTTTGTAAGATTGATCCCCGCCCCACCCCCCCCGACCAAAAAAA
>NW_011494915.1:2352087-2377206 GCF_000754665.1 Bison bison bison | reverse complement strand
CAGAAAGCATAAACAAATTTTAGGAGGAAAAAAAGGAAACAGAAGACCTTTAGAGATTTAAGAGGACGTTCTGAACAACCATCTTGCAGTAATTAGAAAACCTGTAGAAAACAGAAAAAATTTTATAAAAATATAGACTTACCAAAACTGACTCAAAATGATACTGAAAACTGATAGCCTCAGAGAAATTATCAGTTAATAAACACCTTTTCTCAATACAGACTTCAGACCCAGACACTTTTACCAGTTGATTGTAATGAATATTCAAGGAATATTTTAAGAAGGAAGACTTCCCAACTCATTATCAAGCACACATAAGCTTGACATCAAATCCTGCCAAAGAAAGGGTAATTAAAATATAATATTGCTCATGTAGATATATTAATAATAATTTTTTGTAAATCTCAACAAAATACTAGCAAGCTTATTCCAACAACATAAAGAAGCTGAGGTTACTCAGGAATGCAGGATTGGCTTAAAGTCACTTCAAGCAACGTACATTAATAGAGTAAAGGACAAAAATCATGTGCTCATCAACATATGCGGATGAGGTAAAAGCGTTTGACAAAATCTCCCATCGATTATCTTTTTTAAAGAACTAATGGGGTTTATTTATTTATTTATGGCTACACTGGGTCTTCGTTGCAGCGGGGACTTTCTCTACCTGTGGTTCTCGGGTTTTGCATTGCGGGGGCTTCTCCTGTTGCAGAGCGTGGTGAGTACAGGCTCAGTAGCTGTGGCATGCAGACTTAGTTGTTCTGCAGCATGTGGGATCTTCTCGGATCAGGGATCAAACCCGTGTCTCCTGCATTGACGGGTGGATTCTTTACCACTGAGTTACCAGGGAAGCCCTGTCCATTATCTTTTTAAACATAGCAAACCAGGATTAGAAAGAACTCTCTTAGCCTGGTAAAGGGTATTTGCAAAAAGCATGCAGCAAACACTATACCTAAGAAAGAATCGTTGAAAATATACCCTTTAAGGGCATTAACATCACTTTTTTAAAAAATGGTTTTGGAAATCCCAGCTAGCACAGGAAGGCAAAAGAAATCAATAATATGTGTAAGAATCAGAAAAAATTTATGGGTGATACAGTTGCATAGATTCAAATAATCTAAGATACATTATTAAAATTCTTGTATTCAATGAGGTTTTTGGACAAAAATCAATGAAAAACAAACACCCAGAGAAAAAAGAAACTGGCCCCTTTAAAAATATTATTTAAAATAATATTAAATATCTAAAACATCTAGGAATAATCCACAAAGGTTGTACATTTGTGGGGGGAATTAATAAAACTTTATCCATGACATTAAGGAAGATCTACAGAGATGGGGGGCCCTTCCCTGTAGCTCAAACACTAAAGAATCTGCCTGCGATGCAGGAGACCAGGGTTCGATCCCTGGATCGGGGAAATCCTCTGGAGAAGGGAATGGCAATCCACTCCAGTATTCTTCCCTGGAGAATTCCATGGACAGAGAAGCCTGGCGGGCTACAGCGCGTGGGGTCGCAGAGTCGGACACAATTGAGCGACTGACAGACACACAGACGTAGATGGGGAGAATCAGCCATAACTGGATTGGAAGACTTAACACAGTGAAGACGTCAGTTCACCCCAAAGTGGCCTGTGATTCTGATGAAGAGGGGATCAGAATTCTAACATTTGAGGAACTTTAAGAACTACTCCCAAAATGTTTATGGAAATTCAAATAATCAAGAATGACAGCAATACTTTTGAAAGAATGTAATGAAAGGACTGACTCAACCAACAAGTGAGACTCAGGATAAAGCAAGAATGGTGAGGAGAGTGTAGTTACAGAGAGAAACAAATAGACGATGGGAAACAATCGTTCAGAAGGTCCTCCCACAGATACAGAGAGCTGATATGTGACCCGCAAACCTGTGGAGCAAACAATAGACTTTTAAATAGCCGTGCTGGGGACAACTGGTAGTCTATTGTGGAAAAAAATTAAATTGATTTCCTATTTCACATGCCGTCACTTCAGTCATGTCTGACTCTTTGTGACCTTATGGACCATAGCCTGCCAGGCTCCTCAGTCCACGGGATTCTCCAGGCAAGGGTACTAGAGTTGGTTGCCATGCCCTCCTCCAAGCGATCTTCCAACCCAGGGATCGAACCCCAGGTCTCCTGCCAGATTATTTACTGCCGAGCCACCAGGGAAGCCTGCTTCATACCCTGTACCAGGTATAAAAATCAGTACCAGGATGGGAGAGGGGTTTGGGGGAGAATGGATACATGTGTATGTATGCCTGAGTCCCTTCGCTGTTCATTTGAAATTACCACAACATTGTTGATCAGCTATACAAAATAAAAAGCTTAATGTTTGGGAAAAAAAATCAATACTGGGCTTGCCTGGTGGTTGGGTGGTTAGGACTCTGAGCTTTCACTTCAGGGGGTATGGGTTCAATCCTGGGTCAGGGAACTAAGATCCCACATGCTATACATCATGAAAAAAAAAAAAGTTAGGACCAGGTGAATTAAAAATCTAAATGTGAAAAAGAAAAATGATAAAACTTTCAGAAGACAATATAGGAGAATATATGTATGGCCTCACGTTAGGAAAGGATTTCTTTAACAAGATACAAAAAGTATAGACCATAAGGAAAAGATGAATAAGTTTGATTTCATTCAAATTAAGAATTTTGCCCATCAGAAGATTCTTTGAAAGTGAAAGTATTAGTCGCTCAATCATGTCCTACTCTTTGTGACCCCATGGACTGTAGCCGCCAGGCTCCTCTATCTATGGAGTTCTCCAGGCAAGAATACTGAAGTGGGTTGTCATTCCCTTTTCCAGGGGATCTTCCTGACCCAGAGATTGAACCTGGGTCTCCCACATGGCAGGCAGATTCTTTACCACATAAGCCACCAGGGAAGCAAAAGTCACTTTAAAGAGGGTTAAAATATGAGCCATGGAGTGGGAGAAGTTATTTGCAGCACATATTAATATAACCAATAGAAGACTAGTATCCAGGATTAAGTTGAAGAAAGCAAACAGTCTAACATAAAAAATGGGCAGAAGATTAAAAAAACTAATTTCACAGAGGAATTTTAAGGCTCACAATTCTATGCAAAGTTGCTTAACCTCATTAGTAATCAGAAAAAATTCATATGAAAAGACAGTGAGACAGATTTAGAGAACAAAATTATGGTTAACAGAGGGGAAGGGGAAGGGGGGGATAGTTAAAGAATTTGGGGTTGACATGTACACATTACTATATTTAAAAATGGGTGTCTAACAAGGACCTACTATATAGCACAGGGAATGCTACTCAGTATTATGCATTAAACTAGTTGGGGATATAATAATAATTTAATTATTTTTCAAAAATAATTTGAAAAAGAATAGATAGATGTATACATAGAACTGAGTCACTTTACTGTACACCTGAAACTAACACAATACTGTTAATCAATTATACTCAAACATAAAAAGTTAAAAAAAACACATGCTTAGTCGTGTCCACTCGAGACTCCATGGACTATAGCCCACCGTATTTCCCACTAAGTTATGACTGACTGGCACAAGGAGCATATTTTAAAAGGAACCTTCTGAATCCAAAGGAATTTCAGATCTGGAGAATTTTAGACCCAGTAACCAGAAGGGTGAGTGAGAATTGGGCTTCGCAAGTGGCACAGTGGTAAAGAACCCACCTGCCAATGCAGAAGACCCAAGAGACGTGGGTTCATTCTCTGGGTTGGGAAGATCCCCTGGAGGAGGAGATGGCAACCCACTCCAGTATTCCTGCCTGGGAAATTCCACAGACAAAGGTGCCTGGCAGGCACAGTCCATGAGGTCTCAAAGAGTTGGACATAATTGAAGCCAGTGAGTGAATATATCTGAAGGGCAGAAGAGTTTGGGGTCTTTTTGGCTCCAAACCAGAAAGGTTTGGAGGGTATAATGAGGAAAAGGTGGGAAGGATGCAATTCAAAGTCAAGTTTGGATTGGATCACATAAAATCTTGTACTTACCCTGAGATTCTTGGAAATCCAGTACTGTCAAGGGAAGGGAAGAGATTTCTAGAGCTTTTCTAACTGTGTCCCTATGAGTTTTTTCTTCTCCAGCTACACACAGACCTGGGTGCAGGCCAAAGAATGTTCAAACTACTGTATAATTGCACTCATTTCACATGCTAATAAGTTTACATTCAAAATCCTTCAACATAGGCTTCAGCAGTATGTGACCCAAGAACTTTCAGATGTACAAGCTGGGTTTAGAAAAGGCAGAGAAACCAGAGATCAAATTGCCAACATTCACTGAATCATGGAAAAAGCAAAGGAATTCCAGAAAAACATCTGCTTTATTGACTATGCTAAAGCCTTTGACTGTGTAGATCACAACAAACTCTGGAAAATTCTTGAAGAGATGAGAATACCAGACCACCTTACTTGTCTCCTGAGAAACCTGTATTCAGGTCAAGGAGCAATAGTTAAAACCAGACATGGAACAACGGACTGGTTCAAAATTGGGAAGAGAGTAGACAAGGCTGTTTTGTGTCACCCTGATTATTTTATTTACATGCAGAGTACATCATGCAAAATGCTGGGCTGGGTGAATCACAAGCTGGAATCAAGATTGCTAAGACAAACATCAACAATCTCAGATATGCGGATGATACCACTCTAATGGTAGAAGTGAAGGAACTAAAGAGCTTCTTGATGAAGGTGAAGACCACTCTAATGGTAGAAGTGAAGGAACTAAAGAGCTTCTTGATGAAGGTGAGGAAGAAGAGTGAAAAAGCTGGTTTAAAATTCAGCATTCAAAAAACGAAAATCATGGCATCTGTCCGCATCACTTTATGACAAATAGAAGGGGAAGAAGTGGAAGCAGTAACAGATTTTATTTTCTTGGGCTCCAAAATCACTGCAGATGGTGACCGCAGTCATGAAATTAAGACACTTGCTCCGTAGAAGGAAAGCTATGACACACCTAGATGGCATATTCAAAAGTAGAGACATCATTTTGCTGACAAAGCTCCGTCTAGTCAAAGCTATGGTTTTTCCATTGTCATGTGTGGATGTGAGAGTTGGACCATAAAGAAGGCTGAGTACTGAAGAACTGATGCTTTCGAATTGTGGTGCTAGAATTCTTCTCTAGACTTTTGAGAGTCCTTTGGACTGTAAAGAGATCAAACAATTCAATCCTAAAGGAAATCAACCCTGAATGTTCATTGGAAGGACTGATACTGAAGCGGAAGCTCCAATACTTTGGCCATCTGATGGAAGAATTGACTCACTGGAAAAGACCCTGATGCTGGGAAAGATTGAAGGCAGGAGGAGAAGGGAACGACAGAGGATGAGATGGTTGGATGGCATCACCAACTCAATGGACATGAATTTGAGCAAACTCTGGGAGTTAGTGAAGGATAGGGAGACCCGGCGTGCTGCAGTCCACGGGGTCACAAAGAGTCTGACATGACTTAGTGACTAAACAACAGCCATAAACAAAGTCCATAGCATTAATCCAGCATGAACACCTAGTGCTTAGATCCGATTTTAGACCAATCCTGTCTCCCTCAGAATATTCCCATCCGTCTCCTTAACAAGTGCCATCCGGCTGATGTTACAGGCATCTTGGAACTCTCACCATCTATAATCTTCTATCTCCCTCCCACTGAGTTTTTCTTTTTATCTCTCCTTCCTGAACATAATTTATTTTTTACTTTTAAATATTTGCTTCTGTTAAAAAACAAAACAAAACAAATGAACGCCTGGGACAGATTTATAAAGAGCGTTCCTAGAGAGGCGGGTGGATTAATTATTCAGCATCCTCTCCCTTTGTAACTATTTATTGTCTCATATGCATTTATATGGTACCTATCACGGCAGATTTCGCTCCTTGCTGGAGACATAATTTCCAGGGACTGAGTCCTTGTCTGAGATGCATAGATTGTATTGCAATACTATTTTATTTCTGACTGTAATGGCACGTGCCATTGTTGGGTAACTGTGTTCATGTTTTTAAATGTGAAAAATAATCAAATATAACTTGAAACAGATTGTACAGTAATTCAAGGGGATATTAAACCACCAGGAAGTTAGCTGGCAAATAAATAGGCGTTTGTGGCTGTCAGGGTGAGCGATGGGAAAGCGGGCTGGCTGTCGGGGAGGAGGAGAAAGGGCGGGAGACGAAGTGAAAGGTAGAGCTGCCGTCCCTGGGAGTGTGTTAGGGGACAGCGTTCCCAAGGTCAGAAGGAGAGGCCCTGGAGCCACTGAAGTGGCCAGGTGCAGAGGAAAGGGGGCATTGCCCGCTCAGGATGGAACCGGGAGGCTGGGCTGGAGAAGCCGGCAGGTGTCCACATTTGCTTGTCTCGGTGACATTAGCTGTCAGACTCGAGGGGACGTGCTGGGGCAGAGTGAAAGTGAAAGTCACTCAGTCGTGTCCTACTCTTTGTGACCTCATGTACCATACAGTGCATGGAATTTTCCAGGCCAGAATACTGGAATGGGGAGCTTTTCCCTTCTCCAGGGGATTTTCCTGACCCAGGAATCGGATTGGGGTCTCCTGCATTGCAGGCAGATTCTTTACCAACTGAGCTATATGAAGATAGCCAGTGGGGCAGAGAGGGCCTGACATTTGTTTGTATGCCTGTGGCATGGCAGGCATGTACCAGTGCCTTTACATGTATCTTCTCTCTTTTTATCATTGAAACATCCCTGTGGAAAGGGAGTTGCTGCTTTCCCATTTTACAGATGGAGAAGCTGGAGTTGGTAAGGAAAGCCTGAGCCCTTTTCCTGACACCACCCTGAATCCTCCTCCCTACAGGAGCGGTAGTGGTGTTAATTGCTCAGTTGTGTCTGACATGTAGCCCACCAGGCTCCTCTGTCCTTGGGATTTTCCAGGCAAGAATACTAGAGTGCGTGGCCATTCCCTTCTCCAACTACCCTACCCCCCAAAACACCCACAAAAAACAAAAACCAGCCACAGGTGTACGCTGCTCTATTTAAAATGGATAACCAACAAGGACCTACTATATAGCCCAGGGAACTCTGCTCAGTGTTACGTGGCAGCCTGGATGGGAGGGGAGTTTGGGGGAGAGTGGACGCATGTACATGTATGGCTAAGTCCCTGTGCTGTGCATCTGAAGCTGTTAATCAGCTATACTCAAATATAAAATAAAAAGTTAAAAAAACTAAGGCATAGTCCCTGCCTTCCAGAAGTCTACAGCTGTTTAAGTTGGTTCTAGATGTTAATATGCTCAGATTTTCATTCTTCATTTTGCTTATCTGGGATGAGAGAACACACACCCAAATAAGCAAAGCTTGTCGTGGGGCTGGGATGGAATGGGGGCTGTGGGGAGAGGCGTGAAGGTCTGCGCCTGGGCCGGGGGACACAGTGCCCTCGCATACCCGAGGGGAGGGTGGGGAGCGAGAGTGCTGGGCCTCCGAGCGGAGTTCCAGCCGGGCAGCTCTGGAAGGCAGACAGAATGACCGCTTAGCAAGGGGAGGAAAGACAGCCCGGCTCTGTCAATACAGGTCAGGAGGGGTGGCGCCTGGAGCTTTCTGGACCCAGGATTTTGCGTCTTGTTGTGTACACCTGGGGAGGGGGAGAAGTCTGCTGCCAGGTGTGACCTTGCAAAGAGCAAGAAGACGTGAGCGCATCTCTCCTTTGCTTCCCTCTCCTCACTCTTCATCACCGTCAAAAAGTACAGATCTGGGAGACTCCCTCTGGGTTTGAGTTGGGGTTTTGTGCCAGTTTGTGAGACCTTCTCTGCCCAACCCAGACTCCTGTTGTGGATGCACATAAAAATCTCTAATTTGGGACTTCCCTGGTGGTCCAGCGGTTAAGATTCCGAGCTTCCAATGCCCAGGGCTTGGGTTCAATCCCTGGTTGGGGAGCTAAGATCCCACATGCTGTGTGACTAGGCTGAAAAAGAAAACAAGCAAAAACCAAACTCTAATTTGGTGCCAGTTAACATAAACCACTTTTAAGCCAAGCACTTCTCAGAGGCACACAGATGGAGGCTGGCAGCCCCGGTGGAACCGAGGCCTGGAATGTAGCCCCAGGCAGCTCTCTCTGTCTCCTGCTGTCTCATCCCCGCCCGTCTTCACCTGCAGACAGGCTGTCATTTTCTGATGAACATAGCAGAGGATGGCCACCCTCCACAGCTCCAGGTCTGTTTGAAAGCTTGCCCTCGCAGAGACAGTGCATTGATACCCTTCAGCATTCCATGAAGAAGACTGATGGATTCCCCCCAGATCCTCCACATCAAGCAGCTGGTAGCCAGGGAGCCACCTCCTTTTGAGGAACATCACAATTTTCACTAAAAACATTTAAATTGGAGAAGGATATTTCCTAAGGTAAAGGGTGCTGTTCTGACCAGTCCACAGGTGGCCTTCTTTACCCAGCAATTCCTCTTCTACAAAAGTCACCCCATCCTCATCCCTTTCTTGTGCCATTTCACTCTTCCCACACCTCCCTCTGTCTCTCCCTCTCTCCTTCTGAAATCTTCTTTGCACAGCTTTCCGTCAGTGCTAAGCCCTTCCCGTCTCTGGGGTTTGTCTCTGTCCTAATTCCTCCAAGAAGGCTGCCCTCTGGGACCTGCTTTTCTCTGTGCTCTTCTGCTCTGGGGTGCCCATGCCCTTCCCCCGGGCACCGGTTTTTCCATTTGTCAAATGCTGCCTCGCACCTGCCACGAGCCAGGCTCTGTGCCTCAGGGCCTTGGGGATATCCCCAAGGGCGGATTGCACCTGAAAGCTTGAAGGAACTCACCTTCCAGTCCCGTCCACAAGTCTATAGCAAATTTGTAAAACTGCTACTACTCCTGTCACCATAAAATCATGCTGTACTTTGATGCTGGGTATCCATTTAGGTTTCCCTGGTAGCTCAAATGGTAAAGAATCTGCCTGCAACACGAGAGATCTGGGTTCCATCTCTGGGTGGGGAGGATCCCCTGGAGGAGGGCATGGCAACCCACTCCAGTGTTCTTGCCTGGAGAATCACCATGGACAGAGGAGCCTGGCAGGCTACAGTCCATGGGGTCAAAGAGTCAGACAGGACTGAGTGACTAAGCACAGCACACATACATACATCCATTTAAAAAGTAGGGAGATCGGCTGAATCTCGGTCATTGCCATAGAAAATTCATTTACTCATGAATATTAATGCATTTAATGAAGGTAAAACATATTTAAAACAAAGTGCTCATTCTAGCTGTTGAATTTGCTCATTACTCTTTCTTATGCAGATATTATGTATGATTTACCTATATATCAAGCATCTGGATAGAGCTCAAGTCTACCTGTGGTTAAATTAGGTTAGCTATTTGTTGGTGAAAATTGCAATGTTATTCTCATTTTCAGAGTATTATTGGAGCCAGTAGTTTCACATTAGGTACATGACTTGCATTAACATTGTCTGGTTTATGATGCGAGTTTTTCTTTATAGCTTTTTGGAATGTAGTAAGATGATGTTCACACAATTTGATTCTGAAATCTATTTATAACGTGTATCATAAAACCATTATTTTGGAGTGTGCTAATCTGAAATTTGGAACAATTCAAGAATAAACAGGGATCAAGTTTGCATCATTACCATTTATAAAAATAAAGACTGGTAAGTTAACTGCATAAAGAAGATTATAAAATAATGACTTCAGTGTCTCTGGAATCAGCACAAAAGATAATAACTGGGCATAGTCAGAAATACTCTTGAGATTCCCTAAATCATCCTTACAATATAATACATGAAAAACACTAACTCAAAATGCAACCAACAAGTCATTTTTTCCCTCAACATTAGGAGAACTCTGTCTTTAGTTGTGCATTTGGTGAAGTTGGCATGTATCGGGACCAGGCTGTCTGAAGACTACATATGTCTGATGGAATGTTGATGTTATCATACAGGTCACACTCAGCCCAGTGAGATGCATGCTACGGGAGACCTCACTTGGAAACCAGGACCCAGAGAGATTGTAACTAACTGGAGCATTGCTTTAGATGCAAGACTGAATTTCTCCTCAGCTTCCATTTCATTGTTTTCTCATATTTATTTTCTCTCTCTCCCTTCCTCTCTTTCTCTCTCATACATAAAAATATCTTTACCTCCATCTGAGTACATTTGCTTACATCTGACTCAAATTAAGTGGTGCTTGTGGGCTTCCCTGGTGCCTTAGATGGTAAAGAGTCTGCCTGCAAAGCAGGAGACGTGGGTTCAATCTCTGGGTTGGGAAGATCCCCAGGAGAAGGAAATGGCAACCCACTCCAGTACTCTTGCCTGGGAAATCCCATGGACAGAGGAGCCTGGCAGGCTACAGTCCATGGATCGTAAAGAGTAGGACACGACTGAAGTGACTTAGCACAGCATCCACAACCCAAATCAGTCTCAGGTGGCTCCACCCAGACAGGCCAACCCCACTCCCGGCGCCCACCATCGCTAAGCCCCAATCGATAGGTCCTGGATGTGCTGATGGCCTTTGGAATGGAGCGAGGTCTCCAGGGCTGACTTCTCTATGTTCAGGTGGCCTGGACTGCTTTTGCACATCGATGGTATGTCAGAGTTGTGGGGGAGCTTGGCTTTCAACGATAAGCACAGGCACCTTCTGTGGCTGAGATCTCAACCCTTGTGTCCACTCCACTTCTGATTCCCATTGTCCTCTGAAAACTGACAGTCTTCTTGGAGAAACATTGTCCTCTCAGCCACAGTACAGTTTAATTACCGTGTGCCTGCAGTGGGGGAAAGTCCTATCCTGGAAGCGAGTCCCTCTCTGACCAGTCAGTGATCTTGCTCATTGACCGATGGCTCTGCCACAGGGCAGGAAATTAGAAAAGATCTGCATTTCAGAGTAAGCTTGTGGATGGGGGAACAAAGGCTGGCCCCGAAGGGCTGGTGTGGGTGGGGCTGGAATAAGGGAAAGAGCGAGGGCAGGACAGGCTGGCACAGAGTCTGTACCATTTCCTCCTGTTGCAAGGCTCAGAGCTCTGGCCTCTGGCGACACTGCCTTCCTGAAGCCAGAGGAGCAAGGCTCTGAGGGGCGTGGCTCTGGGGGCGTGGTTCTGAGGGGCGTGGCCACGGAGGACATGCCCTTTCAGCCTCTCCCAGCCTCCAGGGAATTCTGTCCTAATATTAGGCAGCTGCTTCCTTCAATTACCGGCCATGTATATGAACCAGGTTCTATGAAAAGCTTCCTTCCAGTTTTCCGGGAATGAATCTCAGTGCACAGACTCAGATATGCGAAAAATATCCTAGAATGAACTTCTCTTTTCAGTCCTTGTGACACCTGACCTGCAGCCTGTATTTCCCTGGCATCTCACCTCCTTCACTGAAATTCACACCTCAGGAATGAAACAGATGAGGCCTTGAATGTGGTAACTTCTGGAACAAGTGCCCCTGCAGGGCCATCAAGGGCTTCCCCAGTGGCTCAGTCAGTAAAGAATCTGCCTACAATGCAGCAGACATTTTTTTTTTCTTGTTTTTCTAGAGAATTCTTCCCTGAGGGCTCTCCCAGAGTCTTACCTGGTTAAAAATACCTCACACGTTCCAAAGTATGCAGAGTGGAGTGAAGAACTAATATGCACAGCAGAGGGAATTTTTTTTTTTCCTGCAGCGGCTCTTAGTTGCTGCCCAGAGGATCTTCACTGTGTCATATGAGACCGTTATTGTGGTGAAAGGACTCTAGATATGGTACACAGGCTTAGTTGCTCCTTGGCATATAGGATCTTAGTTTCCTGACCAGGGATCGAACCCATATCCCATGCATTGGAAGGCAGATTCTTAATCACTGAACCACCAGGGAAGTTCCTCCACTTTTTGTCTTAAACCAGACTCTGGACCAGACGCTTTGCTTTCGTGGGTGCATGTTTTAATCTTCTTTTAGAACTTTAACCTTGAGAGAAGAGCTTTTACTATTAGAATTACTCCATTTCATCATGACTCATCCCCTAATAACCTCTGAGATTTTCTTTTCTTGGCCTTTTCAGGGTCCCAAGATTAGAAAGATAAGACCTACTATTTTCTGCCCACTCTGGCCTATTTCTTGATGCACACCAGTCCATTTAATTCTTCCCATGACCCACCGAGGTGGGAGGAGTGTGGAGAAAGATACAAGGAAATAATATCTCAAGTTGTTCTTTGTCCCAAAAGAACAGAGAACATTACAGATCTGAAATGACAGGACAGTCTAAGTCAGTTGTATGACAAAGTGAGACCCAGCCACTTTTCTGATCTCCAGAATGTTTGTATGAATTATAAATCTATTTATAGCTTTCAGAACTTGTGACACAGTCTGGAACAGTCGACTGTAAAACCGCGTTTCCCAAATTCAATCATGTTTCTCATTGATTTCCATTTTGAAATGGGAAATCTTTGCCCTCAAGAAATAATAAGAAAGCCATGCCAAAGGAAACTGGAAAACTTTCTCCCCTTAATATTTAAAGGAGAATGATTTTTATACAAAGCGGTCATTTGCTTAGAGTACATCACAGGGAGTTTTTGATGTGCAGTTTCTGTAATGAGAAGCCCAGTTAGTGGATATTTGTCCTTATGTTTCTCCCCAGCTAGCTGGGTGGCAGCTAAAGACCCAGCATAAGAGGAGATCAGGGGTTTCCCTGATGGTCCGGTGGTTAAGGATCCACTTGCCAGTGCAGGAGACACAGATTTGATCCCTGATCCAGGAAGATCCCAGATGCCACAGAGCAACTAAGCCTGCGTGCCACAGTTACTGAGTCCATGTGCTGCAACAACCGAAGCCCAAGGGCCTAGAGCCCACACGCCGCAACTCAAGAGCACCTCCTGCTCACGGCAACTAGGGAAAGCCCACGTGCAGCCACAAAGCCCCAAAGCAGCCAAAACAAAAATCAAATAAATAAAAATTTAAAAAACAAAACAAAACAGATTAGGACTCCAGGCCTAGGGCCTCTGCTCCAACTTCCCTATTCTACATTTATGTGGATTTCTGCCCTGTGCTTGGCATCTGCCTCTACACTAGGGAATCTGAAAGGGGTGAGAGCCGGCCAGGCTGCCTCCTGCTTCTTCCTCATGAGGGCCCCAGGGACCCACCAAGGTGGAGCTCTTGGCTATGCCTGGCCGGTACACTACCTACCACCACCGGCAAGGTTCAGGGGCCTCCGCACTTAGCTGCCCTTGTTCCTTCTTTATGGTGTGTCCTACACATGGAACCAGCACTGGTTAACTGCTCACACAGGAAGCTCACTTCACTCGAGAACCAAGTGAGATTAACAAATACAGATTTGCAATCTATTCAGAAATTGAGCCGACAGGTTCCTCTGAGCGTTTGCACAGGGACTGGAAAGGTCAAAGAGAGAGAAGACTCTGAGATGACGCCTAGGTTTTTGACATGCTGTCATTGTCAGTTTCTGGAAGACTTACTCAGGAGCAGGTATAATTGGACAGAAATCAAGGGGATGGTCTTGATGTTGTTGTTGAGCTCCCTATTAGCCATACAGGTGGCGATCCTGAGGAGACTGCTGGAGCTCATAGGAGAAGCCACACAAGCCTGGAATTAACATCTGGGGGTGGTCCACCGCCTGAAGCCCATAGAAGGAGTCCAGGAAAGGATCCTGTGTTTCCCTGACTGTGTGTCTGTGGACATGGGGACACTTGAGTGTTCGTTCATGTGTGTACAGCAACATACATGACTTGGAAGGTCACCTTCATTACAACTTCCTGTCTGACTTTGGCCAAGGCATGTCTGATTTCTCCTGGCCTACAAATACGGGATAATGCTAACTGGCATTTAAGATCCCTGCTAACTCCAAGGTTCTAGGAGTCAGTGGGTCACAATGGCAGAGCCAGCATGTTTCCTTTCAGTGAGCAGGAGTGAGGAAGTCTTGAGATGGTAAGCAGAGTGGTTAGAGGTGGGCCATGCGCCTATGCCTGGAACCTTCCACAGCTGCATTCCCTGACCTAGCAGAGGTCCCTGAACATTGGTATAAGAAAGGGGCTGAGGCTGGAAAGGCACATGGGTTATGGCTCGCCCACCCTATATTACACTCTCCTCATCTCTTTGCAAGTCAACATAAAGTTATGTACTGCATGCCGACCCACTTGCTCATTTGCCAACTCAAGGGGGTGCATATGAAGTTGTGCCACATCACACTTGAGAAGGAACCATAATGGAGGTGGCCTGGGTGTCATTTCCCACCCCAGCTCCCCTGTCTCCCACCAACCTTCTGTCTCCACCCAGAACGATCACACTTGAGAAGGAACCATAATGGAGGTGGCCTGGGTGTCATTTCCCACCCCAGGTCCCCTGTCTCCCACCAACCTTCTCTCTCTACCCAGAACGTACATGAGGCCAGCTAATGGGGATTTCAGCCCCAGTCTCCAGAGTTTCTCCTATAGAAGACAGGGAACTGGAGTACTATCAGAGTTAGAAGAACAGAAAGATAACTTTCTGATTCTTCATCACATGCCCCCTTCTCAGGAAATATGACCCCATCCAATCTCAGGTCATCTCCCCATGTGTCCTTCCCCAGTGGACTGGTACCAAAGCCAGAGACCTGAGACTCAGCCTCGAAATCTCCCTTTTCTCCACCCAGACCCAGTCATTCCACAAGTTCTGTCCATTCCAGCTCCTGCAACCTACAGCAGCCTTCCTCTCCTCTACCCCATCAACACCACACGGCCGCACCGGCTCTGTGAACTGCCTCCACTGGCCCTGTGTGTTCACTGCTCCAGTCCTGTCCATACCCTCCTCCAACTCTGTCCACAGGTACCTCCAGGCAGAGTCATCTTTCCAAAACACAAATCCTACCTTGTTACTTCTTTTTTTAAGATATTTATTTGTTTAGCATTTATTTATTTGGCGGCAGCAGGTCTCGGTTACAGTATGTGGGGTCAAACTCATTGGGAGTGCAGAGTCTCAGCCGCTGGCCCACCCGGGAAGTCCCCCTACTGCTTCTTTCCCTGGCTCTCCTTCACGTTTAGAATTAATCTTTCCTGGGGCTTTAGATTTAGTGGGGAAACAAAACAAATACCAAAAAGACAAGAGTGAGCAAGTACATTAAATATATTAGCAAGTGCTGATGAAAACTACAGCAGCAGTAACAGTGAAGAAAGCTAAAACAGTGATGAGAAAGCACGTTAGCAGTGACCTTTCAGGTAACATGATGAAGGGGAGGCGGTCTCTCTAAGGTGGGGGCATTTGAGCAGAGACCGGAGCACTTAGTAGGTTCTGAGTAAAAATTAGTTGACTAAATAACGGAGTGTCTCACTGAGTGAAAGACTCAACTCATTTTTCTAGAGGTCTTTCCCTCAAGCTAATATTGTTCCAAGTCACAAGCATGAGGCTTGGGAGACCTGAGTGGGAGTTTTAATTAACTTGATACGCAGCAGCAGGAACAGAAGGCCCAAACCCCAGAAGCCTTTTCTGCAAAAGGTCCAGGGCTTGATAATAAAATGGTGCTTTCATTCTTATTAATGGGGGAATTGATTTAAGGACCAGACCCAGCAGATTATTGATCAGTATTAATCATTAGGAAATACCAAGTTAATGAATTTAACTGCCAAGAGATCTCTGTGGGACCTGCGGGGAGGCCAGCTAGATAAAATAACCTTATTCCCTTCCAGTCCAGCTAAGAGACAGATGTCTAGATTTTTCTAAGGAAAAAGAGGCAAAGTAGAAGTCAGTGGGAGTTAAACAGTTTCTCCTTCCAGCTGCATTGCTGTTGGGACTGAGTGATCATCCAAAGACTATAACACACACTGCCACTCCCTTTTCTGGACTTTTTAAAATAAACTTTTTATTTTAGAAGTTTTCAATTTAGAGAAAATTTGCAAAACTAGTAGAGAGTTCTGGGACACCCCACGCCCAGCTTCCCCTAGTCTTAACATCTTACCTTGGCATTGTCACAATTAATGAATCAATATTGCTACATTATTATTAACTAAAGTCCATACTTTATTCAGATATTCTTAGTTTTTATCGATCCTTAATGTCCCTTTCTGGTCCAGGATCCCGTCTGGGCCACCACAGTTTCCATTCAATCACCTGTTCAATTACCAAGGCTCCTCTTAGCTGTTTTGAGGAGTTACTGTGCAGTTTTGTAGAATGTTCCTCAGTTGGGTCTTTTCTTGATTAAAAATATCTTGATAAAAACTTCTCATCTTGAAGTTTTTCTTGTGTTTAGACTGGGTCATAGTTTGGGTGAGGAAGAGCACAGAGGTAAAGTGCCATTCATATCGCATTCGTGTCAAGGATACATGCAGTCAGCGTGGTTTGTGTCAAGGATACATGCAGTCAGCATGGTTCCTCACTGTGATGTTGACCTTGATCATCTGGCAGAGCAGCGTTTGTCAGGTTTCTCCTCTGTGAAGCTTCTCACCCTCCCCTTTTTCATCCTGCCCTCTTTGGAAGGAAGCCACTCTGCATAGCCCGTACCTAAGGGTTGAGGGTTTATGTTCCACCTCCTTGAGGGTGGAGTATCTACTCAATTATTTGGAATTCTCCTGCACAGGAGACGTGCTTCTATTACCATGGATATTTGTGTTTATACTCTGGGCTATGATTCAGTATTAGTTTACATTCTTGTCGTTCAAATTGTTCCACCTTTGGCCATTGGGAGCTCTCTCAGTTGACTCTTGTGTGTCTTTGACACACCCTCATCATTGTACAGTTTTTTGTTTGTTTTTTGAGCACTTCCTTATTTTTTGGCAATACAAAACGCTCTAGGCTCATTTTATGACCTTTTTAAAAAATGTTTGTGTTTGGCTGCATTGGGTTTTAGCTGCAGCATGTGGGCTTTGTTGCTTGAAGGCATGTGGAAGGTCTGTCTAATCAAGGCTATGGTTTATCCAGTAGTCACGTATGGATGTGACAGTTGGCCCATAAAGAAGGCTGAGCGCCAAAGAATTGATGCTTTCAAACTGTGGTGCTGGAGAAAACTCTTGAGAGTCCCTTGGACAGCAGGGAGATCAAACTAGTCAATCCTAAAGGAAAGCAACCCTGAATATTGGAAGGACTGATGCTGATGCTGAAGCTCCAATACTTTGGCCACCTGATGCAAAGAACTTACTCATTGGAAAAGACCCTGATGCTGGGAAAGATTGAAGGTGAGAGGAGAAGGGGATGACAGAGGATGAGATGGTTGGATGGCATCACTGACTCAGTGAACGTGAGTTTGAGCAAGCTCCAGGAGATGGTGAAGGACAGGGAAGCCTGGCGTGTGGCAGACCATGGGGTAGCAAAGAGTCAGGCACTACTTAGAGACTGAACAGCCATGACATGTGGAATCTTAATTCCCCAACCGGATCAAACCTGCATCCCTTGCATTGCAATGCAAATTCTTAACCACTGGACCACCAGCTAAGTCCCTAGCTCATTTTATATATTTCCTACCCCAACCCTAGAATCAACCATTTCTCCACGGATCCTGGATTCCTTCTATTGGAGAATTCTGTATTAATTTTCATAATAGGTTGTTGTTTTGCTTTATTTTATTCATGAGTAAAAAAATTAGTCATGCTCGTTATGGACAATTTAGCAACTATGTGATGAAGATACAGATGAAGATAATTAATCCTAATAAGCCAACAGCAGAGAAAGCCATACTAGCATTTTGGGGTGTTTTCACCTGGTCTCTTTTGCTAGTTGCTGGCTAGTTGAGGGGTCTGTTCTGTACTTTCAGTCTTGATCTTCTCCATCAGACCAAGGGATATCCCCAGGGAGTAGGGAACTGGTTTTCCTCCCTGCCCCACAGCTGTGATTGGTTGGAGCCCATGAGTCATTCTGGCTTTTTTTCTTTTTTTAAGATTTTTCTTTTTTTGATGTGGACTATTTTGTAAGTGTTTATTAAATTTGTTACAATATTGCTTCCATTTTTTCTATTTTGGTCTTTTGGCCCAAGGTACATGGAATCTTAGCTCCCTGACCAGGGATCTAACATGCAACGCTTCACTAAAGGGCGACATCGTAACCACCGCATCAGCAGGGAAGTCCCTCTGGCCTTTCTTGGGTTGCCTAGTCACTGGCCTCTGTGCTCTTCTCCCTCTGGGTGACCACAGGTCCAAGAGGCCCAGGAGTCAGAGAGTGACTCTGAGGACAAGAATACTTCCTAGTTCAGTGAACCTGAGCTCCATAATTGACTGCACTTCCCTGTTTTCTAAGGATTAAATGAGATAATGTGTACAACATGCTTAAAGGAGGGTCCGGAACATAGCAGGTATTCAACATGTAAAAGCTATTATTATTTGTGTGTATGTCTTAAGTCGCTTCAGTCGTGTCCAACTCTTTGTGATCCCATATAATTATTATTAATAATCTGAAGAAACGCATCATCTAATGACAGAAGGGCAGGTTTGGTGTGGTGGGCAGGCCTCTGGGATGTATTTGCACAAGCAAATTACCTCCCCCGTGGGAACCTCATGAAATTCATCTGTTGGATTCCCTGGTAGCTCAGCTGGTTAAGAATCTGCCTGCAATGCAGGAGACCCTGGTTGTATTCCTGGATCAGGAAGATCTGCTGGAGATAGGCTACCCATTCCAGTATGATTGGGCTTCCCTGGTTGCTCAGCTGGTAAAGAATCTGCCTGCAATGCGGGAGACCTGAGTTCAATTCTTGGGTTGGGACGATCCCCTGGAGAAGGGAACAGCTAAAATTCCATGGACTGTATAGTCCATGGGGTGGCAAAGAGTCAGACACGAGTGAGCAACTTTCACTTTCATTTTCCCAAGAATTTGAGCAGACTGGGTGAGGAACTGTCTCTCTACAAGATCAGCAAATGAAAAGAGGGCCCTTGGGGTTTAAATGAAAAGAATACATACCTAGGGAGAGGATTGCATTGCTGTTGAGAACATGCGCCCTGGAGCTGGGCTGCCCAGGTTCAAATCCCAGATCCATCACCTATGTGCCAGGCCCCTTTATTCTGTAAGCTGTTTAACCTTACCAGGGCCAAGATAAGAAGAACAATATTACATATTCTATAAGGTCATGGTGGATACTAAACAAGTTCGCAAAAGTAAGAACTGAAACAGTACCTGGCACAAAGTAAGCAGTCAATTCATATTATTTATTATTTTTATTATTTCATCATTCTTTGGACTCTTTGGATTGCAAATAATTGAAAAATTACCTTGAAATTGCTTAAACTAAAGGCACTTTCTGGTGACCTAAACAGGGAGGGGATATATGTGTGTGTGTATGTGTGTGTGTGTCTGGTGACCTAAATGGGGAGGGGATACGTGTGTGTGTGTGTGTGTGTGTGTGTGTCTGCTGACCTAAACGAGGAGGGTATATATGAGAGAGCGTGTGTGTGTGTGTGTGCTGACTTAAACGGGGAGGGGATACGTGTGTGTGTGTGTGTGTGTATCTGGTGACCTAAATGGGGAGGGGATACGTGTGTGTGTGTGTGTCTGCTGACCTAAACGGGGAGGGGATATATGAGAGTGTGGGTGTGTGGGTGTGTGTGTGTGTGGGTGTGTGCTGTGCTTAGTCTCTCGGTTGGGTCTGACTCTGTGGGACCCCATGCACTGATGGGTCCCAAAGTGTTGGGCCCATCGCTGCTTCACTCTGCTGCACAGGAGGAACTGACCCAAGACTGTAAAGCAAGTATTTGTTGCTGCTGCTGTGTAGCCATTAAGCCGCGACTAACTCTCTGCGACTCCATGGACCATAGCCCATGAGGCTCCTCTGTCCATGGGATTCTCCAGGCAAAAGTACTGGAGTGGGTTGCCATTTTCCCCTTCAGGGGATCTTCCTGACCCAGGGATTGAACCCTGCATTGGCAGGGGGATTCTTTACTGCTGAACCACAAGGGAAGCCCTAAGTAACTATACTACAATAAAATTTAATAAAAATTAATTTTAAAAAATGAAAGGGGCTTTTTAGCTCATGTAACTAAATCCCAAACGTTCACAGTGATCAGGTCCTGTGCCCTTCCCAGGACAATCACTGTGACCGAGGGGACCTAGGATGCAACTGGCCACTTTGAGTCACAAGTTTTACCCCTAAAAAAAATCACAGGAGAGAGATGTGGGGATGCCAAAAGCAATATATGCCTTCCTTGAAATCACTTCCCTTTTCCCTGAAGACACAGCTTAAAAGGAGAAACCTCTGAGGGGCTAAGCATTGAGCTAATGGGGCAAGTCAAAGACAGACAGAGTCCCTACATAGCAAGGCTCCTAGGGAGGGGAGAGGAATAAGTCAAGCAAAGTTGGGCAAACAGGAAGCAAACCTATGGGCAAGAATCACTTTCCACAGCATCCTGACCTCCCACTAAGTATAGGAGAATCTCCTAAAAGGCTCCCCACTGGGCTCTGTCAAGAAAAGGGAAATGCCATCAGACTGAAGTCAAGAGTCCTGGGTCCAAGTCCTGGTTCTGTTGTTTGCCATGGGGCAGGTGACTTGCTCTAGTCCCGGCCCCTACCTTGTCCCTTGTCATTAAGCAATGAGTCAGCCCTAGAGATCCCTGAATCCTGACCATACCAGCAATTACTCTCCGGTGTTGATTTTTCTTCCAAATAAAGAAACTGTGGCATCCAGGAGAGGACCCCAGTTCAGATATCAGAACCCAGGAACCACACAGAGTTGGGGGATCGTAACAAGGGAGGAAGGGAATACAAATGTGTACTAGTGCCTAGTCCATGCCAGGAACTGACTTTATCTCCAGTGTCTGGTGCCAAGCAGCCCCGATGACTGTGGCCAGTGGTTGGCACGCTATGTGGGAATAGTTTCCGGCATTTCATGGGGGCTCAATTACAGTCTGGCTCGTTGAGCACCATGCTGTATTTGCCACTCGGCAGCTGGGCTTGGGGTTTCCAGAGGTCCTGAGAGAAGAACCGTGAGCCCACCCTTCCGACTGGGTGTCTCTGCAGGACTCCTGGATGAAACTGTTCCACTCGTCTCATCCTTCCTGGATTCCCAGGCTGGACGTGGTGCCCCTGTTGATGCTCCTCCAGTTCTGCTTCTCTCTCAGCACCTACAGCACTGCTTTGTCATCTCCAGCCAACGTCTGCTGATCCCACTGACTCTAAGCAGGGGGACTGAGCTTCCTCCAGCGCTAGTGTTGATCCTGGCACAGAGCAAGTGATCTACATTTGCTGAATGAATGAATTTAGATAATCCAAAATACTTTTTCTAGCTCAGCATTGCAAAGTAGGAAAAGATGGAGTGAATATGACTTTGGGCAAGTCACACAGTCTCTCTGGACCTCAATTTTACTTCCTGTAACACAGATATAATAATAATCTGTCCCTATCTTATAGGACTGTTTTGATGATTAAAGAGATGATGTATACAATATTACTAACTACGCTTACTTGAATGTTCCTTATATTACTGGTGCTGTATTAGGCTTCAGATAATGTATTTGAAGTGATAGATGTAATGGACCTTAACAAATATTTGTCCCCCAAAGCTACTTTAAATTTTAAATGTTGAAGTAAAATGTTATTTGGTGAAGGGATACATATATGTATGTATATATGGATGGATGGACTGACGGATGGACGGATGGACTGACGGATGGACGGATGGCTTCCAGAAGCCTTCACACAGGAGGGGAATGAGCATGTATAGGTGTACCATTGACCCAACAGAAGCTTAAACGCTTGTAGAATAACTACCTTGGACTTCACAGAGTTCCTGGATACGGAGGTTTGGCTTTAATTAAAGTCTCAGTACAGTGTTAAATGCCATTTTATTTTAGTTCATAATTAACACTAATGAGATGAGTAGATCACAAACAGCACACATTCTGAGAAAGTGAAAAACAACATCTGAGCTTGATTGTTTCAGCTTTCGCTTTTCCCCCCCTCCCGTGTTCTGTTCAATTAAAAGTTTTGAGAAAATATTGCAACCACACTCACTGTCTTTATGGTAATTAAGCATATTAATTTGAATGTGATGAATACAATATTCCACTGACTTTTTTATTCCCTTATCTACAAAAGTTTAAAATAATGGGCCAATTAAATCAGGAGAGAAGAAAGCAGGATTTTCCTGGAGCTCCAATTCAGCAGCCAAAGAACCAAAAGAACAAAATTCTGTGACAGTCTCATCTCCTGGCAGCAGCTGAGAGACACTAACACATAACGACGGGTGTGGACCACCCGTCCACACCCGCGGAACAAAGTCTGCACTAGGGTCCCTGGTCACAAGACCAGGCTCTAGACTCGCCGCCAATATTTTCTCAGTGAGTCTTTGTTGGGTGAAAAGATATGGATGAATGGAAGGATGGAAGGGAAAGATGAACCAGACCACACATCCCAAGGTCCCATTCTTCTCATGGTAGCAAATTAAGTCTACTCTGAAGCTGACCTAACCCTTCTAAGAACCTAGAAGTTCTTAGAGGCAGAACTTATAACTTAGAGGTGAAGTCCAGTTCTCTGATCTCTTTATCCCAGAGGCATAAGTACAAATATAGAGCTCACCTGTGCTTGAGTATGCCCGCCCCCAGGCCTCTGGAACAGAGGCCCCAAACCAGCTAACCCCAGAAAGGCTGAGCCTTGGTCAGTAAAGGGGGATATCCAAGAGCAGGCCTATGACCCTAAAACAAGGTCAAGCTATCTCCAAGGGCACCTCTAGGAGGCTTCCCACCTCCATGTGTTCCTTCAGTCATTAACTCCATGTTACCACCATTGTGTTATCCGAGGCAATCTGCAGATACAAGTGACATACTTTGTCACTTTCTATTATGTTCTCTACATTGCAAACGTTATAAAAAGTAACACACACACAATCACACTCATGATGTTGTTCCTTTGTTTAAAATCCACTGTGCCCAGAATGAACAACCTTAACGTTGTCTCTAAGACTGCATGGCCTAACCCTAGAGTGCCTCTCAACCTTTTCTGACACCGTACTGTCTACCCCTGCTCATTTCCTGCCTCTAACACTAGAGTCAGTCAGTTCCCAAAAACTTCTTCAGCAATCAGGCACCTGCTCGCCTCAGGACCTTTGCACAGGCTGTCCCTTTTCCTCAAATACTCTTGTCCTACCAATCATCTGCTACTGCTAACTCACTTCAGTTGTGTCCGACTCTGTACGACCCCATAATCGGCAGCCCACCAGGCTCCCCCGTCCCTGGGATTCTCCAGGCAAGAACACTGGAGTGGGTTGCCATTTCCTTCTCCAATGCATGAAAGTGAAAAGTGAAAGTGAAGTCGCTCAGTCGTGTCCGACCCTCAGCGACCCCATGGACTGCAGCCTTCCAGGCTCCTCCGTCCATGGGATTTTCCAGGCAAGGGTACTGGAGTGGGGTGCTATTACCTTCTCCAATCATCTAGTTCAGGCCTAATGATCCTTCAGGTCTTAGCTTAAGCATCACTTCCTCCAGGAAGGCATCCCTGATGAAACTCCCTATACTGATTCCAGCCTGGGTTGCATCCTATGTTCATGTTGTCATAGCCCTGAGTGCTTGTTCCTTTATAGGAACTTAACACTTACCATGAATTGTAATTATATGCTTGTGCTATTATTTGAGGCAGGTACCTCTGCCTCATTAGGCCATTGGCACCATAAGAATTGATTTCTAATCATGGTGTTTCTATTGCTTAGTACAGTGCCTGGCTCATTATAGATACTCAATAAATATTTGTTTAATGATTGAATGAATAAATGCTTAATACAAGAGATTTAGCTCTTTTCACTCCACTAGACTGCTTTCATTTGGCGATTTCTTAATTTCCGGGCACTTGGGCTAGGCTTTATGCTGGGATCTTAAATGCTATCTGCCCTTGCTCTCAAGCAGTTCATAGTGTGACAAGAAACAGATACATAAACAGACAATGACGATAGAGAGTACCGAGTTCTGCATTAGATGTAAGTGCAGGGTTTCTTGGAAGCAGGCAAGAAATGCTTTCATTCAGGAGGCTCCCCAAAGGAGATTATTTCCTAAGATGAATCTGAAAGGAAAAGATGTTCAGAAAAGAAAGAAGGGCGGAGGTAAAATTTTAGGTAAAAGGACCAGCAGGAAGGAGAGCTCAGAAAGCAGAGCCTGGTCCTGGAAGAAACATGAGCCCCTGTGACGACTGTGCCCTGGCTGAAAAGGCAGTACTGTGAGAGATGAGGTTGGGAGGTAGGCAGGGACCAGATCACCGAACACCTTCAATGAGTCAAAGAAGGGACTGGCCTGTGAGACCTGTGAGTTGGAGAACTCCCTCAGAAAACACTTTGGAAAAGAAATGTTCACGCTGACGGTTTAGTCACTAAGTTGTGTCCATCTCTTTTGACCCCATGGACTGTAGCCTACCAGGCTCCTCTGTCCATGGAATACTCAAGGCAAGAATACTGGAGTGGGTTGCCATTTCCTTCTCCAGGCGATCTTCCCGACTCAGGAATTGAACCCTGGTCTCCTGCATTGTAGGCAGATTCTTATTTCATGGGAAATATTGAGGCTGTTTCCCCAGACACAAATGATTGAGCCTGGGGAAACAGAGGCTCAATCCCAGGGCTGTCAATAAAACTGCTTTCCAGAATCCAAACTTTCTTTTCCAAAGGGTGCTTGGTGTGGCTGACCTTGCTTATTCATTGCAGGGAGAATTAATTTCAGGGTGGAGAATTTTTTTTAAAATACAAGATTAAGCAGTGTAATCAGCTGCTGCAGAAAGTTGGAAATGCAATAAATAATAATAGCATTGAGAGCTGTTTTTAATAACTCACCAGTGTAATTTAGCCCTGGCTTCTTGGAGCATATGTAAACTATGTCATGATGTATGTAACGGCAAATGCCTCTTTGCTGGCCTCTGAAGACAAATGTTTTCCCAGGAGGAGAAGAGGGGGTGGGAAAGTGGAGGACATGATTTGCAAACAGGGTGTAGGAAGGCGAGCATCATTCATTCTGACACCATTAATTTTAAATTTGTGATCGTTTGCAGAGGTGATAGGCTTCAGTCGGCTTGTCTTCAGGGATGGGCAGGTTACTAGCAATTATATGGCAAAGGAGAGATTCATAATCTGTAAGAGACTAAGTTATTTTTGTACTCTGTAGACCCACCATTTGCATGCAGTCCATATTCTAATTACAGATCATCCTTGTCTGTCTATTACAGCAGGTCCCCAGGGGACTGATGTCTTGGCAGCATTTGTTTTACTTAGTTGAGTCACTAAATATTCATGAGACCATTGAAATGTGTTATTTAAAAGTTTTTGACAGAGTATGACTTTTAATAATTCATATGGATTGCACCCACCCACCCACACAC
>NW_011494915.1:2351773-2351987 GCF_000754665.1 Bison bison bison | reverse complement strand
AAGAAGCAACAGTTAGAACTGGACATGGAACAACAGACTGGTTCCAAATAGGAAAAGGAGTACGCAAAGACTGTATATTGTCACTGTGCTTGTTTAACTTATATGCAGAGTACATCATGAGAAATGCTGGGCTGGAAGAACCACAAGCTGGAATAAAGATTGCTGGGAGAAATATCAATAGCCTCAGACATGCAGATGACACCACCCTTATGGC
>NW_011494915.1:2335840-2351673 GCF_000754665.1 Bison bison bison | reverse complement strand
CACAAAATCCAAATTAATGGTTTGGAGCCAGAAGTCCTCCCCTCTGAGGGAGGCATCATAACACAGTTAATATAAGATGGACTTTGGAGTCAGATGAGTTCAAATTCCATATCTACCACTTACAAGTTGTGACTTTTTATCAACTTACTTAAACTCAGAGGCTGTATTCCTCATCTATTAAATGACAGTGGTGATGTGATGTGATGACGGCTAATACTTATGGATCATCTACTGCATTAGTTCTATCACAGTGGTAGTATGACATAGGTAGATTACTATGATAATGATCCCTATTTCACAGATGAGAAAAACTGAAGCTTGGAGCAGTCAAGTAACTTTCCCAAAGCACAGGGCTAGTAAATAACTATTCTAGGACCCAAATCCAGGTCTGTCTCACTTCCAAGCTATTAAGTGTACTGCTCTAGTCTCTGATACCAACTTCTCCAGCCTTGCAACATGAGAGGCAATGAGTGTAAAGAATAATTCCTGGCGACATAATAGACACTTTATAACGTCTCTTGTATTGAAGGACTAGATTCATCTTCCTTTGATGTGTTATTTCTGGGAAAATAGAGTACCATGTCTTTGTCAAAGTTTTATTAATGCCCTTATCATTCCATGGGACTTCCCTGGTAGCTCAGTTGGTAAAGAATCTGCCTGCAATGCAGGAGACCTGGGTTCGATCACTGGGTTGGGAAGATCGCCTGGAGAAGGGAAAGGCTACTCACTCCAGTACTCTGGCCTGGAGAATCCCATGGTCTATATAGCCCTTGGGGTCATGAAGAGTTGGACACAACTGAGTGACTTCCACTTATCATTCCATACCCTTGTCCAAGTCACTCCATACCTTTGCCAACCTCAGGTTTAATCAATAAAATGGGGGTGAGTGTACCACTGGTTTGGGTGTAAATTAGTACAACCACTTTAGAAAACAATTTAGCAATATTCAAGTTGAAGATGCACAAACTCTGTGATGTAGAAATTCTACTCCCTCAAAACAGAATGTCTCCACCTCTACACTCTTGATATATTGGGACAGATATTTCTTTGCTGTTAGGGCTGTTCTGTGAATTGCAGGATATTTAGCAGCATCCCTGGCTTCTATCCACCAGATTCCACTACGGTTCCCAGTTGAAACCACACAGAATGTCTGTCTCCAGACATTGGCAAGTGTCCCCTGGGGGCAAAATTGCCACTGAGAACCACTACCCAAAAGGAAGTCTTGCGAATGTACATCAGAAGCATGTTCAATATTGATGAGAGTCACAAGGTTTGCAATAGCAGAACAGAGGTAACAAACCATCTGGTAACAGTTGAATGCTGTGTTTATCATGGGATAGCCACTTAATGGAATATAATACAACAGTAAAATGGAAAAACTACAGCTTCATATGTCAACATGGATGAATTTCATGAACATAGATTTGAGCAAAAAATAAAAGCAAATTACAGAAGCCTACATGTGATATGATTCTATGTAATGTTTAATAACATGTAAAATGATGCTATATATGATTTAAGAAATATACATATATATTTGCATGTAGTAAAACTAAAAAGAAGTGCATGGAAATGAAAGTCACCGAGTTTAGGATATGCTTAAAAACACCAAAAGGAGGGGAAGGGGCTGCAATCAAAGCAGGGTACATGGGCTTCAGCTCTATTGGTATAGCTTTATTTCCTAAGACAGGTATATGAGTGTTCATCAGATTCTTTTTCATACCTCTTTCTATGTCTGAAATATTTTATAATGCTTTTTAAAGGAGTTAGAGTACTTGCGTTCTAAAGAGGGAAGAACACATAGAAAAACCACTTGGGGAACTTGTCCTGATTATGCACATCTGTCTCTTAGAGGTTTTAAAATCTTCTCACCAGTTCACTCCCCATATCATCAAGCAAGAGTCACCACTGCCTTGGCCACTGTTCCCAGGAGGAATGTGTTATCTCTCAGGTGTTACAGGACTTAGAATCAGTGATTGCTGGAGAATTCTTCAGCTTCCTCTGCTTTATTCTTCCCCTTTAATATTCTGAAATCTGCAGAATATTGCAATCTGCAATTTAATATTCTGCAAATCCATTAAAAATGGATTTGAGGTTCTATTAGGTGGGTAAAGTGAAAGTGAAAGTGAAGTTGCTCAGTCGTTTCTGACTCTTTGCAACCCCATAGACTGTAGCCTACCAGGCTCCTCTATCCATGGGATTTTCCAGGCAATAGTACTGGAGTGGATTGCCATTAGGTAGGTAAACACATAAGCAAACATCTCTGCCTCCAGTGTCCATAGCTCAACCCATGGACTGTCCCATGTCAGGCCTTAGACAAGGGTATCTCTGGCAGGGTAGAAAGGGATGCTCCTAGAAGGAAGGTGGATGCTCTTGCAAAAGTATTTGAAACCACTCTGTGTATTCCTGGTCAACAGAGGTGTCCTGGGACTCAGGAAGCATGACTGGCTTCATTTCATAGGCGAGTCTCAGCAAGGTCAAGTCATTTGAAGGTCACCCAGCTAGTGAGTGTCAGAGACATGCATGGACCCAGGGACTTCAAACCACCTGTCCGTGTGTCTGTGCCATGCTGCCTTCCTTAATTAATAATAATTCTCACAATTGTAGCTGAGAGTTAGCTAGCAATGCAAGAAATTAAAGCAAGAGATTCCCCCCAGCTCCAAAGCTCATGATTAACAAATATGTGCCCTACATTCAGAGAAAAAAGAACAAATTAGAAGAGTGTGGAGAGTCATGACTTTAACTCAGCTCAGAGATAGGACTACCAGATGACCTGACCTGCCTCCTGAGAAATCTGTATGCAGGTCAAGAAGCAACAGTTAGAACTGGACATGGAACAACAGACTGGTTCCAAATAGGAAAAGGAGTACGCAAAGACTGTATATTGTCACTGTGCTTGTTTAACTTATATGCAGAGTACATCATGAGAAATGCTGGGCTGGAAGAACCACAAGCTGGAATAAAGATTGCTGGGAGAAATATCAATAGCCTCAGACATGCAGATGACACCACCCTTATGGCACAAAGTGAAGAGGAACTAAAAAGCCTCTTGATGAAAGTGAAAGAGGAGAGTGAAAAGATTGGCTTAAAGCTCAACATTCAGAAAACTAAGATCATGGCATCTGGTCCCATCATTTCATGGCAAATAGATGGGGAAACAGTGGAAACAGTGTCAGATTTTATTTTGGGGGGCTCCAAAAGCACTGCAGATGGTGATTGCAGCCATGAAATTAAAAGACATTTACTCCTTGGAAGGAAAGTTATGACCAACCTAGATAGCATATTCAAAAGCAGAGACATTACTTTGCCAACAAAGGTCCATCTAGTCAAGGGTATGGTTTTTCCAATAGTCATGTATGGATGTGAAAGTTGTACTGTGAAAAAGCTGAGTGCTAAAGAATTGATACTTTGGAACTGTGGTGTTGGAGAAGACTCTTGAGAGTCCCTTGGACTGCAAGGAGATCCAACCAGTCTATCCTAAAGGAGATCAGTCCTGAGTGTTCATTGGAAGGACTGATGCTGAAGCTGAAACTCCAATACTTTGGCCACTTGATGCGAAGAGCTGACTCCTTGGAAAACACCCTGATGCTGGGAAAGATTGAAGGCAGGAGGAAAAGGGGATGACAGAGGACGGGATGGTTGGATGGCATCACCGACATGAGTTTGGTTAAACTCTGGGAGTTATGATGGACAGGGAGGCCTGGCATGCTGCGGTCCATGGGATTGCAAAGAGTCGGACATGACTGAGTGACTGAACTGAACTGAACTGAAAGGTGACTGAGTTGACTTTAGCCAGGCAGAGGAAAGAAAGAGCATTCTATGGGAAACAGACAGACACGGGAATGAGCAGGGCAGTGCAAGTCAAGTTCTGTGTGCTAGAAACGCAATGTTAAATGCATTCGCTCTGGAACAAAACTGGCTGGAACCGGTGCCCATCTGTGGTTCTGTTTGCAATGTCAGTCACTGGACTGGAGACTCTGTGATGACTGAGATTAATCTTAGTCACAGTTGGATCGCTGGTGCTT
Source organism: Bison bison bison (assembly GCF_000754665.1). NCBI lineage: Eukaryota > Metazoa > Chordata > Mammalia > Artiodactyla > Bovidae > Bison > Bison bison. The sequence goes on along the minus strand of NW_011494915.1, from coordinate 2,347,648 downwards.
AGAGAACATGATATTGGAGAGAGGAAGAAAGCAATGAAGAAGAGGAGGGAAGGAAGGAAAGAATGTGTGTTGAAATTCCAACAGAGCCTGGATCCCTCCTGAGAAAGCAAAACAGGTAAAAACTGAAACACATTGGTGGATATTTAAATGCCATTACTCACTGGCTTTATTTACAAACGAACATCCATAACAGTCAAGTTTTGCTCAAACCAAGGCAATGGCATCCCACTCCAGTACTCTTGCCTGGAAAATTCCATGGATGGAGGAGCCTGGTTGACTGCAGTCCATGGGGTCGCTAAGAGTTGGACACGACTGAGCGACTTCACTTTCACTTTTCACTTTCCTGCATTGGAGAAGGAAATGGCAACCCACTCCACTATTCTTGCCTGGAGAATCCCAGGGACAGCGGAGCCTGGTGGGCTGCTGTCTATGGGGTCGTACAGAGTCGGACACGCCTGAAGTGGCTTAGCAGTAACAGTAAAAAAGATTCAGGCTGACAATCAACACAAATCTTGTGCACTTGTTAATTAATGTGCTTGTTACTCTTCCCTGCTGGGAAGCAGCCACTCCTGTGTTCTAGCCTGCTTTTAGCAGAGAGACCTATGTCTGTGGTAGGGGAGGGGAATATAGGTGGGATGCAAAATGAAGAATGAGCCCAGCAGGCTAGATGCTTGATGTGAAGAGGGATGGAAAGAGGAGGAGTCTTGAAGTTCATCCCAAAGGACACAGAATTCTTGAAAGAGGGTTCAGAATCCTCCCCAAACGAATCTTGTGAAGTGCTTGGGATAATCTTTCCTGAGGATTTTCTAAAATCCAAGAAGAAAACCCAGCAAGTTTGTCTCCCATCGTCTCTCCTCCCTACCCTCCACACTGCCCCTGTCTCCATGGAGCTGATGATACAATCAAATAAACAGATCTGCCTTTGGGAATTGCCCAAGGAGAGACTGGGACCCAAGGGGTGGAGACTCTCCCTGCTTGGATTCCATGGGAAGTTGGCTGAAGCAGGTCAGCTCTCCCCAGTGCTGTGTTTATGAGAGAAGTGCTTGCAGCTTTATACACTGAGGCTTTTACCTTTCGGCATCTGCCCCTTCCCATAAACACACTATCAGGAGCAATAATGGCTAGTGAAGAAATAGAATCATTGTTGAGACCAAGTGAGTTAACAAAGTATATAAAATCTCTAACTCTGTGTTGTTACTGTAGCTACTGGGAGGAGAAGTAAAGGGCCTGAGAGAAAGGACTGAGTAGAAACAGGAAAATCGTGACCCATGATCAGCTCTGATTCCTGCCTCTCACGCCCCCGACCGCTGGCCACTGGGAGTCGGAGTCTTGGGGAGTCCGTGAATCCTCTCAAAGAAAGAACGCACAGAAAACCTGAACTCTAGGCCTGGCTCTGCCACCAACTAGTTTTATCACCTCCTGGGAAAACTTGTCTTGTGATAATTATGGTGCAATGGTAAAGAATCCACCTGCCGATGCAGGAGACCCAAGAGATCTGGGTTCGATCACTGGGTCAGGAAGATTCCCTGCAGAAAGAAATGGAAACCCATCCCAGTATTCTTGCCTGGAAAATTCCACGGCCAGAGGATCCTGGCAGATTACAGTCCATGGGATCACAAAGAGTTGAACACAACTGAGTGACTAACACACAACTCAGACAATTAAAGTACAGGAAAAAACCTGTGTGAAAGCCCCGCACAGGGCCCGACCCATGAAAAATGCTAAGAGCATTTCATTTCCCTCTCTTCTCCCCTGTTTTCTTACCTGTAAAATGAAAGTAATGCTGCATCATAATTTAAAACTTTATTAAGCAGTGGGGCACATTATTTTTTCAACAAGTATTGTTGTTGTTCAGTTGCTCTGAAGTACTGCTCAGCAAGTATTAATTTACCTTGTTACGCAAAGTAATTTAAAAGGTGAAGCTGAATTTTGCAAATTATTAGTAGAAATCCTAGAGGACTTTTTAGACATTGTGAACTTCCTAATGGAAAAGACTTTTTCTCCCCATCTGTTCTCAGTGTCTGACAGAGGCCCAGTAAATATCTGAGAAAGGAGAGAGAGAAAGGAAAAGAAGAAAGGAGGCGGGGAGGAAAGAGAGGGAGGGGGGAATGAAAGAAAGAAGGAAGGAAGATATCATCACATTAGTATTGTACAGTTATCATTACAAAATTAAACAAATCCAGTCAGTGCCCCCCAAAGGGCACCAAGATAACGAACACAAGAATAATTTTCATATTTTGACCAGTGATGAGAACAGCAATGATTTTCTCTCTGAACTATAACCACCTTGCAGTTAAATAGTTTGCTTTCTGGTAGAATTGAGAGCTCTGAGATGGCACGCTGAGGAATTCTTTCATTTCTTTCCCATCTTTTAAAGAAAAGAAATCTCCAAATGCAATTATTGGCATTATTTTTATACCAACTGCAACAGAACATTCCAGAAGATGAGGCTTCTACCAAATTAGCTGATCCAGATGAGATTTAGACTTTACGTTACCGTTACCAGGAGAACCATGCAGAAACCCACATACAAGCGGCAAGCCCTGAGGAGTCAAGTAAATGTGGACACAGCATTGCACGTGTGTTTTCAGTTAACTAAGTGAACTTCTCCAATACTGGGGGCCCTGTACCAAAGGACACCTCTGTTTACTTCAGGTTACACAGCGAAAAGCAAGCTGTGCACAGTGGAAGTAACTAATTAAAATCGAATTTTATTTTCTGTCTGATGGGAGATGACACAAACAAAGATGAACCAGCAGCAAATCAGACTCAGCTGAAACCACTTGTCTGGAAGGAGAATTTGTAGCTGGAGAAGAGATGTTCAGCAGCTAGAAATTTCCAGAGAAAGTCTTATTCCCATACCTGAAATAATACTTTTTTCTTCCCAGATCCAAACTGTGTGTACATACTCAATCTGTGACTTCTCCATGGGACCCAGCTGATTATGATCTCCTGGAGCATATGGATAATAATGATAATGATACTAATATAGTTCTTTCTATGAATAATTGCTAACTCATTTCCATCTTCACAACTGTCTGTAATATGTATTATGATCATATCTATTTTACTGTGAGAAAACTCAGACCCCGAGAGGTTAAGTAACTCACTGATAGTCACAGAGCTAAGTAAGAGGCAAAGTTGAGACTCAGCGCAGGTGGTCTGGCCCCAGAGGCTTGCACCAAACCTCTATGCCACACTGCCATTCACTGGATGTCCAGGACTGGGTAAAGCAGTTTATGGTAATATCGCATGTCATCATTGCAACAATCTTATAATATGGGTACCAGGAATAGTCCCATTTTACAGGTGAGGAAGCTGGCTTCAAACATTTCAATGACTTGTCCCAGGTCATACAGGTGGCAGAGCTAAAATTCACACCCAGAGATTCAATGTACCTGCAAGTTGTTTGCTGAAAACCACATGCTATGGACTGAATGCTTGTGTCTCTGCCAAAATTCATATGCTGAAGCTCTAATTCGAAATGTGATGATACTTGGGGGTGGGGCTTTGTGAGGTGATTATGTTTCGATGGAGTCATGAGGATCGAGTCCTCATGATTAGATTGGTGTCCTTATAGAAAGGGAAAAATTAGAGCTGTTTCTCTCTTTCCACCCTGTAAGGATACAGCAAGAAGGCAACCATTTACAAGCCAGAAAGAGAGATCTTACCAGAACCCAACTATGCTTGTTCCCTGACTTTGTCCCTGAAAGATTTCAGTCTTTCCAGCCTCTGAAATTGTGAAAGATAAATATCTGATGTTTAAATCACCCAGTCTACAGAATTCTGTTATAGTATCCTAAGCTGGGGCTTCCCTGGTGGCTCAGTAATAAAGAATCTGCCTGCCAAGCAGGAGACATGGGTTCAGTCCCTGGGTAAAGAAGATCCCCTGGAGAAGGAAACGCAACCCGCTCCAGTATTCTTGCACCGAACCATGGACAGAAGAGCCTGGTGGGTTACAGTCCATGGGATCCAAAAGCATCAGACACAACTTAGCAACTAAACAACAACAATCCTAAGCTGACTAAGATGCTAGGCATTTTGAGTGTGACAGTCTTGGTTCCCGAGAATCCTACGGGACCTTGAAAGCCACAGCCAATATTCATTTGTCAGACTGTGACAATTCTGAATTGGAATCCTGTGTTTTGTGGTGTCTGGGTCGGAGCAAAAGTCAGGTATCTGATACAAGAGGTCAAGAGGTCGGTACGCCACCCCCACCCCCACCATCCTCACTCAGAGGGAACATCTCATGAATGACCCAGTCCTTTGTTTCTTTATGGCAAATAGCCGAGAGAGAAAAAAAAATGCCTGTTAGTGCTGATAAAGAATTGAAGAAAGCCAGCAAAGATTCTTGGCCAAAAAATAATTTGGGACAAAGTGAGAAAAATGTCCAGCTCTATGCAGGCTGATATCTACAATGCAAACATATTCACCTTACAATCTATATGGAAATAAGAAAAAGCAATTTGTGAAGTGTTCCCGTTAGGGTAAGAATTTCTCATCAAGTGAAAGACAGAACTTCAATAAAAATTTAAAGGGAGGTTACATGTAGAGGGAAGATTTGTGCAGACACCACATGATGCTGGCTGAAAATGTGATGTGAGGAAAATAACAGGTTCTTTAATAAATAATTCATGGATCTCTCACAAGTGCCACACCACAGATACCCCACTTATTAACTGGATATGTGGGAGAGTGTGGGCTTTGAAGGCAGGCAGAGCTGTGTGTGGGCTTCCCTAGTGGCTCGGACATTCCCTCAGACAGGGAAGCGGCTTGTATAAGGCACCCCACAATTTCCAGAAAATTGTAGTTAAGTCTGTGCAGTTATCTTTGAGGTAATTCGCATGAAACGCAGATGTTCCTAAAGATCAGGGTTAGGAGACAATCAGGAGGGGCTTGTCTCTGAGGCCAGAATTCTTGAAAGAATGTGTTTGCATGGTGACAGCAAAGCATAAAGAGGGAACCCCAGTTCCTCCTTGTCATGTCTTTTTATTTCCAGAAATTCTAGAAAGTGACCAAGGATTAAGTCTAGTTGCTAGCATCTGGCCTTGCATCTAACAAATGCTGAGTAATATATATGTTAGTGGAACTGAACTGAGAATGTCGTGTGCCAGGTGAAATCATATAACAGGCAAAAATGCAGGACAGAAATATGCCTGCGACCAGAACCATCTACCCAGGGCTGGCATCTAGAGCAGTGAGCATGCATAATCTTGAGTGAAAGTGAAAGTGCAGAGGCAGGAGAAAGTCAGGGCAGCAACAACCTTAAAAGGTAGATTTGTTGGAAAGGAAGCATGAGAGAGACAGGCAGGAGCAGGTACAAACCGGGAGAGTTTGTAGGAAAGGCAGGAGAGCAAAGAACTGACTTACCAGAAACTTGGAAATATCTGTACTCCTGATTTAGTTCCTCATGTCTGGCTGTGCTACGGCCTAAAATACCACTAAGCTCACTGAGCTAAGCGTTGTACTTGCTAGGGCTCCAGAGGGGAAAAAACACAGGAAGGTAGGAAAATCTTGGGTCAGGTGTATTTGTCAGGCTTCCTTTTGGGCAAATGGAGTCTGGAATGGCATAGTGGGGTCTGGAATGGCAGAGTAAGAGTCCTGGTAAACCTGTGATAGCGAGGAGGGGGAGGAAGCACTCATTTATAGTGTTTGACAATTCCCATGGTGTAAATACTCCTGCTGTGGTTGATTTTAAGTCACCAAAGGTTTAACAACTGCCTTTTTGGTTTCCGGAAATTTTAACAATAAGCTTTCGCAAGCTGGAATGGATTGACTCCAGGCACTGCCCAGGCACCAGTGAAACTGGAGACTGGTACATAGAGCCAATGGGGGAGGCGCAGAGCAGAGAAGACAAGAGTTTCCCGAGTCTCACTCAGATATGTAGAATATGTCTCCCCCATCACAGAGAAAGAAAGAAAGGAGAGCCCAGTGTTCACATTTAGTTATTCTTTCTGTCTAAAATCAGTTACACACAGGGGAGAAAATTTCAATAATGGGTCTTCCTCTAGCCCCAGACGCTCTAGAAGCAGCTAAAATTCTCAATTATCAGTTATCCTTCTGGAAATAGGTATATACCAGCCTGTGTATGTGTGTGTCCCTTTTCAAAATTAAAATGAATGGTAAAATTTAAAATATCCCTTTTCAAAATTAAACTACTGTACTGAGCAACTATTTTCATTTAATTATATTTTTTATATTCTTCCCCAAAAAGACAAATTTTAACTTATAATTAAATTTACAAGATGTATAGATTAAGTGACTATATAATATTCTTTATGGGCTTCCAGGTGGCCCAGTGTTAAAGAATGTGCCTGCCAAGCAAGAGACACAGGTTTGATCCCTGGGTCAGGAGGATCCCCTGGAGAAGGAAATGGCAACCCACTCCAGTATTCTTGCTTGAAAATCCCATGGATAGAGGAGCCTGGCAGGCTATCGTGCATGGAGTCATAGAAGAGTCGGATATGATTTAGCAACTAAACAACAATGATATTCCTTATATGCCATTCTTTTAATAGCTATATAGTATTGCTTTTATGTATGCACTGTAATTTACTTAACCAGTTTCCTCACTGATAAGCAAATGTTTTTTTTTTTCAGTCTTTTACTGTTAGGAACAAATGATGTGATAAATATCCTATACACACACATATATATATACATATATATATACTTATACAGACATGTATGCATCCCTCTATGTGAAATTTCAGAACCCAAGGGTATATATACTATTTATTTCTGACGAGTTTTTACCCTCCCAAGAAATTGTTTGAATGTACATTCCCCCCCACAATTCACGAGAGTCTTTTTCCCACATTGTTGCCAACATAGTGGAGTCTCAAAATCTGAGACCAGGGTTTGTTAAGTGCGTGTTCTGTTCTCATACGTGACATGGGTTCTCTTATTTGAGGTAGATCTATTCACAGAAGAGGAAACTGGACCTCATGGAGACCAAATAATCTTCCCAAGAACAGGTCTGTGACATTAGTCTCCAATCTTCCCTCTTCACCACTTTGACTACTGTTCCCCGCCAGGCTCATTGCTGACAATCAGTGTAAGAAAATTGCAGAGTTCCACATAGAGCCCCAAAGTTTAGGATACACCATGTATCTTTTTCTTCTCCATTTTGTTTGTTTGTTTTTTGCTTTATTTCCAGAAGTTTTGCTAATTCAGTGCTGCTAAGTGATCGTTTAGTCAGCCTGACTACCCTCTTAATAATTTCTGATACTGATATAAAACCTGCCCAAGCACAAATGTAACTGTGGACTTGGCCCAGGTTATAGTTACTTTCTTGATGACTCAGTTTTCAGGGACATTTTGTGTTGTCAAAGCAGGGGCCACCTGTATTCCAGAATAAGCCTGACTCTTTGCAACTGAAGAAGTAAAGACAAATTGTTGTCCTTTTTAAAAATAACCTTCAACTCCTTCTCAGATGAAAAGCATAAATCTCTTCCTTTTCTGTCTTCCCTTATGTCTACACTCACATGCATTCCCTCTGAGTATCAGAGTATGCTATAAGACTTTGCCAATTACAATTACACGTGGGCTTCCCTGGTGGCTCAGCAGTAAGGAGTCCACCTGCAATACAGGGGGCACACAGGAGACATGAGTTCGATCCTTGGGTCGGGAAGATCCCCTGCTGAAAGAAATGGCAACCCACTCCAGTATTCTTGCCTGGGAAATCCCATGGACAGAGGACCCAGGTGGGTTACAGTCCATGGGGTCGCAAAAGAGTTGGTACGATTTAGCGACTAAACAGCAGCAACAATTGGGTAGCTAATTGTTAGGGGTTGGATAAACCTTTAGGGGGATTACCTTAGAAGAAAATGAAATAAAAGCAAAGATTACTATGAAGCAACATAGAGGTTGCCAGATAGGAGGAGGAGAAAGGTGGAGGGAGCTGGGAGGAGAGAAAGGGAGGGAGGGAGAGACTGTGAGGAGAGACTGGTGGAAATAAACAGTGCGCTTAGAACAGCGGGAAAGGAGGCTTGGAAGAGTGATTTTCCGGCGTTAAATGCCCGCTTGGCGTCGTGCTGGTGCGCCAGTGCTCCGCGAGGATGTGGGCGGAGGGAGAGTCCGAGGGGCTTCAAACACTGGGAATAGTGGTGGTCGTGTGCTCCTCTCTGAAACTTTTGCACTACCTCGGGCTGATTGACTTGTCAGACGGTAAGCGAACCCTCGAGCTTCCTCGATTCATATGAATGTGTTTTCCAGCTTAGGTGGTTGTGAGAGTAGTTTAGAAAATGCACAGAACTTAGAGCGTAGACCGGAGAGATTTGAAAAAGCCCGGCTAAATCAGAGCTGTATTGATCCCAACCTTACTCCTAGCACCGGAATGATGCACTGTCCGTGGTGCTGAAACGTGGCGCAAGAGAGTGGTGGGGAAGCAGGAGGGAATTAGGATCTTCTCTTCCCACTCTATATGCATGTGAGTCTTGGTGGATTACTAGCCGTGTGAGACTAGCAGAATACATCAAAATTCTCTCTCGAATTGTCTGATAAGGTTGGTAGAAGTCAATAACTTTCAAAAGTCATTGTGTTGATTAACTTTGTTTAAGAAGTAGTTGGGAAGATTATGGTAGTAAAAGATTTTGCAAAATGCCAATCACAGTGCCCAACAATGAAAAGACATTAAACAAAGATATCAATTTCTTTCCCCAACCCTTAACGCTCAATATTCAAAAGAACCCTTACTCTAAATCCACTTCATCTGCCATTCCTTACTGAAAATGTAGTTTAAAATTCAGGTTGACCAGGCTGTTTATTACTGTAAAGCTAGTGGCTTGGTTCCCAGAGTTAAAGGAGCTCAAAAAATGAAAAGCATTTTCTTCCTTCTCATGAGATTTTGTTCCAAGTAGAACATAGTTTTTCTATTGTTCATATACATAAAATTAGGCTCTGAGAAACTTTCTAGATTCTAATTTTGATAAACCATGCATTAAACAAGGCCAGCCTCCAACAGTGTATATTAAATGCATGTTTGTTGCATATTTGATGTATATTCTTTCATAACTGCATAGTGTAGACAGAATTCTTCTTCCAAGAGGTAACATACCTAGTAATGAAATACATTTTCAGACAAAGAATTAGCTAAATTATGAACCAAAAATAAGGGAGACCAGAGACTTAAGGACAGAATGATGTGGTTGGATGAGCTCTGGACTAGGGGCCAAGAGACCTGGTTTCTACCAATAATCTGTCTCTGTTTAACCTTGGTAATATCACTGTTTTATTTAGATCTCAATTTCCTATGAGGCTATTGGTGACTTTCAGTCTCTGCTTCATGGAATCCTTGAGTAACCCTGAGATTGCTTTGTATTTGGTTTTGTGGTTGGGTTGGTAAAGCAGACCCTGAGCCATTCATTTCTGCTTTCAGAAAACCAGCTCCATTTTATCCATTTTATATGTTATCTCTATGTAAGAAATTTTTAATCTTTAGCTAAAATTTAGTGAATTTCAATATGATTCTAAAGTCTATGGCTGTGTTTCCCTGAGATTTTAAAGGCTGAAGCACATTCAGAAAACTTTTTCTTTCTTAAAACCCACTGGAAACCTAACAATCTGGAAGAATAGCTCTGTATGCACATAGAGATTCCTCCTGTCCCTCAGTCCCTTATTTGTGCCCTTCTAAAATTCCAAACTTATCTTGCCAAAAAATTTGTCATAAAAATTTAGAAAAACCTCTCTTTTCCACCAGATTCCAAGACAACGTATTCTGTCCCCTTTCAGACCTTCAGAGTAGATACCCACTGAGATTACAGATTAATGTAAGAGCTGCCTACTTCCTTATAAGGTGCAGTGGAAATACTACCCTGTTCTTCCTTTCCATATCCAGAGGTAATCATCTCCCATCCTCTGCTCTAACATCTCAAGGTTACAGCTTTTGATTTTATTACCACAGAAAATATCAGTTACTCATCTTATGTTATAATAATGAGGGGATTAAGGTAAAATGTAGAGAACATATGTTTAAGATTGCCTCCAGGAACCCAGATGAAGGAAGGGATTAACATTTATTCAGCACCTACAATATCCGAGGTGCCAGGTGCTTTTATATACGTGAGCTAATGTAGCCCTCAAAATAACACTCTAAAGGAAAAAAAGTAATAACTGTGGAAAGTAGATATTGTTGTTCCTTTTATGTAAGGAAGAATACAGTTTTAGAGAAGTTACATAAAATTTCCAAAGATACAGCAATAGCAATAAGTGGATATTTGACTCTAAAATTTCATTCTCCATCCTGGACAACTAGCACCTCAACAAGTAAGTTAGCTCCAGACAGAGCCTGTGGTCTGTCATAAAGTCTACACCACACATAGGCTCCTATGCTACAACCTTTGCCATATAGTCTGAGATACCATTTTTAATGTTTGTGTGTATGAGAAATTCTATTCACCTACTTAATATTGAGAAGACTACCTCCTACTGGAGGGGCCAATATGACGCAGTAAATTTAAGGAGAACAGTGGGACGTCTCTAAAGAACTCATTAGTATTCAAGGGCCTTGTTCTTATTTAATTTTTCAGTAGTAGTTTTGAAATAATGTATGTATTGGACCAGAGTCAAAAGATTTGGGTTTTGATCCTTGTGTGCTATTTATCAGTTGTGTGATCCTGAGCAAGTCTCTTTTTCTCCAGGTTTTACTTTCCTCATTTGCAAAAAGTAGAGAAGTGAGAATAATGGTTATATTGATTTCCTGTAACAGATTATTTCAAATTGGGTGGCTCAAACAATATCAATGTCTTCTGTCACAGTTCTGGAGGCTAGAATTCCAAAAACAAGGTGTTGGCAGGGTCATACTACCCCCGGGCCTCTAGAAGACAATCCTTTCCTCTCCCAGTTTCTTCTGATAGCTCTGGGTCTTCTTTGGTTTCTGGTAGCATCACTCCACGGAGAAGGCAATGGCACCCCACTCCAGTACTCTTGCCTGGAGAATCCCAGGGACGGGGGAGCCTGGTGGGCTGCCGTCTACGGAGTCACACAGAGTCGGACACGACTGAAGTGACTTAGCAGCAGCAGCAGCAGCAGCATCACTCCAATCTCTGCCTCCATTTTCACATGCCCACCTTCTCTCTGTGTCTCTGTTTTCACATAACATTGACTCTTCGTATAAGAACACCAGTCATATTGTGTTAGAACTGACCTTAATGGCCTCATCTTAACTTGATTACATATGCAAAGACTCTATTTCTAAGTAAAGTCACCTTTATAGCTATCAGGGATTATGACCTCAACATATTTTTTTGGATGACACAATTAAACCCAAAACATTAGTAGTTATGCTACATAATGTAAGAATTAAATGAAGTGGCATATGGGAAGGTACCAAGCTTATTATCTATTTCATAGCAGATACTTCATAAATAATTCTTTTCAGTCTTAGATCCTGCCAATCATACGAATATACCACTCAACAGGGGAAAAAGATAAAATCCATTCTTTATGTCTTTGATTTAAAGTTCATCAAATCCTCCTGGATTTCAAAGTTGCCAGTGAAACGTCCAGAGTAGGAACACTAGGATGATCTGTCCCTGATATGCTAATGTCACCATGCACACCCAACTGTCATTGCCAGGGCCTGCCAGTCAATCAAGCTCATCTTCACTTCCACCAAAGTGAAGGCAACAGGGGCTACAGAGAGAAGATTGAGACAGGAATGTGGAGGCGACAGGCAAGTAATGCCTCCCAGAAGGTTCAGAGACCATACCAGTTAATCCTTTGCCTCTCTTCTCACTCTTGCTGGGCCAGCTTTATGAAACTCTGCCCTCACCAGATGACAGCCTTTCTCCAAACCACCATGTACAC
>NW_011494915.1:2333900-2335438 GCF_000754665.1 Bison bison bison | reverse complement strand
AGCTCAGTTCAGTCTCTCAGTCATATCCGACTCTTTGTGACCCCATGGACTGCAGCATGCCAGGCTTCCCTGTCTATCACCAACTCCTGGAGTTTACTCAAACTCATGTCCATGGAGTCAGTGATGCAATCCAACCATCTCATCCTCTGTTGTCCCCTTCTCCTCCTGTTTTCAATCTTTCCCAGCATCAGGGTCTTTTCAAAAGAGTCAGTTCTTCTCATCAGGTGGCCAAAGTATTGGAGTTTCAGCTTCAGCATCAGTCCTTCAAATGAATATTCAGTTCAGTTCAGTTCAGTTCAGTCTCTCAGTCATGTCTGACTCTTTGCGACTCCATGAACTGCAGCACGCCAGGCCTCCCTGTCCATCACCAACTCCCAGAGTCTACCCAAACCCATGTCCATTGAGTCGGTGATCCCATCCAGCCATCTCATCCTCTGTCGTCCCCTTCTCCTCCTGCTCAAAATCCCTCCCAGCATCAGGGTCTTTTACAATGACTCAACTCTTCGCATGAGGTGGCCAAAGTATTGGAGTTTCAGCTTCAACAGCAGTCCTTCCAATGAACACCCAGGACTGATCTCCTTTAGGATGGACTGGTTGGATCTCCTTGCAGTTCCAAGGGACTCTCAAGAGTCTTCTCCAACACTACAGTTCAAAAGCATCAATTCTTTGGCGCTCAGCTTTCTTCAGTGTCCAACTCTCACATCCATTCATGACTACTGGAAAAACCATAGCCTTGACTAGATGGACCTTTGTTGGCAAAATAATTTCTCTGTTTTTAAATATGCTGTCTAGGTTGGTCATAACTTTCCTTCCAAGGAGTAAGCATCTTTTAATTTCATGGCTAAGTCACCATCTGCAGTGATTTTGGAGCCCCCAAAAATAAAGTCTGACTGTTTCCACTGTTTCCCCATCTATTTGCCATGAAGTGATGGGACCAGATGCCATGATCTTAGTTTTTTGAATGTTGAGTTTTAAGCCAACTTTTTCACTCTCCTCATTCACTTTCAAGAGGCTCTTTAGTTCTTCACTTTCTGCCATAAGGGTGGTGTCATCTGCATATCTGAAGTTATTGATATTTCTCCCAGCAATCCTGACTTCAGCTTGTGCTTCATCCAGCCCAGTGTTTCTCATGATATACTATATATAATTTAAAAAGACAGGGTGACAATATACAGTCTTGACGTACTCCTTTCCCAATTTGGAACCAGTCTGTTGTTCCATGTCCACTTCTAACTGTTGCTTTCTGACCTGCATACAGGTTTCTCAAGAGACAGGTCAGATGGTCTGGTATTCCCATCTCTTTCAGAATTTTCCAGTTTATTGCGATCTACACAGTCAAAGGCTTTGGTGTAGTCAATAAAGCACAAATAGATGTTTTTCTGGAACTCTCTTGCTTTTTCCATGATCCAGCAGATGTTGGCAATTTGATCTCTGGTTCCTCTGCCTTTTCTAAAATCAGCTTGAACATCTGGAAGTTCACGGTTCATGTATTACTGAAACCTGGTTTGGAGAATTTTGAGCATTACTAGCATTACTAG
>NW_011494915.1:2332270-2333800 GCF_000754665.1 Bison bison bison | reverse complement strand
GAGCATTACTAGCGTGTGAAATGAGTGCAATTGTGCAGTAGTTTGAACATTCTTTGGCATTGCTTTTCTTTGGAATTGGAATGAAAACTGACCTTTTCCAGTCCTGTGGCCACTGCTGAGTTTTCCAAATTTGCTGGCATATTGAGTGCAGCACTTTCACAGCATCATCTTTCAGGATTTGAAATAGCTGAGCTGGAATTCCATTACCTCCACTAGCTTTGTTCATAGTGATGCTTCTTAAGGCCCACTTGACTTCACATTCCAGGATGTCTGGCTCTAGGTGAGTGATCACACCATCGTGAGTATCTGGGTCGTGAAGATCTTTTTTGTATAGTTCTTCTGTGTATTCTTGCCACCTCTTCTAAATATCTTCTGGTTCTGTTAGGTCCATACTATTTCTGTCCTTTATTGAGCCTGTTTTTGCATGAAATGTTCCCTCGGTATCTCTCATTTTCTTGAAGAGATCTCTAGTCTTTCCCATTCTGTTGTTTTCCTCTATTCTTTGCATTGATTGCGGAGGAAGGCTTTTTTATCTCCTTGCTATTCTTTGGAACTCTGCATTCAGATGCTTATATCTTTCATTTTCTCCTTTGCTTTTCATTTCTCTTATTTTCACAGCTATTTGTAAGGCCTCCTCAGACAGCCATTTTGCTTTTTTGCATTTCTTTTCCTTGGGGATGGTCTTGATCCCTGTCACCTGTATAATGTCATGAACCTCCATCCATAGTTCATCAGGCATTCTGTCTATCAGATCTAGCCTCTTAAATCTATTTCTCACTTCCACTATATAATCATAAGGGATTTGATTTAGGTCATACCTGAATGACCCATGTCCAAGGTAAGAGAAACCCATGTAAGATGGTAGGTGTTGTGAGAGGGCATCAGAGGGCAGACACACTGAAACCATAATCACAGAAAACTAGCCAATCTGATCACATGGACCACAGCCTTGTCTAACTCAATGAAACTAAGCCATGCCATGTGGGGCCACCCAAGATGGACAGGTCATGGTGGAGAGGTCTGACAGAATGTGGTCCACTGGAGAAGGGAATAGCAAGCCACTTTAGTATTCTTGCCTTGAGAACCCCATGAACAGTATGAAAAGGCAAAAAGATAAGACACTGAAAGATGAATTCCCGAATTCGCTAGGTGCCCAGTATGCTACTGGAGATCAGTGGAGGAATAATTCCAGAAAGAATCAAGGGATGGAGCCAAAGCAAAAACAATACCCAGCTGTGGATGTGACTGGTGATAGAAGCAAGGTCCGACGTGTAAAGAGCCATATTGCATAGGAACCTAGAATGTTAGGTCCATGAATCAAGGCAAATTGGAAGTGGTCAAACAGGAGATGCCAAGAGTGAACGTCAACATTCTAGGAATCAGCGAACTAAGATGGACTGGAATGGGTGAATTTAACTCAGATGACCATTATATCTACTACTGTGGGCAGGAATCCCTTAGAAGAAATGGAGTAGCCATCATGGTCAACAAAAGAGTCCGAAATGCAGTACTTGGATGCAATCTCAAAAA
>NW_011494915.1:2331640-2331815 GCF_000754665.1 Bison bison bison | reverse complement strand
TCTTTAGGATGGACTTGTTGGATCTCTTTGCAGTCCAAGAGACTCTCAAGAGTCTTTTCCAATACCACAGTTCAAAACCATCAATTCTTCAGTGCTCAGCTTTCTTTATTGTCCAACTCTTACATCCATACATGACCACTGGAAAAACCTGTCTTTGACTAGACAGACCTTTGTC